>NC_141619.1:24335667-24654000 GCF_047967505.1 Dipteris shenzhenensis
TTTAAATATTAACTGGATAAGAGGAGAGGGAACCAAGAGAAAAGGAGAGAGGAGAAATGATTTTTTTAAAATAAATTTAATTGGATAAGAGGAGAGGGAAGGGGGGAGTCACGCTCACACGACAACAAAAGAGAATATATGTTTTTTAACTTTATTTTTTGTCATTGCAGCAATGAAATGAGGGTGGGGAGGCATGGGAGAAGAGTAGAAAAGGGTGGGGAAGCAAGGGAAGGAGGGAGGAGAGGAGAAGGGGAAGAGAGAGGGAGAGAAGGGAGGAGAATGGGAAGAGAGAGAGGAGAGAAGGGAGGAGAAAGGAGAGGAAGTAAGAGAGGGGGAATGGAGCATAACACGAGGGAGAGGGAGAGGGAGGGCAAGGTGAGAGAGGGAGGGAAACGTGAGGGAGGGAGGGCAACATGAGGGAGAGGGAGAGGGCGAAAATGAGTTACGAGAGAGGTGAGAGTCAATATAATACCTGCAATGAATTCAAACTTCCCACTTCTACTTGTCTCCCCTCTCTCTCTCTCTCTCTCTCTCTCTCTTCTCTCCTCCTTTCCCTTCCCCCCCTCCTTTTTCCCTTCCCCTAACTCCCCTTCTCCCCCTCCCCCCCTCCCTTTCTCCCCCCCCCCCTTCTCCCTCCCCTCCCTTCCCCCTTTCTCCCTCCCCCCCCCTCTCCTCCCCCCCCCCTTCTCCCTCCCCCCCTCGCTTTCCCCCCTCCCCCCCCCTTTTCCCTCTCCCCCCCCCCCCCCTTGCCCCCCCTTTTCCCTTCTCTTCCCTTTTCCCCTCCCCTCCCCCCCCTTTTCCGCTCCCCCCCCTTCCCCCCCCCTCCCCCTTTCCTCCCCCCCCCCCTTCCCCCCCCTACTTTCCTCTCCTCCGTTCCATTAATTCCCTTTTTTCCCTACCCTACCGAAGATAAATTTCTAAGGGCGAATATTTTCCCAAAGACGAATTGAGGAGCTTCTCCAAACTAGTGTGGCTAATATGTCAATCTTGAAATTTGATAAATTTCACCCAAACTTTAACATAACTTTCTCGTTTGAGGTCCAAATTTAGCCCTCCAAGTACTCAAATCGATTGGCATAAGGCATATAAAGTCATCTATAGGGTTAGAATTTTCAAATTATAGCTTATTAAAAACCTGTGAATGAAGTTTAATTATACTTAAACCAATTGAAGCCTTAACAATTGTAGCATGGCTAATATTTGTAATTCTAGCCCATACCCTAAATCCTAACCCCGATCCCTATAGTGTAAACCCAAATTCCCATACCCTAAACACTATTTCCTATAACTTAAACCCTAAAACCTATACCCTAAATCATATACCCTAAATCCTAAACCCTATACCCTATACCCTATACCATATATCCTAAACCTTAAGCCAGAAAATAGTATTAAAGGTGTGTTATTCGACTGTGCACATAACCGATGGGCATGATCCTTTGCACATGCATCAATAAATCTATGTTAATGCACGTGCAAAGTATCATGTCCATCGGATATGCTTTCGATGGTCAAAGTCCCCACAAATCCCATTTTTCACCAAGTGTTATGCACAACCGTCAAAAAATAATATTTGAGGTGTGTCATTCGAACGTGCACATAATTAATGGGCATAATACTCTCTACACACATGAATCCAATCTATGTTAATGCACATACAAATTATAGTACCCATCATATATGCTTTGAATTGTCAAAGTCGCCACAAACCCCATTTTCCATCAAGTGTTATGCAGAACCATCAAAAACTAGTATTTGAGGTGTGTTATTCGTACGTGCACACACCCGATGGGCACGATAATCTTCACTTATGTCAATACAACCTATGTTGAGTCCTATACAAAGTATCTTGGCCATCGGATATGCTTTGAATGGTTAAACTTTGCCACAAACCCCATTTTTCACCAAGTGTTATGCATACCTACCAAAAAACATGCTCTAAGGTGTGTTATACAAACACGCACATACCTGATGCACATGACACTTTGCACGTGTATAAATATAACCTATTTTGAGATGTATGCAAAGTATCATGCCCATCAAATATGCTCTGGATGGTCAAAGTCACCACAAACCCCATTTTTCACCAAGTGTTATGCACAACCGCAAAAAAATAGTATCTAAGTTGTGTCATTCGAATGTGCTCATACCCAATGGTCATGATACTTTGTATACACATCAATAAAATTTATGTTGAGGTGTGTGCAAAATATCATGCCCATTGATTATGCTTTAGATGGTCAAACGCACCACAAACACCTTTTTTCACCAAGTGTTACGTACAACTGCTTAGAAATAGTATCTGAGGTGTATTATTCGAATGTGCTCATACACAAAGGGTAAGATGCTTTGTAAAGTGTGAATAAAACCTATTTTGAGGTGTGCGCAACATATCTTGCCCATCGGATATGCATTGGATGGTCAAACGCACCACAAACCCTGTTTTTCACCAAGTGTTATGCATAATTACCAAAGAATAGTATTTGAGGTGTGTTATTCAAATGCTCTCATACCCAATGGGAGAGATACTTTGAACGTGCATCCATACAACCTATTTTTAGTTGTGTGAAAAGTATCATGCCCATTGGATATTCTTTGGATGGTGAAAGTCATCACAAACCACCTTTTTCATCAAGTGTTATACACAACCACAAAAAAATAGAGTTTAAGGTGTGTTATTCGAATGCACATATATTGGATGGACATGATACTTTGCATTCATGTCAATCCAGCCTATTTTTAGGTATTTTCAAAGTATCATGCCCATCAAATATGCTTTGGATGGTCAAACGTGCCACAAGCTCCATTTTTCACTAAGTGTCATGCACAACCACCAAAAAACACGTTTTGAGGTGTGTTATTCAAATGCGCACATACCCGATGGACATAGTACTTTAAAATTTTATCAATAGAACCTATTTTGAGCTGTGTGCAAATTATCATGCCCACATCGTATATACTCTGGATAGTCAAAGTTGCCACAAATCCCATTTTCCATCAAGTATTATGCACAACTGCCAAAATTTAGTATTTGAGGTGTGTTATTCAAACACGCACATATCCAATCAGCACAATACTATTGATACAAGTCAATATAATAGATTTTGATGATTGTGCAGTGTATCGTGCCCATTAGATATGCTTTGGATGGTCAAACTCACCACAAACCTCATTTTTCACCAAGTGTTAAATGCACAACTGCCAAAAACAGACACTCTAAGGTGTGCTATTCAAATGCGCACATATCCAATGGGCAAGATGCTTTGTACGTGCATCAATACAACCTATGTTGATCTATATGCAAAGTATTATGCACATCATATATGCTTTGAATGATCAAAGTTGCTACAAACCCCATTTTTCACCAAGTGTTATGCATAACAGTGAAAAAATAGTATCTAAGGTATGTCACTTGAATGCCCTCATATCCAATGGGCACTATACTTTGCATACACATCAATATAATATATTTTGAGGCATGTGCAAAATATCATTCCCATCGAATATGCTTTCGATGGTCAAACATGCCACAAACTCCATTTTTCACCAAGTGCACAAGCGCCAAAAAATAGTATCTGAGGTGTATTATTCGAATTCTCTCATACCCAATGGGCACGATGCTTTGCACACATGTTAAAACAACCTAATTAGACATGCATGAAAAATATCGTGTCCATCAAATATGCTTTGGATGGTAAAATACAGCACAAAACGCATTTTCCACCAAGTGTTATGCACAACTGCCAAAGAACAGTATCTGAGGTGTGTTATTCAAATGCACTCATACTCGATAGGCACGATACTTTTCACACATGTCAATGCAACATAAGTTGAGGTGTGAAAAGTATTGTGTCCATCAAATATGCTTTGGATGGTCAAAGTCGGCACAAACCCACTTTTTCATCAAGTATTATGCACAACCGCCAAAAAATAGTATTTGAGGTGTGTTATTTGAATGCGCACATACCAAATGGGCACGATACCTTACACTCATGTCAATTTAACATTTTTTAAATCTTGTGCCAAGTATCATCATCGAATATGCTTTGGACGGTCAAATTCGCCACAAATCGCATTTTTCACTAAGTGTCATGCACAACTGCCAAAAAACACGCTCTTGGTGTGTTATTCCAACATGCACACACTTGATGGGAATGATAATTTTCAAGTGTGACAGAGTTCTGGATCTCTGTGTCGATAGCCATTTCCTTCTCGTAGTTTGAAGCTGAAGAAGAAGACATTCAATGTTTATCCAAATCAAATGAGGAAAGACAACCATGTTTCTCTAAAATGGAGGAGATTTGAAAAGGTCAATGTTAAAGGATCCTATAAAAATAGATGGCTACTATCATATAAGTGCACTTAGCCAAGGGAGCTTATAGGTCACATGGTTCAATCCATCCCAAAATCTGTGCTTCAAAATTTCATGGCCAGCTAGTAGGATAAGTAGTTCAAGGCGTGCCTTGCCAATTTTCCCCATGACACTATTGTCTCTGTCATAGATTTTGTTAAAAATTATTCATTTCAAGAACAAGATGAGATACAAAGTGCTCAATGGTACAACAAGCAAATAACAATTCTTGTGCATATCACGTACAGTCATTTGCTTGATTCTTTCATGCCTGATGCCAATCTGCTTGCTGACTCACAGGAGTCCAAGTCAGTGCAATGCATATACCATTTCTACATTTCAGATGATAGGGAACATGACACCTTATGTGTGCAGTATGCTTTTCTACTACATTAGGAATGGCTAAAAAAGGAAAATCCCCATGCAGAAAATATAAAACAACATTGGGTGTGGTCAAATGGTGCTGCCTCTCAATTTAAATCAGCTCGTGGATTCTATTTTGTCTCAAGGTTCAAATCCTTAACCAGTCTAGACATGATGTGGAATTTCTTTGGGTCTAGCCATAGCAAGGGTGAACATGATGGATGTAGTGTTGTTATTAAGCAAGCTCTGTTTAAACACCAATTAGAATGCCCTCAAGAGAAACTCAATGATGCCCAAGATGCTGTAACATGGCTTACAGCCAACCTCTCCACAGGTGTGCATTCAACATACAGTAAACAAAGCCTTGAGAATACTATAGTACACAGAGTGTTCCATGAAGTGAAATTGGATGAAGTGCAAAGGAGAAGCTGCCACGGTTGCAAGAAAATTAAAGGAGTTCATAGTCTGCATAGCACATGGGGCTTTTCAAACAACCAATTGATTAAAACAAGAAAACGTGCTTGTTTCTACAGTGCGTGCATCATAGGGGATCATGACGATTGTGAGAACATTACAACTATGAAGACATGGGAGTGAGTTCAAGTTTTCCCTCTATGTTTAGATGGAGTGACAAACAATGAAGAGACAAATGACTCACCATAGTTTGGGGAGAGTTTTGATGACCTCACTGACTGTCGAGAAGAGGGGGATAACTTTGCTATTGTTGCAACATTTGAGAAGAATTAGGAAGATGACCCATACTTTTTGTTTTGCAGTGCACATAACCTAAGCACAAGGTTGAGAAAACATTTAAGGATAATTGGGGAACAACCTATGAGAAGTGGGATGTAGTAGTCAGAGCTTTTTGGTGTTGGGGTAAAGGTCAATGGCTTAGTATATACCCCTTTGTACCATACATACATAATAAGAGCTTACCTTGATCTGGGTGAGTTAGCACCCACAATTTCGGTGTTCTCCCTTTCTTTGTTGCTCTCCGGTAAGACCTCCTCTCCATCAATTGGTATCAAAGCTTGGTTGAGCGAAGCCAATAAGGATACTGTAGCATTGTGGTGTTACTGTGCCAAGAGCTCGAACTTGTTGTGTGGAGTCTCTTACTGCCCGTGGGCTACCCCTGGGAGCTATATTTTGACATATACTAGCTCGTTCTTATTGTTTTAGCCATATATATTAGGTTGCCTCGATTGTTCCAATAGTTTATTGCCTTGTTTGAGTAGGGCACAAGGAATATTATCCATCTACGGTCAAAAATGACCTGCTGCTCTGTAATTCCAGCCACTGGAAGTTGCTTTTTTGGGCCCGAAAGCAAAAACGTCTTTTGCTTGTAGCAGACTCCAGTTGATCAATGGCGGCTGGTACATTCAGATTTCAGTCGGGTTTATGCCTTCAAGTTGATGCATATCATTGGCTGAAAGTGATTACTTACAATTGATGCATTTTGAGCCTTTGTTTAGCTGAGAAAGTGAGCATAAGTGAGTAGTGTTTTTCTAAAGCTGTCTTGTATCCCAAGAAGGGATTATTTTTTGTGAGTGAAATACTCTTCCCACTAAGGGAATTTTTCGAACAACAATTTTCAGAATTGTTGGGCTATTTTATTGGAGTTTATGCCTCAAGTGCTTCAGGAAAATTGGTGATTGGCAGTTTGCAGTCTTGTGACAGCAGTAAAAAGTGAGCAAGTGGTTGTTTTCAGAAGTGAATATCAGAGAATCCATGAGGAATTGTCTTCTGAGTTGAACTAAGAAGTTTTATTTTTTTGAACAATCTACAATCTTGTTTTTGAAAACGTTTCAATTCGAGATTTAGAGAAAAAGTTATGATCTTTATGAGAAGCAGAGTGCCGCTTGTCGAGTGTATTGGCTGAAGAAACTTGTAGATCTTCGCATGGAAGAAGGGACTTCAATGTCTAGCCATTTAAATGAGTTTAACATAATTTTCAGTCAACTTTCAGCTCAGAAAATTGCCTTTGATGACTCAGTTAAGGCAATGTTCTTATTGGTCACCCTTCTTGAAAGTTGGGACACTTTTAGGACTGCTATAAGCAATTCAGCCCATGCAGGAGGCCTAACAAGCAGTGATGTTGAGAGTAGCCTACTCACTGAGGAGGTAAATAGAAAGAATAATGCTGGAACTAAAAGTTCAAGTGCTCTCAATGTGAGAGGGAGATCATATTCCAGGGGGAAATACCACGACAGAAATACAAGCAAGTCTAGAAGAAAATCTAGAGGAAAATCCCATGCCAAAAAGGATTTGGAATGCTTCTATTGTGGGAAGAAAGGCCATTTCAAAAAGGATTGCTACAAATGGAAGAACGATAAAGGCAAAGGCAAAGCTAATGTGCAGCCCAAGAAGGAAGAGAAAGCCACGGTTAATATAGAGGAAGTGAATGCCATAATAACAATAGTGATGAGGGTGACATTCTTTATGCCTCTATGTTTGAGTATGCTTTTCTTGTGACTAGTGATGATGCCTTGTCATAGAATTAGATACTAAACTCAGGAGCATCTTTCCATGTCACTCCACATAGGGAGTGGTTTATCATTTATGATGTAGGAAGGAAAGGAACTGTGAGACTTGGAAATGATTATCCATGTGACATTGTTGGAGTGGGAGATATCCACTTGTCTCTTCCTAATGGTTCTACATTTGTACTAAAAAATATTAGGCATGTTGCAAATCTGAAAAAGAGCTTGATAAGTATGGGACAGCTTGATGATGATGGCTATCATGTGTTTTTTCGCAACAATACATGGAAAATTAGCAGTGTCACTTGTGATTGCTAAAGGTTCGAAGCATGGAACGTTGTACTCAATGCATGTGTCGGGCATAAGAGATAGTGTAATCAATGTGACCAAGTAGCCATCCGTCTCTTTGTGGCATCATCGGTTGGGACACATGAGAATGATAGGAATGAAGATACTTTCTGGTTTGCAGTATGTTCCTGTGTTTAATTTTTCAGATTTTAGCATGTGTGAGCATTGCATGTATGGGAAGCAAACACGGTCATGGAGGATTTCTCAAAGCATCTGCTTAGTTTCCTTCAAAGACCTTGGACAGCATGACATTCCCAAAACATGTGCCAATGAGTTGCCTTCTTGACCTTGCAAAAAGGGACTAAATGGAGAGATCTTAGTGCTCCATTTTGCCAATCTAGACCTGACAAGTAACTTGGAGATTAAGAGCTTCCACAAAATAAGATTAATCTTGAAGGAAGGCATTGCTTTCCGAACTTTACTCAATCTATGTTGCCGAATTGAAGGACTATAAAAAGGGGCATGTATCTTCCATTGTTCACAAATCATGTAGGCAATCCAAGAGGATTACTGATTCTTGAAATCCATCATCAAACATCCCTATAGACATTTACCCTTGGCATCGAGGAAGTCTTTATAGTCATCAACATTTCTTTAACTCTACTCAGAAAAGCCAGCATAAATCTTTTTTCTCTATTCGAAAGATGAAATTGAATAAAATTGCATCAATAGAACTCTCGGTCGCCATATCAAGGTCCCAAAAGTCATTGAAAGTTTGAATAATTTTTTGAGTCAGTTTCTTAACTTCTCTAGGATGACTTGTAATAGGGGAGGGGGTCCTTCTTTCAAAGCCCAATTAGATAACCAACAATATCTTCTCAAAGAGGCATCACCATATAGTGATCTCAAACCATTCTAGCAACATTTAATGCCTTTAGATTTCTAGCCAATAATTAATATGGATAACATTCTAGATTGGGGGACTTTAATACGAACATCCGACAATACAAGGTCTTTCCATGGATCATTTACACCCAGAGAATCGTTTCTGCAAATCTAGTGACTTTGCTAAGACAACCCAAGGTTGATCACAACCCCGTTTAAGCATCCATTTGGTACACAAACAATCACATTTTCCCTTCATCCCTTCCAAGCCTAAGCCACCATCCATTTTAGGTATCAATGCCAAATCCCATGAGAATGCATGCCACTCATCTTTCCAAAGGAAATCTTGGATACACGCATCTATTTTCCTCATCAAATTTTTTGAAAAAGGGAATATAAACAACACATAAACTAGAAAGGACTTCGGAATCTGTTTAGCAAGAATGACTCTTCCTGTAAAGGAAGGTTTCTTTTCCTTCCACCTAGAAAATTTGTCAACCAACTTCTATATGCACCAGTCAAATTTGCATTTAATGGAAATACCAACACCATCATGGCATCCTAAATATTTGAGAGCTTGACTTGGTTGATTCAAGTTGAAATCAAGCTTCATAGACCAATGCAAATAACATTCGTGTCATTTTGGAAAATCTAACTCCAAATCTGAGTTTTTTCATGGTGTTAAGTACAAAGTCCTAGCTCACTCCATCATAGGCTTTTTCAAGGTCTAAGTTTAGCATCGTGAACTTCTCATTCTATAAAATATCATGATCTATAGCTAAATGAATGTAGAGGAGTGCATCTCACCAATAATGTTGGTGTCATCTCCTTCCAGATTTTGTATATTTTGGCTTTGAACACACTCATATTGCATAGGATGGATGATTTGCCCAAGAAAAATCCTAATCCTGTTAGGTAAGGCTTTAGCTGGAACATTCTATGCACAACTTAGCATTAAGAGTGGGCCTCTAGTGATTAGGGTGGAGGAACAAGTTTGATAATGCTTGTATTATAACTTCAGCGCAACTTACCGACATGGCAACACTAGTTAATTGGATTAGTGAGATCAGAGGCACAAGTATCCCAATAGTGTTGACAAAAATCAATAGGAAGGCCATCAGGGCCCAGCGCTTTGCCTTTGGCCATAGAAAAAATAGTATAGCTCATTTCGACACTTGAAAAAGGGCACTGCAGCTGCATAGCATCATGGGGCTGAACTCACCTTTGAAGATTACACAAGAAAGCTTCCATGTTGGAATTGCAGGAAGAGAGAATAGAAGGCTTAGGACCTGCAATACTCACCAAATGATTTACAAAAACATGTGCAATGTTATGATTGCCATAGACAAGATTCCCTTTTTTATCAAGGGCAATGTGATGCATCCTATTGGCTTCTTCTCTCTAACAGCTACGAAGAAGAAAGTCAAGGGTCGGACCTTCATCAAGCCATTTCAATCATGCCCAAATTCTAGCTACAGCCAGTTTTGCATGTTTAAGGTCTCTTAAGAAAACTTCGACCTCCTTAAGTAGAATAGGGAGCATTGGATCATTTGGTGAATCTTTATCAGAGAGCACGAGCCTAAGTAGTAATGATCTCTCCTTCCCCTTTTTTTGGCTTTTTGCCTTACCAAACCATTTTGCAACCTTAGTAACTTCAGAGACACAAGCACCCCATCTCTTACTCTTAACAAGAATATTTAGATGAAGCATTAATCCAAGCAGCAATAACAACCCAATCAAAATCCTTTTGGCCCATAAAAGAAGTGTTAAACTTGAAAGGGATTGGTTCCTTAATGAAATTCGAGTTTGAAAATTCAACTAGATCCGGGCAAGTAGTTGTTATGTAGAGGAAGTAAATGCCAATTGGATGCTTGATGTGGTGATGCATAGTAGTAAAATGTTTGCAAACTTGAGAAGTAGGATTTGTTCTCAAGTTGAAAGATAGTATTTGCTCAGTTTTTGAAGATAGAATTTGTTCTCAAGTTGAAAGCTAGTATTTGCTCAGTTGTTGACAATTTGCAAATCCATTGTTGTCGATCCCAACATATTAATGGATTGTCTAGTATTGATCTCCTTTGTGATGTTCCTATTGCTAATAATTTAATTGCTTTTGAAATATTCAAAGATACATCAATGACCAACAACATTTGCATTTGAAATATGTTTGCAACTAGCATATTTCGTATGTCGTCAGGACCATATGGAACTGAGTACAGTTTTCTAAAAGGAGACTTTATACAAGCCTCACAAATCATTCTATAAATTATAAAAGTACCTAGTCTTTGGATGTGCTCATAGATGATATGAAACTTTGCAAATATAAATTCCTTACTCGTTCAGAGGTCTCTATAAAGTTCCATGACCATGCGACACATATGCATGTTGTATAAGCATACTGATGCTTTATTTTTTGATAGTTATGCACGTTCCATGGTCAAAAATGAGAAAATAGATTTTTTTTTCCATTGGCATGCCTAATTATTTCATGTATAGTCCCAAGAAGACCCTCTTCAATGTAGTAAAGAGAGTATTATGTCACCTACATGGCACATGGGATTATAGAATGCATTATGCCAAGTCATTTAACTTACACTTCCACAGATTCTGATGTTGATTAGGGGCAAGAAGTGTAAATGACAGTACCAATTGCTCGCAATCCACGTGATATTTGAGCAGATGACAAGGTATGTCAATTGATGATAAGTCACATCTTCACTCTACATTGCAAATGTAAAGATATATCATGAAAGTATACAACAAACAAAACACACTTGAAAAGGCATGATAAATCTTTGTTTAAATGTTATATATAAATACGTATTGTTGTTCAAATCTTGTATATAACGACACATTAATGTGGATAGAAAGTTCAGAGTGTATATAACGATATGATCATGTAAAAGCATGATCATCTTGGTATAAATTTCATAATACATATAGCCGCATGTTCGTGTAACTACACATTCATGTGGGGGAAGAGTTGGCACAGTTTCTTTCCAAAAATTATAAGACCTAGGAATGTGTTGTTCCTTGGGATCTTGAAAATTGTATAATGTAGTTTGCACATTGCATAATGTGGAATGTGCCGTTTGTTATTAGGATCTTGCATCTCGTATTTTGTAAATCGCATAATGTATTGTGCATATTGCATAATGTGTCTTTTTTTAAAGAATATTCTTATTGTTTTTATTCTAATAAAGAATGTCATGAGAAATACCAAATGTACCTGTTTAATGAACGTCCTTGTATGGAATAATGATTACTAGTTACTCACAATACCTACAATGTAAATACCTAGAAATGTTATGGAATCCAAAATTGCTCAGAAATCTCCTTGCATGAATAATGTATCAAATCTGAAAGGTGAAATACCGAAGCAATTCAAATCTTGAATGGTTAAATCCGAAAGCAATTGTGATATTTAGAAACAGGAGACAATCAAGTATTATACTAAATGTCTCGAATTCTACAATAGCACATCAGACTAAAGCCCCTGAAATATGACCTTTACTACGGTATAGAAGTTTCCCACTCGGCTTCAAATTGATCATCAAAGCAATATTATGAAAGTGTTGCGAATCTATGCCAGTGTGGTAGCATGATATCCACTGCTGTTGGAAAGGAGAAGGGTGGTCCAGGAACATTTTTCACTCTCTTGGCTATCAAGGACCCAAGATCTCGCCCAATGACCCAAGATGTTGCCGCAAATCTATGCCAGCGTGGTAGCATGATATCCACTATATTGGAAGGGAGAAGGGTGGTACAGTACCGTTTTTATTTTTCTCGCTGCATTAGCTCCATTACAAGACCGCCATCAGGAGTTTCTATGCACCAAATGAGTTGCACAACGTTTGGGCTAGCAGAGCCTGAAGATCAGATCATGTCCGTAAGGAATGGCAAATTAAGCTTCCGCACCCGAGATTTTAGATGTTTCACGAGTGGCTCTCTCCCAACGTCGATCATGGAGTGATTTTTTTTATCGTACTTCCTTTGCGAAGCAAGAATCTGTTAGCGATGCAATGAGTCGGGTCTGCAAGAATTGGGGCTACTTTCGCATCAATTACTTGCTTTTTTTGATAGCCGTTTTCGGCTTCAGCTTGGTCACGCATCCTGTCTCTCTGTGTGTTCTGCTTGGGCCTAGTTTTTCTTGTACCTCTATCGCATGGAGCAATTGGTCCTTTTCGGAAGGCCTTTCGGCAAGAGGGAGGTCCTCGCACAATCATGACAGGGTTGACGATTGTTGTCGTTGCCCTAATGAATGTGGGATCTCTACTCAATTTGGCGGTAATGTTTGGTCTTTTCCTCATTGCTGTACACGAAGATCGGCAACGCACTTTGATAACTCTAAATCGCATAATGAAGCAGTATTCAGACCTAAGCTCTTACAAACTTGAAATTAAAAAAAGCGTTACCTCTGTGAGCTTTCCCTTTAATGATTCTGAGAGACTCCTGTCAGGAAACATTGATTTTGGCGGGCTCTCTATGCATGATCACCACATTAGCGCAAGATCTGTGCTCACCAACCTATTTCCCACTTCTAGTATCACTGCTGATAGAGACCCTAATCGTCTGTCAACTTGCTATAATTCCTTACTACAAGAGCTTGCATATTTCGTATCTTTATTTGTTTGACCTTACACCACAAGACTTTCTACTCCTGCACATGCAATGAATTCCTATCACCCACCTCACTTTGCTTTACATTATTTGGTTTCTTTGCATCTTTCTTCGAATCAACTGCAATCAATGAGATTTCTTCATTTAGACACCCTCTAGCAAATGACCACATCACTTGCACACGTAGCATGCATTAGGGAAAATACCAAATCGCACCTCAACAAAAAGATTCCATTCGTTAGATAGCACCAATTCCAGACCTTCCGAAGGCTCTTTCCTCATATCTCAGAGTATACAAACTTTAGGCAAAGATTGTAAAGGAGGGACATACAGAACTTTGCCCAACACAGATGCGATTTTTTCCAACTCATAAGCCTATAGTTCATTGATATTGGGAAAGTGACCTAATATTGGGCAATTCCTTTGGAGCCAAGTGATGACATAGCTAGGAATTGTGATCAACGGTGGAGGGGGTTAGACGGCGGGCATTGATCGTGACATTTTGAGTGTTTTTTTAATACTTTACACAATGAAAATGAGGAAAATTTCACAACGTAATGTTGGATGTGTTGGTGGTTTGAACTCTTTGTAGTTCGATACCTAGATGTGAGTAATTGATGGGGTCCAAATAATTAAGTATTTTAAAGC
Organism: Dipteris shenzhenensis; assembly: GCF_047967505.1. NCBI lineage: Eukaryota > Viridiplantae > Streptophyta > Polypodiopsida > Gleicheniales > Dipteridaceae > Dipteris > Dipteris shenzhenensis. The sequence continues at coordinate 24,349,300 of NC_141619.1, forward strand.
CTCCCCTTAAAAAATTTGCCATCATGATCAACAGTCTAGATTCGACGACACTGATCATGATAAATGAATATGTCATGAGATGGTCACGAGGTGCATTCATGTTGCAAGGCTTCGTCGTTGGGCATAAAAGTCGCTCTTCATGGAATGGTGTATGTAAGGTTACCGCGATAACCCACGGTACATACTCCGGGCCTCATAGGGCGTACCTTGAGGCTTGACGTTAAAAGATTCTTTTCTTGAAATTCTTGTCTTGGAATTCTTTTCTTTGGCAATGCAAGCCTTCAGGCAAGGTTCAAGCATAAAAGGCAATCAGATACCTATGCAAACGGACTGCAGAGAGGGGCAAATGAAAGGTAGGTAAGGAGGGGGCAATGAAGAACTAGGCAATCGGATTACATGTGCCATACTTGCACATTAGCTTTGATGTGCCCCTGATTTCAGCCTTGAAACCAATCATTTGCCCGATCTATCTAAGGGACAAGACTCTTCATCAGTCAAAAAGAGCATGTGAAGAAACCATCATCTTGTAACCGATTGCACAGACTTGCGGGCTGAATATCGCCTGACAGACGACGCTATGGAAAGCTTCCATTTCATTGGCAACGTCTCTCAGTCATATCCACACAAAAAAGAATTCTGGTTTCAAAGCATGAATCCAAGGAGTACATTATAACAACGTGTTCGTTTCTAACTAAATTGGGTTAGACGTCTCCTCATTTTTGGAGCCAGTCGTACATTGAATCTCGCTTCATTGGCAACGTCTCTCAGTCAGATCCACACAAAAAAGAATTCGGTGAGCTACGATTGAGGGATAAATGATTTGCAGTGCCGTAATCGAAAGATCAGGAGAAAACCAGAACTAATTAAAAAATGAGCTATTATTATACAGCACTCTTTCTTCCAGTGGGCCTGTTTTACAGGTCGAAAAAGGGCTTGGCGAGATAAATTGCAAGCGTACATTCTCGATACACAAGATATGCGCTTAAAGAACGTCCAATGAAGCGACATGTAAACTCATGTGTCTTGTTTGTTATTAATACTAGGACATTGGCATCATGGGAGGCATTACGGAAGCAATGCTTAAGCGACGTGCGGAACACAACGATGGTATACTCTACAATTTAGAGGTATATGTAAAGGGCATTCAAATCCCTGCACGTGTACGTATGTGTGTGTGTGTGTGTGTGTGTGTGTGTGTAAGAGATAATGAGAGGGAAGGCTATGAGTTTATGCAGCCCACCCAGTTCTGATCTCATCTACAGAGAAGCATTACCATACGTCAACCACCCGACGATAGGAACAATTGCACAACTAATTACTTATCTTAGTGACCTTGTGCATAGTCTGCTTTGTGAGGCACGGATTTGAGTAAGTATATTAGTTTTAAAAATCCAACCCCCCCCTTCCCCGTGCCTGCCCTCCCTTCCTCTCTTTATCTCTGCCACCCAAGAGTCCAACCTACCCCTGCCCCTTCCAAGGTTCCACTTTGGGCTTAAGATTAGTAGTCGTCTTTAGTAAAGAAGGTTCGTCTTCTTTTATGAGAATAAATGTTGAGTTACATATCTCCTATTAAATAATGTAATGTTTCTGAAGAGGTAAATGATGATTTGCACTACTCGTTTGATGAGCAGGAGCTTGTGTTGCAAGAGGAGGGTCTAGATAAAATTGACAAAATACTGGGTGCCTTGTGTCCTCACCTGAAGTTTTTGTACATGCCTAACAACCTCATACCTCGTATTGGTACATAACTGACCTTTGAACGCTTACATACGTTTTAAAAAGTGAATTTGAGAATGATTTGCATGAACTGCATGGCCAAATGTCAAGATTGGACTTCAGTGTCTATATGCAAATCTGAATCTGAAAACAAATGTGATTGTGATTGACTTCTTTGTTGTATACTCCTGTACCAGAATGTCCAGTTGCTCCTGATTAGAACAACGGACTCAACAGTTTTGATCAAATAATGTGCCAATACCATATAGCATGCAGCGTGTATAAGATACCAAAACTGTGTAACGTGACCTGATTATTGCTAGCGTCACTAACATGATCTAAAGCGTACACGCCTATTATTTGTCCAAAGACATAAAGGACAACCAACCTGAGATCAGTCTGATGTTTGACAAGAGAGGACACGTTGGTGGTTATCATCTTATATGTTGATGATACCAAGTTGCATCGCTTGACTTCTTTTTCATGCATGCATGAATTTGGAGACAAGTCGAGTGCAAAAAATTACATAGAGTCAAAGTTGCAATAAGAAACAAAATAGGAGGGGGCAGATGGATGAGAACTTTAGTTCTTCAGAAAACAATTCTTCCTTGCGAGGTTGTAGCTCAAGGCTGCTGACACGTTTCTCCTTACATCCTCTCACACATATAACTCTCTCTCTCTCTCTCTCTCACACACACACACACACACACACACACACACACACACAAATGGCTAATGGCAAAGCCTCAGATCACATGAAGATACAGGCTGAATTTGTGAAATGGACAGGAGACCGAGCAAGAACATGACTCTCACACATCCTAACACATGCTCTACACCATGGTTTTCCTCAGGAATGGCAAGAAAATTGGGTCCAGCCTTTACACAAGGGTGGAGACAAAAATTCAGTCACAAATTACAGAACTATAATGGTCAGCTCTACATTGGCCAAGCTCTTCAGTACAGTGCTTGAAATGAAAATCAGCTCATGGGCAGAAGAGGCCCAGAAAAGGGCCATTGGACAAGCAAGCTTTCGCAAGGAGCACAGGACAGCCGACCACCTTATTACCTTGAGAGTCCTCATGGATGAGTCCAGATTGAGAGGATGCACTTTATTTTGTTGCTTTGTGGATTTCAAGAAAGCATTTGACACACTTCCAAGAGGAGGACTATGGAAGAGAATGCAAGCAATAGAAGTCCCATTGGCCTTGAGAGTAGGCATCTCTCGTATCTATGAAAAGGTATTATGCTGACTCAAACAAGCACAGGCTATGTCAGATGTGTTTGAGAGTAATATGGGAGTGAAGCAAGGCTGCCCTCTATCACCTACCTTGTTTGGAATATGCATTGATCAACTGGAGGAACTCATCAATGAATTTGCAACAGAGGAAGGGTTGCAAGGACCGCAATTGGGACTTGGATAGTGCTATTGTTGCTATATGCAGATGATGTAGTTCTTTTTGCATACGATCCAGACTCTATGCACAAACTTTTACAAGTGCTCAAGACTTTCTGTTAGGAAAGTGGGCTGCAAGTGAATGTCGGAAAAACAAACATGATGGCAGTCTATACCAATCAGCCAGAACATCCCCCTGAGATCACCTTTGATAGACAGATTATTGAGTATGTCAGCACCTTCAAATACTTAGGGGTTGATATCCCGGCAGATCACAGATGGTGGCAATGTATACACAGAAGGATGGACACTTGCTGGGGAAAGTACTACCAGTTTGAGAATGATTGCAGGCACACTGACACCAGGAACTGGAAAATTCGAAATGTATTGTTTGATGCATATGCAGTACAAACAGTATTATATGGAGTGGAAGTATGGGGAGGCAGTATTTCAGCCTCTACATGGAATGATATTGAGAAAATGCAAAGGGCTTTCTTACGGCGACACCTTGGTGTCAAACCCACTACTCCATACTCAGTACTTCTGTTGGAAACAGGAAGGAGGCCGATTGAATTTCATGCACTGATCAGAGTTATGCAATACCTAATAGAGATGTAGCAAATGCAACCTGATAGGTTGCCTCATAAAGCATGGAATGCCAGCACAAAGCTTCAAAAGAACCACAAAAGTAAGATCATCTGTACAGGATGGGCAACCGACATAAGAAAATGATTCAACAGATGGAAAGTGGAAGCATGTTTGACCATGCCGCCTGAAAAGGTCACCATGCAAGAGTTTCAACTGTCTTTACTGAGCAGAGGGTAAAGCTGGAATATTACCAAGACAACATAAATCCCACATGTTGGTCTACATACATGTCCATAGAGATTCATGCTCAGCCTTATATTAGCACACCTATCCCCCTTCTATATCGCAGAAACATAGCCAGGTTTCGTACCAGATCTCATACATTTGCAATTGAGAAGGGAGCTTGGATGCATCAGCCCAGAAATGCTAGAGTCTGTACCCTTTGTGACATGCAAACAGTTGAGACGGAGGCACGTGTGGCTCTACAGTGCCCCCGATATGCACATATTAGGGAGGACTGCCAGCAGATACTGGAGGACTCCACTCAGCTGGCATCAATTCTCTCTACTGCCTCTCCGGCAGCATTGGGATCTTTTCACTCGTCTTTTTACGTGGCATCAGAAACTCATAGACTCCTGACCCCTCTCCTTGAGGAGACTCTATTTTACATTGTATTGAGACGGGTCCCATGGGTCATTTTTGGCCCCCCGAGGACATTAATAGACTCTAGTTCTACTTCTACTTCTACTCTCTCTCTCTCTCTCTACATACATATACATACATACATACATACATACATACATGTGTGTGTGTGTGTGTGTGTGAGAGAGAGAGAGAGAGAGAGAGCTAGAAGCTTTCTTTCACTGCTTTGAGTTGTCAGTAGAAACTTTTTTGAATGTACATTTTCTTTTAATACATACTTTCTTTTACCAAAAAAAAAAGAGTGTGTGTGTATATCTGTGAATGGAGCACTAACGAATTGGAATGCCACTGCCTTGTCTCTTCTGCCTCCATGTATCCCGGCTCACCACTAGAGCCAACTCTTGCCCTTTTGTAGAGCGGCTGCAGATGTGCGTTGGGTCTGTGGACATGTGGATCTACTTCCAAGCTAAGAAGGCCTCGGCATATTCCTAGTTTCGAGAGTGGTGCACTCTTGTGAAGAATGAATCCTGGTTGAGCATGAAAGCCCTTACGATTGATAAGGGGGTGTGACTCTTGTTCACAAGTATTTGACGAGTTTTGTGCGGGGAAGGGCATCCAGCGAGAGTTTGCAAACATGGTATTGCCTTTGAAGCAGAGGTAGTTGAGAGAAGAACAGGACAGTCGTGGAGATGTCTCGGATATATACTGGCACATCAAGAAGTTCCCCGTTTTTTCTAGGCAGCAACGGCAGCCCACATCCTCAACTGCTCTCCAACTGATGTTCCTAAGGTAACTCCTTTTGCAGCCGATTGATAAGGGGGTGTGACTTTTGTTCACAAGTATTTGATGAGTTTTGTGTGGGGAAGGGCATCCATCTCTTGCTGAAGCTCTTGGAGCTTGTTGATGTGTTCCCAAATGGTAGACGACTTTGCAGGATTCAACACTCTCATTTGGAACTGAAGAGGGACTTTCTTCATTGGAGAAGTTCTGTTGTACAGGGACACCAACTGCTCCCAAATCCCTTTGGCCAACGTCATGTGCCTAACATGATTGATGTTCTGAGGAGTGCAATTGAAAAAGATACATCAAGTGATATGGTCTTGGAACCCACTAATGAGGTCTGCAAGATCATAGGACTGCAATATTGACTCCATCATTACTCTCCACATGCCATAATTGTGGTCGTAGTTTCAAGCCACGGGATTACGAATGCATATGAGCTTGCTCAGAATTTCGAGTGTGCATGCGAGCTTGCTTAGAATTTTCGAGTGTGAATACGAGCTTGCTTAGAATTTCAAGCTCATGCACAAGGGTCAAGGATCCAAGCATGTCAACAATAATGAGTCCCAGCATTCCACACTAGGTGATGGTGGGAATGGGCAGCAGAAGAAGAGAGAGAGAGAGAGAGAGAGAGAGAGAGAGAGAGAGATTTTCTTGCTTTGTTTAAACAAAGAAAAAAGAAGAGAGAGGGAGAGAAAGGATAGGAATTGCTATGGTGGGTACTTGGATGCAGTGATAGGAGCAACCTTTGCCAAAGAGAACCGATGCTTCGATTGTCATGTGTTGGGTCATAAGAAAGAAGAATACCGCATTACCAGAAGCTTCGAGCAGAAGGAGCCATGTCAAGTGTTCACCCATAGCTTCAACTCCTATTTGGAAAAAGTCAGTGGGTCATCAAGGAGCTTGAAGATCACCAGAAGGGGGAGCCTTCTCTGGTTCCCAACATGTTTCAGTTGTATGGTCAGATTGGTGGTCAAAAGGTTCTGATCCTGGTTGATTCACGGAGCTTCGAGGACAACATTTTCACCAAAGTAACAAAGAAATCCCTATTGTCTCTCACAACGACGAATTCTATTGCCTTGAATGGCGCATTTTTGGGGCATCAGATAGAGAGCAGCATGCAGGTCTCCTCAGCCACTCTGAAAATCTCAGGGTGGGTAGACAGTTGGCCACTCAGGTTCACACCTACTCAGGCAGCGGACATCAACACGATGGTGGCACCCATTCGAAGTCCAACCAGATTATTAGAACTAAGGGTTTGATGTCAAGATCGCAGGCCATGGATCCAAGTTCATTTCTTGGCTAAGAGGTATTCCACCTCAACCTTCGATTTTCAGTATTTCAGAGGGCTCAACGACATCTCCCGTTGGAGAGGGGTTGCCCTTCAGGCAGTAGATTCCAGGATCTGGATCCAGGATAGTGGAGCTCTCGAAACATGTGCCCATCCTTTGAAGGATTCCAAAACTTCATGATCACCAAGGGTGAAATTTGCATAAGTGAGAGTTTGACCATCAAGGTTCATATGAATGCAGCCTAGAGATTATTTTCGATGTGGAAGAGGAAGGAAGCACTCCTCTCAAGTATTGTTTGTTCCGTCTCGTGGGTATAATTGCTATCAGTTTATGAGATAGTGCAAACTTGGCACAACTATCTTGTTCAAGGTGGGTATTGTCGAGATTAGGGATAAAGCAACCGGGCAGGTGGTGTGCATTGGTTTGGTGGACAATGGCCTTTACAAATTTTTGTGCTCTTATATCACTGGAGCCCTTAGATCTGTCCTGCGGTGACACTTTAGATTTGGCCACTTGAACATAGATGTGCTATGGCGAGGTACTCAAGAGCAGATGGATTTTGGGTTAACCAATGTGGGCAGGTACTACCGCTCATGTTTACGAGAGAAGTAGCATTGAGAGGCCATTCTGAAGCAAGCTACAAGGCGGGCTTGTAGACTCCTTGTGATGGTACATACGGATCTTTGTGGACTCATGACGACCCCCAGCCTTGGGGGTGCTTTGCATTTCATGTTTTTGGTCTATGTTTTTAGTAGGTTCATGTAGATCTACTTCCAGGATCAGAAGGCCTTGGCATATTCCCTGTTTTGATAGTGGTGCACTCTCGTGGAGAATGAAGCTGGGTTGATTGTGAAACTTGTTAGGGCTGATAACGATGGTGAGTTCTATCACAAGTATTTGATGAAATTCTTGTGGAGAAGGGTATCCAGTGAGAGTTTGCAAACATAGGTACTGCCTTTGAAGCAAGGATAGTTGAGAAGAAGAACATGATAATAGTGGAGATGTCTTGGATATTCTGGCACAACAACAAATTCTCCGTTTTCTCTAGGCAGAAGTTTTAGCAACGGCACTCTACATCCTCAACCTCTCTCCAATGATACTTGTTCCTAAGGAAACTCCTTTTGAAGCCTGCTTTGGAAGGAGAACCTGATTTCTCTCACTTCGAGTGTTTGGTTGTGATGCCTATGTCCATATTACCAAGAAGCACAGGCAGAAATTGGATATCAAATCCACCAATATGATCTTTGTTGGGTATAACTCTTAGTTGAGGAGTATCGGTTGTATGATCCTACGAGGAGAGTTGTACTTAGTAAGGCATGTCGTCTTTGACAAACAGATACCATCCTCAGTGGTTGATGAGCCACCTTTTCTTGGTGAGCCAGCCGATGACGATGATAGTGCCATTGTTCCTGTGCGAGAGCTAGCATTGGAGTTGTGTTGTTCAGGCCCTATCTACCAGCCTAAACTAGTCTATTTCTACACCTCACTCCGAGCGGGCACACCTATGAGATGCCATATAACACAAAGCACCTGGGTGATGGCTGGGTTGGGGACCAATTTGGGCTCACAACCAAATCGAGTTACTCGATCTGACTGGTCGGGTTAACCTGACTCAACCTGATCCTACTGGGGTCGGGTCAAGGTGGACGTGTTGGTCAGTCCATCTGGCCAGCCCACTAGGCTGGCTGGGAGAGATATAGGCCCCCACTCAGTGTCTCACACTTTGGCCTTTCTTGGAGCATTCTTTCTCTACCCCTGATCATGTATGCAATTGCTATTGCCTATCTTTGGAATCTCTCTCTCTCTCTCTCTCTCTCTCTCTCTCTCTCTCTCTCTATCTATTTATCTATCTGTGTCTCTCTGTTTTCATGCGTCCACATGTGCACAACTCTCACAATTTGGCCCTTGCTAGGTTGCCTTGATCAGGCCCTATCACAAGCCTAAACTAACCTATTCCTATACCTCACTCTGGGCAGGCACACCCGCATAGAAGCCCTCTCTCACTATGAGATGCCATCTCTAGCACCTTCTCTGCAGCTGATGGTGAGCACAATAATATGAAGAATCAAGCCAATGAAGATGCAACCAACGACCCTCCCGTAGCTTACCTATTGGACTCACCTTGAAGAGAGCACCAAATAGTGAACCATAATGCTACCTGGAACAGCAAATGAGATGTTCTCAGCTGTGATTTTCCGTGTTTGTCTACACTAAGCTCCTAGTGGGATCTGTGAAACACACCACGACTTGTATCCTCCAATGAATACATCACGAACAGGAACCTTGAACAACGAACTCTGGTACACACTGTGTACATAGTCTCTACGACGTCAAGCAATAAACACTAATCTCATCTAGTCAATAGCTCCACAGCCTTGCTTTGCTTATCAAACTTCCAAATGGTTGGGGCTGATAACAGGCTGCAGTCACGCCCCACATGCCCTCCTGGCTGTGACCCGTGGGGGAAGATTGAATTACTGTTAGAAGGCTAGTGCTTTCCGGCAACCACTGATGCCTAGGGACTGCCTCAGTGAGAAGAAGAGTCTGACTCCGAGTCGTGGTCCTTAGCTTTGCCTTTGGACCGAGAATCTCTGACCAAATGCCTTCTCTTCCGGCATTTGTAGCAATTGCTCCGCTTTATCCTGTGCACCGTCAAAGTTGCTTCACCTCCACCTGGAATACCATTTGGAGTGAACCTGGGCTTTCCCTAGGAGACAAGAACTGATTCCTCCTCAAGGAGAAGAGTGCTTAGATCATCAAATTCTAGTTGACTCATGGTCTCAACGCTCGGGCAACCATGTTGTAATATGGAGGTTTCTTGGTGAGAATGAGTGCTGCCAGCAGACTTGTGGTGAGGGCAGCACCCATGGCCTTTGGTGAGATCATGGAGAACCTTTTTGCTCATCAAGAAGGGTTGCATGGTACTTCCTTTGGGAAACGGCTGTCCCTGCAAAGTGATGGCACACATCGCCAAATCTCTTGCATAGAGATATGTCAGATGCACTATCCAGGGTCTAGACAGATGGAGAAACCTCCTTAGTAATTCTCATGATCAAGGCTGAATGTGCCTTTGAGTACCGATCCTCCCAATCCTTGAGCTACTCCTAAAAATCATCTTCCTGGGCAGCCTCCTAGTGGATAGAGCTCTTGGGATTCTCACACTTCTGTTCATAGCCTTGAACAAGCTTCCATAAACCCTTGTAGGTGAACCATTCCTCATGTTAAGCTTCCAATGAGCATAGTTTTGTGTCATCGACCTTATTCTCTTTACTCGTACATGGGGACCCATGAGGCTCCAATCAGCAGCGAGCCTTCCGAAAAGTCCTAGATATACGTAGCAACAGCCTTTATAATTGCGTCAACTCAACCCTCTCTTGGTCCCTCATCACGATGGCAAATGATACCATGTGAGAGTTTTGCATGTGCGGAAGTGTGAAAATACAAAGAGAGATATAGACAGACACCAAAGATATGCAATGGCAACTGCATATATGACCAGGGGTACAACCCACAGCCAAGGGGGCTCGCAGAGGGGGAGAGAGAATGCTCCAAAAAAGGCCGAAGTGTGAAGATATTGAGTGGAGAGTGGAGGGGGCCTTATATATCCCCATCCAGCCTGGTAGGTTGGCCAGATGGACTGATCCAGTTGGTCAGACCCACAGGTCGGCTGACTTGACCCTAGCAGGGTTGGCTTGGTCAGGTTAACCTGACCAGTCAAGTCGGGTAACCCGACCTGGTTGGGAGCCCAAACAAGGCCCCAACCTAGCCATTACCCAGGGCCTTTGTGTTAAAGTATGGTATCTCGTAGTAGTGAGAGAGGGCTTCTATGTGGGTGCGCTTGCCTGGAGTGAGGTGTAGGAATAGGCTAGTTTCGGCTGGTCGGCTGGTCGGCTGTGTACAGGGGTTGCTGGATTGTTTTCACCCGCCCCTTGGCCTACTTTTGAGGCATCACATTGGCACCATGTTGGCGTCTTCGACCTGCCTGGGTTGGGAGGTCAATCAGGCCTCCAACAATGTCGGGTGACTTGACCTACTGGTCGGGTTTCCCACGACCTTGGTTGGCCAGGTTGGTTGAGGGGGGCCCCCTATAAATAGGGATCCCCCCCATTGTTTGAGCATCTTGTATTGGAGGTTTTGCTTAGCAGTAGATTGTGTTTTCCTGAGTCTTGGTGGAGCATTTCTTTCTTTCCTTTCACATTTCAGTTTGTTGTGTGTGTGTGTGTCTAGCTATCTTTTAATATAAAGCACTCAAAGATTTCACTAAAAAAAAAGTGTGAGTGAGCGCGCTCTTCATTGCTGTCCAGATTCCGATGCACCCTCACATGTCTTGAGCTTCTTATCAACAAGTGGAAGGATAGGTCTAGCGATGCCAACTCTTGGGAGAGTGTCGCATCTATGCAGTAGTTCCAGCCGAGAACTTCCAAGTGTAGGTGGTTTTGCAGTGGGAGAAATGTTCTAATCGCCGCAAGGTCATAGCATGATGTGGCATTTAGGGTGGGCCAAGATCTGATCATGAGACCCTTTAAAAGGGGTCTAATGTGACTTTAACTTGGAACCTAATGTACAGGTGCCCTTTGGTTAGCGAGTCTAGAGATATGAGCAGTGGGCTTATTTTTAAGGATCCCTTGGTATAGAGTCCTTGGGATACTCGGACCTATAATAGACCTATGCCAAGTGTGGACTTACACTTGGATGGGTGAACTTCTATGGACTTAGACTTGGACTGGTGGACTTCTGTGGTATGAGAACAGGGGTTGTGACCATGGATGCGCCTTGGTATTAGCTAATGTCAAGCTGGGAGAGGGAAAATTGATACTAGGTCTGTGGGAGGGTGGTGAGCTCATTAGCTCAATCCTTACTAATATTTGGTGATTTTGAACGTCTTGGTTGTAGAGTATGGGCTTGGGGCACTCTGGGCTTGGGCTTAGCTATCCCTCTCTTTGGAGCATGTTTCACATGTGTGTATGTCATGATGTATTCAGATTTTGGTCCTTAATAAACCTTTCTTGCCCCAAAATGCCAAACTAACTCATGGCACTAGATTGCTTCACAATGTCCCCAAGTGAGACCATGAAGCAGTCCAGAGGGTGACAGATTCAGATTTCAGATAGATTCTAGTGACACTCTAGAGCCTTTAGCCCAGTTCGCCCAAGGTCCGGATGGCTTAGATAGAGTCACCCACTTATCATCCTCATAGACTTCAATGATCCCGGGGTCCTTGGCATACTCCATTCTTTCAATTTGGCTCCTTAAAATTTTCCTTCGTTGCTACATTCTGCAGAGGTGTGCTAGGCACCTCTAGCTCCCCTACATGGGGTGTATTTGACAGGGCTTTTTTTTCTTTTATAGATGCTAATCTCTCAGACATGTTCCACAGGCACCAAGGCTCCTAATGGGACCCTAGTTTGGCCCACACCATTTGGAGCCTGGACTTATGATGACAGGCATAGCACGTGATTGCACATGACAAGAGTTTCTCTGATACTTGGAGTTTTATATCGTTCATGTTGATGTTGCTCCTAGTTTTCATTTCATCTCACCATTGGTAGTTTCCGGGAGGTGTGCTAGACCACCCCAACTCCACCATGAGGGATGTAATCTCATTTTGTATCTTTCTTTCCTTGGTCTCATAGGATTTTGTTGTCCTTCAGTAGACAATAATAAATCTCTCTCTCTCTCTCTCTCTCTCTCAATGTTTCTTTTCTTTCTTACCTTTTATTTGTTACATCTAAAATTGTAAGACTGAGTATATTCTAGGTTTATGAGGGTATATAGCATTGACAGAGACAAGGTCCTCTGTCTTAGGAGTGCATAAGCAGCTTGATGCATAACATTGACAGAGTGTATACAGCATTCATAGAGCCTAAGTCCTATGGCTTAGGAGTGCATATGCAGCTTGATTGCATAAGATTCCCATGGATCCAACCCTTACTTTTAGGGAACTTGAGCAGCAATCATCTGATCTTCTGTACAGGCTGGCCTATTGCAAGCCTGGAGCAAAGGCCTGTTTCTGTGCATTAGGGTTGATTGGTCGGCAACATCACCATTAGCTGGGTCTCATTATCACTGTGATTCTAAATTTTTTTGCAGAGGTTTTTTCATAGTTTTTGCTATAATTTATGTATGAGATATTCTTCGTTGCTTGCTTTTTAGGCCATAGCCTGCATTTTGAATATGCTTATCTTCACCTTGGGAAAAGATGTATTAGACAAAAGAAGACCACAATGTATGTGGTTAGTCGTGTATGTATTTCAATATTCTTATATGCATAGGGTAAACTATATAAGAATTTTGTGATGCATGTAGATTATTTTTTAACCATAAAATTTGTTCGAATTCTCATTTATTTTCTATCATCTTTAACGGAATTTTGCTGTTGGTTATATCGTTTCCCAGAAAATTTAAGTCGATTGAAAGAGCTACAGTATCTGAATTTGGCACTAAACAACATTACAAAGGTAATGCAGTCAGTTTGTGCAATTTGTTTCCACGATGCTGCAAAAGTGTACGGTTTCTTCTATTGGAAGTCTGACTGCATACTCCACATTAGATACGCGTTTGACTATGACATTGCTCGCTTATTGAATCCAGATAGAAGGATTGGAGCAGTGCGAGTTGCTTGAAAAGTTGGACTTGACCTTGAATTTTGTGGACCAAAAGGAACTTCTCTCTGTTTCTAAACTCTCGCGCAATATCCATTTACAAGAATTGTATGCGGCCTATCAACAATGGCACTGCTAACATTAATGTTAATATCTAATGCTACACGTAAATTTTGCAAAAGGGTGAAATGGTGGGTATCATATACATTTACTTCTTTGGCTCCTTTTGTGTCACAAAATGCAAAAAATTTAAAGTTATAACTATGTGCTCTCCATTTTGACCGTGCTCTTGATCCAGTCTATGTGAGCCACTTGGCCCATGAGTTCCTGGATCTCCTGGGAGATGACAAACCTCACCTGCGCCTCAGACACTCTTGTTTCAATGGTACAGGACGTCGCCGCTAGATCTTTTCCTACGACTCGATCTACAGCACATGCCCCAGTTGGGAAGATGCCTTAGAATTTATGGTTTGATGAAGAGTGTAGAGAGATGAGATCTCACCTTACACGTGAGCGAGCCTTGGGCCATCCCACACACAAGGTGCAGCAGGTTTCACTATGATTGACACACCGTAAGAGGCAGGCCTTCCTTACACAAGGATGGGTAATCCGATCATTCCGAGGAGGAGATCCTATTGTTGGATGGGGGCTTCTATCTGAGGGGAAGCCGCCTATTCTCCTCAGATAGAAGCCCTAGAGTTGTTTGATAGAGGGCAAAGACATCTGGAGGCCTTAGAGTTGTTTGATAGACTTGACAGTCAACCTTGGGAAGATCAAGGTTATACACCTCACGTGTTGTGTTGCACTGACATAGCTTTACTTACCGAAGTGCACAAGTGGAGATTGTGCAGTCCTACACTTACTTGGGGATAGTCTTCATAGTGCTAGTCTTCAGGATGGTTCATGCAGCTAGGGCATGACTCACACGAGGACACAAAGCTTTGGCCAAGCTAGAGAAGTAGTGTTGTCAGATGCACGTTCAGGATCCGCCGACAAAGGGCTGGCTTTTCAACATCCTAGTGAGGCCGATTACCATGTATGCATCACCTTTTTGAGGAGTGACCACTCGGCGACAGACTAAGGAGATTTGAGTGGCTACATGTGATCATGGGGTCAAGGATGATTCAGACTAATACCTCAGTCCATCATCAGATAGTATAGGTAAAGTTCACCACGACACCACTTCAAATAGATGCCATCTTTTAGACGGTGACATTCCTCCACAGAGTTTGGGCCTTACCCCATTGGAGACTGCCGAGACTAGCACTAGACGGTTAGCAAATAGTGGGGTCAGCACAGCATGGTATGCATGCGTGTCCACATGGTTTGCGGATGAGGGTATTCAGATGGAACAGCTTCTCTCCTTTTAGTATAGCGTGGATGCACCGCCAGATTCGATTCCACGAGATGAGATTAACCGTATGATATGGTTAGATTTCCTCCAGCTCTATATGTCCTGGACTTTGGGAGGGGGACCATGAGTTCCCTACCAAGATCCAGTTCTATTGCAACCACTTCTTGAGAGTATCGGAGGATGGTCTCATGATCCAACCGTGGTACCTAGAGGACAAAGGAGTCTCACATGCAATGAGGATTGGCATTGGTAGATGCGGGTCTCATCCCATCAGCTGAAGATTGAGGCAAGAAGGGCGGCAAGCACACCCAAAGAGCGGCGGACTTGTAGGCTGTGTAGGTCGAGACAAAGGAGTATTTTTTTGTATGCCCACCCAGCCTACTACAAGGTTCGAGGACAATATCACTGCCTCTTTCAAGGGGGGCACGGCTTTGGCTCACTCTCATAGTTGATCCACTTCCACGACGAGGTTTGTGATGGGCTCTACTTGATCGAGATGTGACGGCACAGAGAGTCCTTCTCGTATAAATAATAAAATTGTCATCTCTTGTTAACGAGGCCGGTGACCTTGGTAGGCATCATAGAGTTTATTCCTAAGTCGGGTGACCTCATGTACAAAGAGTGCAGTGCATCTTTAATTTGGATAGTCAACAACTCTGCTCATGTAAGTGTATCCTTGTGTGAAAAGGCAATGGTACCTCCCCCGGATCTCCTAGCTGCATCAAAACATGCTCCTTAGTCTTTTTTGTCTCATGTGTATCGCATAAAGTACAAAGTCATAGTTCTCTATAATGTTGTTGCTGCAATTTCCCTTTCTACCTTGATCTATAATCAGTCGGATGATGTGATCCATACTGCATGAGAGATGGATTTGGAGTTTGGATGAAACCATCGTCGCTTGAATGAATGAAGTGCTCTTTGTAGAAGGCCATCCTTCATTCAAATATATCTCTTCCCCCAAATAATGCACGACATCATGACCTATAGTCTCTCAAATTAGTCCACTCATCCTCTTGGAGATCCACTGCCAAGAAAGCTTCTATATATAGAGCCGTTGGTTGAGCTAGAGAGTGAAAGAGGAATGGCTTCATGCTTACATGCTGGAAGTGTGCCTAGAAACACTATTTCTCTAGTTCTGTCAAAGAAGCATGTCCTTTGGTTGTGTCTGTGCTGTGGGTTTCATCATAAACATGGGACCTATGAAAATGTGTCCCAAGTATATGTAGGATGTGACTCCTTGCTAAGGATGAAGGCCTCTTGTTGGCCTTCTGCTCACGTACACCACAGTTGCATTCAGTAGATGATGAAGTATGTGCTGTGGGTTTCATCATAAACATGGGACCTATGAAGATGTGTCCCAAGTATATGTAGGATGTGACTCCTTGCTAAGGATGAAGGCCTCTTGTTGGCCTTCTGCTCACGTACACCACAGTTGCATTCAGTAGATGATGAAATAGGAAGATGTATGTAGTAGGCAAGTCTTTACATATCAGTGGCCTTTGGCTGCCAATAATACTTTTGAAAAGAGTATGAGCCCCCACCTCAAGACATTGAAGTAGTTTTCCTCGTCTTTTCTTCAATTCTTTATATGCATCCACAATGCCAAAGGAACATTGAATAGATCATCAATCAACTTGACATCAAAGCACAAACAGATTGATAGCAACATTCTTTTTAAAGACTAGTCTATTATATAGTGTTTGGTCGACATGTGGCCCTTCGTTGTTGTGATATTTGTGGTCTCTTTTTCAAATTTCATTCCAATTATCTTATAAACTCTGAGTTTGTCTCATTCAATCAAAGTTGCTTGTCAAGCAACATAGAACACACAATTTTGCTTTATTGGACCTTAAAAAGCTTAACATGAAACAAAATTTTCACCTTTTGTTGAGAACTTTGTTTAAGCTCCTTGTTCCATGGCAGATTTCTGACAGGGAACCCATGTCAAGACTTCTCCGGGTACCGCCATTTTGTAATTGCCAATCTCTCCTCTTTGAAGGTGCTACCCTTGTCACTCAATTACATAGATATATCATATATTGAAGCTTTCCTGTGTCAAAATTTATATGTTGTCATATGCATAAGAGACCAGGTTAGCCTCTAGCTTTAAAGGTGAAAGGTTTCTTGCTCATTGATGCTTAATTAGTGGAAAGCTAAATGTCATAGACAAGTTTATAAATTCTATCAGTGAGCAAGATTTAGAGTACAACTTTGTTCTTGCTTCACCTCTTCCTTCTCCAGTTTTTACTTTGTTGCATTTCTTCTCAGTTCACATTTTTATCCTATCCTTCTTTCTTGCTCTTTCTTCAGCTTGCCACCTGTGCCTTGTTTCAAGGAAAACTTGACGCTTTATACCTTTCATCCCTTGTGCTTTCTCCTGACTTTTCTCCTCTTTTCATCTCATTCGTTTCCCTTAACTTTTTGTTGGTACTTTCATTCCTTCTGCACTACAAGTAAAATCATAGGTGCTATCTTTGCCAGCTCCTTTAATCCTTTTCTAGTTTCATTGCCAATGTTTGGGATTTTTGGCATGACTTCATCCTTCTTTTCTTGTTGTTTCTTCATCTTGCCACCTGTGCCTTGTTTCCAGAAAAACTTGACACTTTATTCCTGTCATCCCTTGTGCTCTCTCCCGACTTTTCTTGTCTTTTCGTTTCATTCATGGCCCTTCACTTTTTGTTGGGACTTTCATTCCATCTACACTGCAAGTAAAACCATAGGTGCTATCTTTGCGAGCTCCTTTAATCCTTTGGTGGTTTCATTGCCTATGTTTTGGTTTTTTGGTGTGACTTCATCTTCTCTATTCTCTTCTATCTTATTGAAGATAATAATATCATTCAGGACTACTACAAACTTGTCAGATACTTTCTAAGCATAATCTTCATCAAGATCATTAACACAGCAGGAGCTTTTTGGTAACCTGAAGGCAATTGCCCATCTTCTGAAAAGTAATCGAGTAATTCAAATAGATCCTCTGCAAAGTCATAGAGCCATTCTCTTCCCAGGACTAAGTTAGTCTTGTTAAGGTCCATAATTTAAAAATCAAGAGTATCTTTATACCCTTAAATCTCCAAACTTACATTACTAACCATAGTGTTCCAAACACTGTTCTCTTGGTCTTTAGAACAAGACTCCATACTTACGTGTGCTGGGACTTTCAGGTAACTTAGGCTTCTTAATTGGAAAGTTGTTTGAAAAGTTATGGGGGGCACTGTTGTCCACCATAACTCTGACCCTTGTCCTGTTAGGGACTCCATGCATCCTCACTAGACCATTGGGGCCAAAGGTTTATGAGACATAACCAAAGAGATATAACAAGTGTCTGCTTCATCACATCAGTTACAAGAAAAGAAAGAGGGATGGAAATCAGAATTGATTGCTACAGCAATAAATGGACAGCCGGAGGCGTGTATGGGACCATGAGAAAGATGACTTGGAAATATACTGGCAGGAGTAACAGGCTGAATTGCAGGAGGTGTTGTCGAAATTGCAGGAGCAAACTCTGCATTCCTTACCGAGACGGCACTGGTTGAGCATCACATGGCTGACTTGAAAAGTCAGCTTGCATACTTGGAACATAAATTGCTAGAGATCTTCCAGCTTCGTGAGTGTCACTTCAGGGAGCTCATGGATGTACAGAACAAAGGCAAAGACTTGGAGCAGTAAAGTGCACATTTGCAGACACGGTTTACACATCCTTTGAGCTGTAACTGTCTATCTTGCAAGCAAAGTTTGACAATGCAAACCTTGATACTACTGCTACAAGGAAAAGCATGCTTCCCTCTTTTATTTCCATGAGAAGGTCTTTTAATGATTTTGAGTTAGAGATGAATTTAAAAACTGACACTTGCTGAAAGAGTAATTTCTCCATTCACTCTAACAAGTCGTAGCTGGTCTACACCACCTTACCGAGTATACAAGTTCCAACAAGTGTAATGAAAAACTACCAGCTATCTGAGATTTTGGCAACTTCGTAATCCAGAAGTGCCATTGAAAATTTTTATATATCAGTGTCTAGCAGAGTGCATTTTGTTAATTGTCTAGTCTCGAGAAACCTGGTGGACTTATAAAGAAACATGCTTGTTTCTAGCATGGGTTTGGAATGCATTCGTTTGTCTGTAATTGTGTCCATAGGAGAGAGAATTGTGTACCACAGACAGAATCACACACTGTTTATACATTGGATTGCATTTATTTATCTATACATTGTGTCCATATGAGTATGAATTGTGTACCACAGACAGAACCACACACTGTTTTAAGGTGGATGAAAAAAATTGTCTTGGCAAACTGAAGTCCAATAAACGTGGTAGACAGCTAATAATACAATTGTCGTTGTCTGTGAGATTCCTGACACATCTTATTTTTGTCAATTGACATGATTTAGCGACTGGATGGATCTGGGATAAAGCCTTCTGAAAGAATAAAAGCAAAACAGGTATTGCACATTCATCCAATCCTTGTTTGAATATGGATAAATACTAGTTTGTTTGAAACTAGACTTTGGTAGATGTGCAAGTTGGAGATCTGCATTCTTTGGTTCCTTTCAATATGCTTCTTAGCCCATTTTTATTTTGCAAGCTCATTTCATAAATGTTTTATGGCATGGAAGGTTTGAAAAATGACATTTCCCATATCCATTGAGAATGACTTCGCTAGCTCGTAATGCCATCTTGTCTTCTATGAAAAATGAAGAAGATACCACAATCCCTATCCACAACCAATTCAGCCATATGGTCCCTAGCAGCTCTCAAAGTTCTGGTGCATTCCCAATAATTTACTACAAATGGTGTAAATTATTTCTTAAATAATTGTGCTCTTTCATAGAGGATGGATGGTATCTTGTAGAGGATTAGAGTATGGTTTCTCATGCCTTGCATGATATATTTCAGCCATTAGCTTCACTCTTAGGTTTTCTTTCATACTTGATAGAAGTTTTTCCATTGGAAAAAAAAAAGCTCCACTATCAAGATCACACCTCCACTTTGTAACTCTGTACCCCAGCTATGGTTTGGATCTGAAAGTTGCATGGTCACTTCCAGAAACACCCTACAAGTCATGGTCACGGTCGTGGCTGCAGCTCCAAGTTTAATTCCAAGTTGCAACTGCAGCTTCACAAGCCACAACTGAGATTCAAAGAGTCGCAACTATACTCCACAATTCCAAACAGCAAGAGGCTCCATTGCCACACTCATAGCTCCAAATTTCAGCTGTAGCTACGCTCCCACAATGGCAGTTCCGCAGTCCTATTGTCGCAGCTGCAGCTCCATCGCCACAACTGCAGTCCATTATGCAGCTGCTGCTGCAGCTCCAGTATCACAGTGACAGTGAGGTCTTTGAGCCATTCTAGCCTATTGCTTATGTACCTAGAAGTATAATGACGAACGTATTTACTTGAAATTTCCCTTTACATAAACATTTACACGAGGCAACGACAACAGATGCAGTCTTCATTGGACAAAATGACTGGCAGAAACTAATGATTGTCCAAAACTTCCAATTGAGAAAGTTCAAATACCCTTAAGTCACAAGTGGGCAAAAACCATGCTCACCAAAAGGGAGATAGAAATG
Source organism: Dipteris shenzhenensis (assembly GCF_047967505.1). Taxonomy (NCBI): domain Eukaryota; kingdom Viridiplantae; phylum Streptophyta; class Polypodiopsida; order Gleicheniales; family Dipteridaceae; genus Dipteris; species Dipteris shenzhenensis. The sequence goes on from NC_141619.1 coordinate 24,369,241, forward strand.
CAGGTTGATGCAAAAGTGCCACCTCAACCTTGTGGTGGACTCCGAGCGGGGAGCCACTCTAGAGTCCACTCCCTAAAGAAAACTGTCCTCCTGGCAGCCGCCTGGGATGACCCCTGCATGCTCACTGAGATGGACGCCAAAGTGTGTACAGTATGCCCAAATACTAGCCAATGTGTGTGAAGGGTGGATCTGGGAGCCATCTAAAGCCTCAGTGCATTTGGATCTCCAAAGTGTGCCACACTGGAATGCTCGCCAGAATCTCCCAAAAACTATCCTCCGCGACATGTACAGGTCTGTAAGGAAAGATAGGAAGAGCATCCCAAGAGCATGACTCTACTTAATGGTGTGGAACTGAAAGAGACCAAGAAGATGGATGCCTCTCATAAAAGACCCGAGGCCCCGAAAGAGACAACCAATCCACTGAACGCCAGGTCATGAAGGAGGAAGGAACATTAGTACTCAAAAGACTAGCAATCTTCTTCCATATGATTTGCATCTGTCAAGTTGCATACTTGAGGTTAGAGTTGCTTTGTGGAAAACAAGTGTTTAACAATTCTCTCATTGCCTCCATATTACAATGATTCATCAGAAATGTGCAGAAGGGTTCAAGATGTTAAAAGCACGTAGAGAAGGGCTTCAAAAGACCATTGCTATGGTCTCTCTTTCTCAAAGGCCACAGGATGCTATTTCTCATACTAGCAGTGAAGGCGAGACAACTTGACAACCTATCATAGACAATAAATCCACAACAATCTCATTTTCTTTGGTATATAGGATATTATATACTGAAAATGCGTAAAACCTTGCTGACAACCATCCTCAACGCACCCCTCCCTTCTTCGATTTGCGGCACAAAATTGTCAATATAGGAAGTCTGTAAGGAAATCACCCATACTTATTTTCCAAAGACATCATTAACCAAAATGATATATGGAGAGTTATTTAGCTCTGCAACTCACATGTTGTAAATGATCTGCCTTTCAGGGATTAGGTCATCCCCAAGCTCTAGCTTCAAAATGCTATCACGATAAGGTGTTCTACATGAAAAATTGCCTGATTGAGTGAAGGTGCTAGTGAGCACGGGACTTGTACAACAGAAAGCCCACTACCTTTAGGCACTTGCTTGCTCCCATGGGTAGGCTACAATCCACTATCTGTTGGTGGACCGCATCAAATAGGTGCAAGTGTGCATACTCTTGCACCCTACTCATGGCATCCAATTGCACATGCAAACAAAGTGTCCTGCGTCTATCTGCAAATTGGAAGCACCATACGTGTAAATATTCCTCCATCACATTTCACGATGGACCTTCACCTTCAATGCTCCATACACATGAATGTCTAAAGGCAGCTGGGACAGATTCTTCTTTCCCATTCATCCGACAAGGTTACAATACTTAGATTGATCCTAAGCGAGTCTGAGGTCTTAAGAAGCCAGACTATTGCTGATGAGGTAGCTGCCATAATAGCAATGCAGCTTCTTAGGCCTCAGTTTTTCTTTAGTATAGTTGTGTCTCTTCTTTGTTCAAGTGCATTGTGGACAATGATTTCTTTTGATATTAGTCAAAGCCCGCAACCAGTACATTTTTGTAATTCAAAGCAAATACATTGAAATCCAAGAGAGAATCACATTCTTACACATCTAAAATTGTACACCATGGTACCTGAACATTGGGCTTTGTTTAGTACACCAAGTCTTAGGTAGAGGTGGAAAGAGGCTTATCTTAGAAGTGTCAATATGGTGCCTAAGATATGAACTCATATAGACCCAGGTCAACTTTCCTAGATGCCATAAAACATCATAAAGAATAATGTCCAGATTACTTTATTGTGCCATGAAGATACCTATATATGACCCTCTGTATGCAAGACGTCAAAGAATCCTGTCGATTGAGAGCGGCTATTGTTCTCATTGCACCTATATGAGCCTAGAATGCAAGAGGAAAGAATTTCTCGTGGTACGACTTTGGTACAGAGGGGAGGCCATTGTCTACAGTACATATGTTATGCCATAATATGATTTTTCTCTTGTTTGCAAACCCATGACATGAACTTCTACATCCAATTCTCCGAAAAGAAAGGACAACCCTTCCACTTTGAAAACAAATTGTCCTTGCGGCCAAAGTAGACCTAGAAAATCCTTGCATCCTCCAACAAATAGCCAATAAGTTGTGTACATGTTCTATCTAGATACTGGCCATTGTATGAGTTGGGTGGCCCTCGGTGCCATCAATAGCCTATGTGCATCTAAATCTCCATATGTGCCAAGCATTGTTGATCTCTACAATATCCTTAGTAAGTGTCTGCTGATGCATATCTAGGTCAATACTGAGAGATAGGGATGGCATGAAGTTGGCAGAACTATACACCATAGACTCATAGGTTGACAAGCACCATGGAAGAGAGGGATCACAGCTCTGAAAATACTACTCCAATGATTTATTGCAATCTCTCCATAGACAGAAAGCAAGAAGAAGAGAGTGAATTTTCTATTCTTGAGGGATTCTTTGAGCCTCCTTGAAAATGATCTTTGTATCTCCAAGTTGATTTGAAAGCTCTCCCAATGGTCAGCTCTAGAAGGCTTGCAATCTTTGGCAGTATTCCGAAGTTTTTTGGCATTACTCACTTTGAAGTAAAAAGAAAGGAAGACTTTTTGAGTGGTTGTTTGCTATCATCACCTACCACTCAGCGGGATCCCAATGAAGTTCATAGTTTAGTTCGAAAGGGCTCATTCTTGTGAATATTCATGCTTTCTTTCATTATAGGCAACTTTTAATAATGGAAACCACTTGTTCCTAGCACTTTTCCTTAAGGAAACATATGCCCTCAGTGCATCTTCTAGATTTTGGTTGACTCTTTCCGTCTGACCATCCATTTCAGGATGATCCACACCACTTATTCCCAACTTAGTCCTCAGTGCATCAAATACTACAGTCCAAAACTGACTATAAATTTTGTGTCTCTACCAGATATTATGGATTTTGGTAATCCATGCATACAAAAAATCTAGTACTTGCAGGGCACTGACTCTCTAGTCGGAATGAAGTGAACCATCTTGGTAAGACAGTCAACCACCACAAGGATAGAATCATCCTCTCCTTCTGTGTGTGGCAAGTCAACTACAAAAGTCCATGGAAATGCTCTCCCATATACTTGATAGTATTTCCAGTGGCTGTAAAAGGCCAAGTGCCTCCATCCGTTCTACCTTACATGACATGAAAGCATCATGGGACATATTCATAAATATGCTTTTGCATTTTTGGCCAAAAGAAATCATGCTTTACGAGCTCATATAAGTTAATTCTGACCATTAGGCAAGGCACTTTTGTAGGATATACTTTCGTGCAGCAAGTCCCCGGTATTAATGTGGTAGGTGGGGGTTATGACCTTGAGTATAACAACAGTAAGAATATGCAAAATGGCATGATTCCACAACCAAGTGCAATTATCATGTGACAAAGCAATGCATGAAAGTCAAGATTCATGGTATACATACATACATACATACATACATACATACATATATATATATATATATATATATATAAAATTGCTAGTGCTCCTTTGTCTCATATGATAGGTCACCAAGATATGGTTCAGAGTTTTATCTCGAGTCGATCATGATGCTTTGAAACATTTTTGTAAGCAACCAACATTTGCTAATCACAAGAAGAGGTTCCTAGCTACCAAGGAAATGAGGGAACCATAGGAACACTGTTGATGGAGGGCTATTCATGAGATTTTGTGGGCTCTAAAAAATAGAGGAGCAACAAGCTGAGTGGGATGTTGACATTGGACCAAGGGTAGAAAGTATGACAAGCAGTAGATTGTAGGGTCTCTTGCATCATGTTTGCTGACAGAGTGAGATCAGTCAAGAGCAAAGCATGCATAGATGATGTACTTCTGCAATGATGACATCAGACATATGTGGGAATTTAGTGCTGCTATAAGACATCATTCCCATCAGGTACCACAGTTTGGCCTGTTGTATGTGGAAACTTTTCTTGCCATTGTCCAGGTACTTTTCAGAATTGCAGGTAGCACTTTGTTATTTAGACAAGGCCCTTTTGGTCCATGCAAAAGTTTGAAAGATAGTTGTAGTATAGGAAGAATAGAAGGAGACATTCCTCACTCAAAGGCAGATGAAAACACAGATTATGGTCCCCCTCCATATGAAGTAGCAATACAAAATTATTCTTTGTTTAATCCTGATGACTTTTATGGTGACAACCATATTTGCAACGTATACTCTTGTATTTGTGTAGATGATAGTTCTTGGGAGAGATATGAAGTACAACATGTAACGACTTGTGTCTAGGGGAAGACATTTCACAAATGTGCTTTCGTAGCAAAGAACACATCCTTGACTTAAGTACTCTGCTCCTTTTCTATATGCCATGAGAATGATTTATCTGTGAGTAATAAGCTATCATTACGTTTTAGACCATGGAAATGTGTACTTTGTACTTATTATTAAGAATTGCAGTATAAGTTTTTGCTGATGAAAGCTGAAGTGTAATTCTCTTCTCACTTGTGTTTGCTCACTGTAATTTGTGTGCTTATATGCCACCTTCTTTGCACTATTATATTAACATGATGCAATGTATCAAGACGTAGCCAACATGGTTTGGTTTACCATGAGAGCTAAGAGAGAGCTATGTTGAGCTGTAGTACAAAACCTTTGGGACACTCTCTAGGGCTGTCGTCGCTTGCCAGCTGAGACGTACCCAACCAACATCCCAAGTATTATGATGTCTGCCCTCTAGGGATTCATCAAAAGCTTAGGGCCACTTCCCAAATGAGAAATCCCTTGCTATATATGAAGCAGCCAAGTGTTACGAGCACAGGGGGAGTAACATAGAGCAAGGTGTGTGCATGTGTGTGTGTGGAGCAAGGGGGGGATGGGCGTGTGTGAAAGAAAGGGCCTAAGAGGGAGGAGAGGGGTTTGTGTTGACGGGGTACGGCAGCAGGGAAGTGACTGAAAGAGAGAGGGCAGGGGGATGTGTGGCAGTAGGAGTGGAGGCTGAGGGAGAAAGAAAGAAAGAAAGAAAGAAAGTCTATTAACGTCCATTGGAGACCAAAAGGTCTATGGGACAGAAAGAAACCCTCTAGTACATCTACTTTAGGGAGGGCACATGGCAGCTCCCAAGGAGTGCAAAAAGCAACCCAAATTATTTAGAGTACCTACATGATAGTCTAGAAGAGTAAACAGCCATACATCAGTTTAAGACGAAGAGTCTTTTGGTTTTGATTTAAACTCTTTGATTAGTGCTACGCCTTCACAGTAAACTGCCCATTTTCCATCCTTTCTGGCAGCCCTGACTTTAGCTAATTCAGTTGCCTTAATCTTGAGTTGAGCTTGTGTAAGCTCCTCTGCTATCCATACTTTGGTGCCCTTCAACTTGTAAGATTGTCAAAGAAGCTTGATCCGCATATCTTTTGACTTCCGTGTAAGGATTGCATGACCTTTATAGTGCAAAATAGAAGCTGGCCTAGAGTCGTCATCATCCTGGTCATCATCATCCATCCAATCAATGTTGGGCAATCTTGTTTTGATCTTTGTCAATATTTCACTATATGTGTCCTCCTCTTTGTACCAATCTTCTGGGAGTCCCCCTATTCTAATCTTCAGCACATTATCACATCTAGCTTCGTGTTCTTTAATCTCTGCTTGAATATCAGACGTACTTGCTTTGTTGTCCACTTCCACAGTCACTTCCTTCTTAGCAGTTTGTACTTCAGTGTGAACAAGATCTTTGACTGTAGAGACTAGCTGCAGGGTAGGGGGGGAATCCTTACAATATTTTACAGCCTCATCAATTACTTCCTGCTTACCAGGCCCTTCCAGAATGTGAAGTCAGGCCTTTACTTCTACCAGTTCCAATCGTAGCTCTCTCACTGCGTGCTGCAGATAAAAAATCTAAACCCGTTGCCCGAGGATGGGTCGTTTTGATCCTTCTTGTTGGTAATTCCATGCATATGGAGAGGGTGTGATGGCTACAACTGTAGAGTACCGAGTGCTAATGGATGTTGAAGGAGTTGAGGGAGTTGAGGGGGACTTGGAGGAGAGGGTAGGCCAATCCATAGTTGGCTGTCTGTTGAACCCCCTAGCTTAACCTAACCCCTCGAGTTGGGTTGGGGGTTTAGCCCAACTCGGGGTTAGGGTTAGTTTGGTTGCTTCTAACGGGTATAGAGCGAGAGGCACGGTCGGAGAAGTACGGGCTGTACTACTGATGATCTGTATGGGTTGCTGCTAATGGCTGTATGGATGGGGGGGAGGTGCGGATGGGAGGACTAGGACTAGGTACGAACGAGAGGTACGAAGAGCTGTTGACGGGGGACGGGATGTGGTATCGGGAGAGGTACGATGAAGGTACGGACTGACTATATGGGAGCAGTTGTACGGTATGGAGAGCTATACGGGAGAGAAAGAGTTGTGCGGTGTTGCTAATGGTTGTATGGACGTGGGGAGAGGTACAGATGAGAGAGAGAGAGAGAGAGAGAGAGAGAGAGAGAGACACACACACACACACACACACACACACTCTTTTTTTTTGGTAAATCCATGATTATATTATCAGCAAAATTTACATGAGGGTCTCAAAAAAACAGAGAGCCTCAACAGGAAATCAAAAGCAAAGAGAAACTATTTCCAGGCATGACTAAGGAAGATCTCCTTGATGGCAAGCATCGTAGATAGATTGCCATAGGGGAGTCTGAAATATTCATAAGATTGCAAGAACGGATTCCCAAAATATCTCATGTTGTGATCCTGCCATATGGTCCAAAAAGCCCAATATCTGACCCAATACAAAAATAAAGAGTAATGGACCAGGGTTGTAGGAAGTCTGCCAAAAAGAGAGAGACACACACACACACAAAGAGAGAGAGAGAGACACACACACACAGGCTAGGGAGTGAAGAAGTGATTTGAGGGGTGTGTGTTTGAGGGGGTATGGCAATGGCAGGAGGGGGCCGCATGAAAGAGGGAGGGGGTACGGCAGAAAGGAGTGGCTGAGAGGGAGAGGGGGGGATGTTGTTTTGTGTACGGAAACAAGGGAGTTTTGAGTGAAGGAGAGAAAGGAAGAGGGGGCGGGGGGCACGATGAGGGGGTACAACAGTAGGGGGGATTTGAGTGAAAGAGAAGGGGGACTGTGAGATCAGCTAGGGTGGGGGGTACTACAACAAGGGGGGGTTTCAGTGGAAGAGAGGGGGACTGAGGTACGGTAGCGGGGGGGCCGAGTGAGAGAGCAGGGTGGGTGTACGGCAACAGGAGCGGGGGCTGAGAGGAAGAAGGGGGCGTATGGCGGCGGGGCCAGGAGGTTGAAAGAGAGCAGGGAGAGAGGGTTACGGTAGAAGTTGGGGGGCGGGGGGAGGGACAAGGAGCGAGTGAAGAAAATTGGGCGGAGAGGGAGGAGTGTATATGTGAGGTGGTACGACAGCAGGGGGTGGTGAGTGAAAGAGGGGGAGAGGGGGAGTGGGAGAGGGTGAAGGAGAGGGGGAGGTGAGGGACGAGGGTTGTTGATAGAAGTAGGGAAGAGGGGTCGAGAGAAGGACTCTATCCATAGCTTGGAGGATGTTTGATTCAGCCATTTCCAATATACTCTGCATTTGGATTGTATAATCCCATGGCACTAGGTTAGGTATCTTTTGTGGAATTCCCGCTATAGTTGGATTAGCTAGTCTAAATCCATAATTTTTGTTCGAAAGGGCTCATCCCTGTGGGTGAGTGCTTTTTATCATCATGGCAATGGCTTGTTCCAAGAGCTTTGCCTTAAGGAAACATATGCTCTCTGAAGATGCAAGACATGGAATGGAAAGGAAAGTAGAAAAGCAAGACTAGGCAAACATAATGGAAATGAAAGAATGCTAGAAAGAAATGTACAACCAAGCAAAGTACTTACATGATCAAGAAAGGCTTGAGGCTTGATGATTTGACATGAGAAAGTACAATGCCTTTATAGGATAGGCACACTCACACTCTAAATGTCAAGTGTATATGGGATAAGTCCCATAGTGGCACGTGGTACTCTAGGATATAAAGTAGTATATACTACTCTAGAACTCAATAGAAACACACTAAAAGTCACTCAAATTGACTCCATTTCCTAACACCCCCCCATGGAGGAAAGGTGAGGGACTACAGGAATGGAACCAAAGTCATGATAATGATGGTCATCAAACCTGTGCATGCCGGTCTAGAACTAGACATGGTTACCACACAATCTTAGAGACAAGTGAGCATGGCTCAGAGGCTAGTGAGCATAACATAGAAATGTCGATGGTCATCTTCGTCTGCATCATCGCTAGTGGCGGATGCCACCCAACTGGCATGATCCTTAGATTGTTGTTGGGCAAGCTTCTGGTAGCACCTATCCTCTGTATGACCGAGCTTGTTGCAATATGTGCACTTGAACGGCTTGAATGTCTTTCCTCGTGCTGGTGGAGGCAATGGCCTAAGTCTCCATTTGTTGGTGGAGGCAAGAGCCTATGTAGTATCCGATGAGTAGGATGGAGATTCTTTGTTGCGGCGATCCTTTTCAAGAAGAAGAGACACCATGTCTTCGAATATAGTCAATGCAATTCGAAGTACATCAAGGGCATCCTCAAAGCGAGAGATCCCTTCCATACTTGTCATGAGGATAGCCATTTGTCCTCGTCATCCGGGGAACACTTCAAGTTGGAGAGTTGTTGAACTAAAGACTGAATTTTTGCTATATGTGCACTCAAGGTATCACACTCTTCCATTTTCAACTTATAAAATTGCATTTTTAAAAGAACCTTGGAGTTTGTGATTTTGTTACCAAATATATTTTCAAGGCATGCCCAAATCTTGTTGGCCGTTGACCTGAAGTTGATGTGATGAATCAAAGAATCATCTAGGCAAAGGCCAATGATTGCGATGGCTCTCGAGTTGTGTTGCTTCCAAATCTTGCGCATTGGAGGTTCCATTGTAGCAGGATCTTCATCATCTTCAATGGAATCCCAAACATTCTCCTTCATGAGAAGTGTTGGACCTTCATTTGCCATGTGGGGAATCCTTCTCCCATAAATTTTTCCACAAGCAAGGAACTTGTCGATAGTGAGCCCATTGTTGATGAGCTGGGAATGTGAGTAGAGAGAGCTGCAGTGTGTCCCTTTGACGGGCAGCTGGCGTAGTGGTAAAGATGTGGCGCCTAGGAGCGGGCTGCTTGCTGCGGGCAGTGGTAAACTGAGCGGGGAGAAAAGAGGGCAGAAAAAAGAGTAGAGAATGGCGGGCAAAGAAGCGGGCAGAATGGCAGAATGGCGGGCAGAGAGACGAGTAGAATAGCGGGCAGAATAGCGAGCAGAATAGCGGGCTGTTTGCTGCTTGCTGTGGGCTGAATGGCGAGCTGTTTGCTGCTTGCTGGGCAGTAGGCAAAAGAGTGGTGCCTATGAGCTGAGCAGGGAGCTGCCACGAACCATTGGAGCTGAGCTGAGTTGCCACTGTTGGTGAGGCTTGGGTGGAGAAGGAGTGGAGCTCAAACATGGAATAGAGAAGGCAGCCCTCCAAGGGGAATGAGGGAGAGAGGCTTCAATGTCCTCAACCTCTTACCTCAACCTCTTGGACGTTAGCCTTGCTCTGATACCACATGAAGATGCAAGACATGGAATGGAAAGGAAAGTAGAAAAACAAGACTAGGCAAACATAATGGAAATGAAAGAATGCTAGAAAGAAATGTACAACCAAGCAAAGTACTTACATAGTCGCCATGCTATTTCTTCAAGGGGTGTGTGGTCTGGCATCCTTCTTTTAAGCAATGTCCTTGAGGACCTTTTTGATGATCTTCCGAAGTCGGTGAACTCGTATCAAGTATGCCCAACACTTAGTTTCATGATGACCACAACCTTTGCATTCCTTACAAATGATCACCCTCCTTCGTGGCTTGTGGCTTTGTTGGGGTGGTGCTTCCACTCACGTCATGCGTGATTGAAGTACAAGCTTCACGTGCCAAGAAATCAGCAACTAGATTTTGAGCTCGAGGGATATGCTGAATTTTTACCTCTTCAAATTGGTTGCAAAGTTCCAATGCTTGTTGATGTCGTGGAACGAAGCCTTTGCTCCGCACCTTCCACTAACTTGTTCACACACTAGTTGAGAATCTCCTTGCACTTCAAGTTGCTTGACGTGATGTTCTTGTGCCTTTTGTAGCCCAAAAATGAGCGCCGAGTACTCAGCTTGATTGCAAGTACATGCAGGTGCAGACTTGCTGTAACAATACTCCTCACCACCCAGTGAAGTGAGCTTCACACCCACACCAGCAGCCTTGGCCGAAGGTTTGTAAGCTCCATCAAATTGAAGGATCCAAGATGTCATCACACCAAGACTAAAATTCGAACATCCCAAGTTTCTCGGTAGTCCAGGATAGGTAGAAGGAGAGGGTGGGGAGAATTCAACACTTGAGCCAAACGTTCAGTACCAAATAAACTTACAATCCTTTGTTGATAGTTTATCTTTAGATAAAAAAGAATTACAACTTGAAGCTCGAAATGAGGCACAAAAGGTTGATTAGGTACAAATGGATTCCTTGGTCGAAACATTACCAACCATAGCCGAGGCCTAGAAACCTTTGTAGTGAGATTGAGAATAAACCATTCAGGACGAGCTTATCCACCGGAACTAACAAGCAGATGCACCAAATCTCCCCCCAAGCTTGGGGAGCATCCCACCCTTCGATGAAGGACACCGTTTTAATTACCTTTGAAGCAGCAAGTAGTTCGATCACCGCACAATGAGTAGAATTAAAGTCAAAGTTCTCCCAGCGTATCAGTAGTTCTTCACCATGAATCATCCATGGTGTATCATTCCACCCGTCATCACCTTGAACAATGTACTGGACAATTAGCCGTTGAAGGTCGACATGAAGATCAAGGAAGAGATCTCATGCATTGGTAGCCGTAAGGCGCGGAGGATCAAGCACCAAATCGTTAAACGCGTCGAGAAGTGACATAAATATCCACCCTCCTCGTGTGGCGTGCATCCGTGAAGTGAACTTGGAGAAGTTTTGAATCAACGATCTAGCAGGAGATGTGAATAGAGCACATGAAATGAAGTACTTTTGCTTTTTACAGCAAGAGCAAACTCCCCACGGTTAGAGAGTTACAATTTCCGAGATTTCAATATATAAACAAAAATCATTACATTTTCATCACTTCCAACTTATAGGCCCAATGATAAGTCTCCCTTTTGTGAAGGGGGAGGTCTTGGGTTCAAATCCTACTCTTTAATAAAAAGAGAGGAGAGGAGAGGAGAAGAAGAAGAGAAAGAGAAAGAGAAAGAGAAGAAGAGAAGAGAGAGGGGGGTGCGGGATCTGCTGTTACAGTTTTGCAGAAACTCAGAAGAACTGTCCGCAACCAGAAGATGTAGCAGCCCAGAAAACTGTCGCGCAGGTGAACACAGTAGACGCGCGAAGCGAGAAAACTGTCCGCGACCAGAAGACGCAGCAGCCCAAAAAACTGTCGCGCGGGTGAACACAGTAGACGCGCGAATCGAATGCGCACACAGTAGCTTAGAAGGAGCACAGATGCTACAGTTTTGCAGATGTGACCGGTACGAGCAGAAGATTCGCCACTAGCCGTGGAGATTTCGATCCCAGTAGCCACACCATTTCTATTAGCCGGAAAAGAAATAAAGACCAGAGACTAGAGGCTAAGCATGGCGACGCTCGAGGGCCATAGAGGAGAGGAGATCGTGAGGGCGAAACGTTATCATGGGAGGGGAAAAGGAATTAGAAGGGGAGGGAATGAAGAGGGAGACTATGACACAAGGGGAAAGGGAGAGGGGGAAGAGAAGCATGTACATGATAGGAGGAAAAATGTAAAGGTGGAGACATCAAGGGAAGAGGACCATACTTTATTTGAAAGAAAGGATGAGAGGGAAATATCAAAGTACTAGCTAGGTGGCTTTACAAGAATGAGCGTGTCTCATCAAGAAATAGCCCCCTCCTTTTATAGCCAAAAGAGGGGGTCTCTCCCAATTAATGCATCCTCCCACATGCATGGTGTGTGTGGAAAAGTCTCCCATGTGGGCTAGGCGGTTACGCACTCTCAATTGTGTGCGACAACCCTTTGCCTCAATTTTTCACATAAATCAAGCCCCATATCTCAAGTCTATGATACTCCTTTGGTCTCTTCCCAATTTTATAATATGTTCAAACCTCTAGGAGGACAAGTGGAGGGTTGGCACAAGGAATCTTGCCACCTCATCCTACTTTCCCCATTATTTAACTTGCTCTCTTGGACCTTCTATACCTCCCTCACATGGGCCTATCCTATATGGAGGGAATAACCCAATATAATATCCATCTCCACCTATTTTATATTACTTCTCCCATGGACTTTGAGCCATAACTCACTAAATGCAGCCTAGGTGGAGAGGTGGCACATGGAGGAGCCATGCCACCTTACCTTTTTATAATATTACTATCATGGATTATGTACAACACACCTTATGGGTCCTCTTACGTGGAAGGGTGGCACATGGTCATGCTCTGCCACCTCAACCCTGGGCCCTATGCACACCATATTTTATTATACTATTGCCACATATACAAACACACACATATATTAATGCCTTTTTCCTTAGACAATTTTATCCATAACAGCATGCATACTAGCTGATTGTTTAGTTGAGGGGGGTCATTTTTGGTATTGTTTTTCTTTGCCTCTTTTGCAGGAAGCACTTTGTTTTGTGCAACCGCCTTTTGGTAAACCTCTTCCTTCAAAATCCATCTACCTTTGCCCATAGCTTCAGGTTGAAGGGGTTGTTGAAGATGCAAACTTTGCATGGGAGCAAAGAAGGCTTTGGAGAGACTTATCACAAGGCGTTATTGTATGTGGTGCAATGGGGATGCATGGCGACTTCATTGTAGGAGATTCCACTGCCCGGATTTCAGTGGGGATGCATGGCGACTTTAGTGTAGGAGATTCCACTGCCTGGATTTCATGCAAAGTCACTCATCAGCCTTGATGGATGCACCATGGAGGTCACCTTTGATCTCTCAGCTACCCTACTTGATTTTCGAGAGTCTATCATCGGTTACGACTTTTCTCTTCACTACAAGACCATGGCGAGGTGTCACATACTGGTGTCAGATGTGTAGAGTCGCGTGAGTGTTCTATTATCCTTTATGAAGATATTGTGAGCAAGATATCCTCCAACAAGTCTTGTAGGGGTGAGGAAGGCTCGTATGCAGTTTGCAAATGAGTTTCAATTCATGCACCATCATGAACCGTTGTGGACATGGCACCACCACCAACCGGGCGTACATGCAAGGGATATACCCATGGTTTGTGCAAACGTTGGTAAGATGAGAAAGCGCCAAGGCTGTCCAATGGCACCACTGCCAATAGGGCTTACATGCAAGGGAGGAGGTACCATGGTTCATCCAGATGTTGGTAAAGATGAGAAAGGGCCACAAGACATGGTGGAAGATGATGTAGGGGCCATTGTTGAGATAAAAAGGAGGGCCATATTGGAGACGTGTTGTGTCACTAATGCAATCCTTGACGGAGAACACATGAAGGGTGCGAAAACTATACATGATGGGGGTTCGAGATGATTACTGAGAACATGAAAAGTGTTTAGGCTCACATAGGGAGTAGGAAGATGTTATGCTCTAGCCGAGATAGCATGACCTCGGAAAGATCGGTGGGCATTTTCTCTTAGATGACCGACTTCTGTAATATTTAATGTGCGTAAATAAAATGGTCAAGAGAAGTAACTGCCAAGGTCCTAGGTGAGGGTGAAATGGCATTGACTAGGTGGTTCATGTGCTAAGGCCTAGGTGCACCTAAATGTGCAATAATGCCAAGGGGCAAATGGTTTTAATGTGCCCTAAGAGAGGGGTAAATGGTGCACCAAGTGAAAAGGGCTAAAATGATGACATGTGGCAGAGGCAACCATCTAGGGAGTTGTGGGTCTTGTGGATAGGCATGAGGAAAAAGCGAAATACGTATCTGTTGGAAATTGCGATCCATGAGAGTAAGGCTGGGTGGAATAACCAGCGCCATCGCCCGTGATAATCAAGTCTAGTGAATTAGCTCAGGTGTGTAATATTTGGTATCAGAGCGCAAGGGAAGAGAGAGGATCTGGGTGACGGAAGAAAGGCTTGGAGCGCAGAGGTGACACAGGGTGGAGCGTTGTTCGACGAGCAGTTGGCTGTGATTCAGAATTCGGACAGCGAGGGTGAGGCAGAAGATAAAATCCAAGGCTGTGACGAAAGCTACGAACGGCGGACAGCAGGCGTGGAAGAAGGAATACGGCTGTTCGTGACGTGCGATGGATGGAAGGATCATTGGCCGTGACGAAGACTTCCGTGGTGGTTGAATTCGGTGTGCGGGAACCTTCGTGGTGGCTGAGAGCAGGCTGGCTGACGTGCTGCGATAGCGTGGCGCACCCTCTACGGACGGGCCTTGCAGGGTAGTGGTTATGCCGGAAACTAAGCCTACTGGGATTTGGTCAGTCAACGAATTCCAGGCCTAGACTTCCCTGGTGGAGCACCGACGGGGCGATGACCTGCGTATTATAGCTGTCGTGACGAAGTGGAAGGGCCAGAACAAAGCCGCAGTTGCAAGCCATATGTTTACAAGTTTAATTCTGAGCGCAGTTGGCAGTGAATGCTGTTGACGTGACAGATTTGCACACAGGGAAAATAAGGGAGCAAGAGGCACACAAAATATCAATTTTTTCCCTCGAGCTTGTCTCAGAGTGAAACACGCATACTTAGTCTGCGTGGAGCTTCCAGGGAGCACTTTTTTCTCCTCTATACAAATTTTGAGTTGCAGTCGATTTGTTCTGTATAGCAGAGGCTGTCGTTTATTTTTCATGCATAACAAAAGGGAAATCTGAAGGAAAAAAAAAAAATCTATTTTCCCTTGTGAAACTATGGAGGCAGAGGGACAAAATTCTAGAGTGAATCCTAGTGATTCTAGAGCACGGTCTACACAACAAATGTCACATCACACAACACCTACTCTGGTCGGTAGGATTTCGGTATTAGAAGATGCTTTACAGCAAATTATGAACCAGCAGCTTCAAGTGAATGCTGGTCAGAATGAGATTAGGGAGATGGTGCAAGCCTTGTCGGCTAGACCATCTAGAATTGATAAGGGCAAAGCTCCAACAGAGCCAGAGCCCAGTATACATTCATCAGAGCGTGCAAGGGTCAAGGTGCCTAATATTGCTAACTACAGACCGGAGAAGTACGCTGGTCGGATGACCGAGCGCAGTTCTGATGTGATCGAGGTTTGGTTACCACAAGTGGAAAGAAGCCTTCGCCATTTGTGAAATCAGATCTGATCTAAAGAAAATCCGTGAGGCCACTCACCTGTTTATTGAGGCAGCGGATAGATGGTAGATAAAGCAACAGAAGGATCAAGTTGCTCCTACCACCTGGGAAGGGTTTAAAGCTGAATTTAAGAAACACTTTCTTCCACCTGATGAAGAGTCCTGAGCTTGGGATGCTTATAGAAATCTTCGTCAGAGGAGTCTGTCGGTGGCAGAGTACACTGACAAATTCAGGGAATGTGTCATGAAAATAACAGACTCTCTCCCTATGTCGGTTCAGTTAAAAGACTATATCTATGGACTGAACGACAAATTTAAAATGGAAGTTCGGGCTAAATATGTGACTACATTAGATGAATCTATTGCAGTAGCCCTGAACTATGAGGATGCCAGAGGCAGATCTAGTGGATTTGTGCAGGCAGGGACTCAGTATGAGTACCCGAGAAAAGGGGGATTTCAGAGGAAATGGACTTCAAAGGCAAGTGTCTCGCACCCAAGTGGCCAAACCAAGCAGGTGAAGCCGGTTGAGGGACCAGCAAAAACAAGTACCACCGTTGGGGTGAAAAGGAAAATAACTCTAATGGCAGCCCGGGCTTGGTCAAAGTCCTCGTTGACCCCTGAACGAAAAGAGAAAGCTAGAAAAGAAGGATTGTGCTTCGGCTGCCTTCAACGACATCAATGGAAAGATTGTCCACTGAATAAAGACCGTCGCACGGCTAATATGATAATATCTGAATGCGACGCGGAAATGCAGGAGAGTCCCAATGCGGAACATATGCAGATGCAATTGGCGGGACCTTCTCAGAGGTTAGTACCTGTGTTGTTAAGTGTGTCTGTTACTAAGTTAGTAAGCGGTGCACCTGATAACATCCTTTCTAAGCCCGCAGCAACGGGGTATACGGTTTTCGATGAGCCTGAGTTGATTAAAATGAAAGGGCAAGTAGCCAGTCATGATGTGATTGTGTTGTTTGACTCAGCGTCAACACACAATGTAATCAATTCAAAGCTTCTTAAGAGGCTCAAGTTGAAAACTAGTCCGTCTGACTATGCTTATACGGTCAGGATGGCGGACGGAAGTTCAACTGAAGTATGGGACCAAAGGGTTACCCAGTTGGAACTTCAAATTCAGGACTATGTTGAGAAGCTGGACTTTGAATTGACCAGACTTGCTCACATAGATATAGCCCTAGGCATGGCTTGGCATTTTCGAGAAAACCCAGCCATTGATTGGAAGAAGCATATTTACCAGTTCAAGATGAACGGGGTAGAATATGTTTTGCGAGGTGAGAAGGATTTACCTCGAGGACCACTGATTTCAGCCATGGAAATTCGGAAGACTCCGAAAGAGTTTCTGTGTCTGTGTATAAAATCAGTAGAGATGATTGATGATGCATCGACTAGCACTGAGGCTACCCAAGATGGGAAGATGGCCGAGTTGGCTAAAGAGATATCAGAGAAGTTCTCTGAATGTTTTAGGGATGAACTACCTTATGGGTTACCTCCAGAGCGGAAAGTTCAGCATAAGATTGAACTGATCCCGGGGGCAGAACCTGTAAATAGGCCGCCCTATAGAATGAGTTTTACCGAAGAGGCAGAGGTGCATAGACAACTGGAAGAATACCTCAAGTTGGGGCAGATTCAACCAAGTTTCTCACCTTTTGCTTCGCCAGTGATATTAAAGAGGAAAAAGAATGATACGTTTTGCCTCTGTATAGATTATAGAGCATTGAATAATAGCCAGAATTTATGTAAATAAAAGAAAACTATACTATGTATGGTTAGGCTTGAATATTTAGGATTCGTAATTACTCCACAGAGGGTAGAAATGGATCCGAAGAAAGTGGCGGCGATACTAACTTGGCCAATCCCTCAGAGTCTGACCACGTTGTGATCATTCTTGGGATTTGTCCAGTTTTATAGAAGGCATATCAAAGGATATTCCGGAATAGTATCGCCATTGACTGATCTGACCTCAGATAAAGTATCTTTTATTTGGAGACAGAATCAACAAGAAAGTTTTAACACCATAAAACAAGCTGTGGTCTCAGGACCGGTGTTAAAAATAGTTGATCCCCAGAAACCGTTGTTCCTAGAAACCGATGCAAGTGGCATTGCGGTAGGAGCAGTTCTCCTTCAAGAGGGAAGGCCAGTAGCCTTTGAAAGCAAGAAGCTTTCTCCCTCTCAAAGGAATTGGCCAACTCATGAATTAGAGTTGTATGCAGTTATCCATGCTTTGAAAACATGGAGGCATTATTTGTATGGTTCAGAGTTTTATGTAGATGTGGATCATGATACTCTGAAGCATTTTAGTAAACAGCCTAACTTGAGGGGCCGCCAAGCTAGGTGGGCAGAGCTCATGCAGGAGTTTAATTTGACGATTCGGTACCGAAGAGGAAAAGATAATAAGGTTACTGATGCGTTGTCTCGCATTATGCACAACCTGAGTTTCACGGTATTAGAGAGTGCTCTAATGACCGAGATTAGTAAAACTCAAAAAGTAGACGAGTTTGTCCAGAGCTTATGGCCTAAAGCTCATGTGTTAAAACCTGGGGAAAATGAAAAGGATGACCTGGCATCCAGAAAAGGCCAAACTTATGCAAGATATACCATAAGGGATGGTATGCTGAAAAGAAATGGCAAGGTAGTAGTACCTAGTCAGAATGATCTTAGGCAGAGAGTCATTTGACAGTGCCATGATAGCCCATGTGTAGGACATCCAGGAGTCGAGAAGACATATGATCTCGTGAAGCGAGATTTCTTTTGGCCAAAGATGAAAAAGCATATTCATGAATATGTGACACGGTGTTTTTCGTGTCAGGTAAGCAAGGCCGAGCGGGTGAAGCCACCCGGACTTTTATAGCCCTTGGAGATACCACTAAGTAAGTGGGAGAGCATTTCCATGGACTTTATTGTAGGGCTGCCTACGACACAAGGAGGGTATGATTCTATCCTTGTGGTGGTTAATCGTCTAACCAAGATGGCTCACTTCATTCCGACTAGAGAGTCTGTTAGTGCCCTGCAAGTGGCGGATTTGTTTATTAGACATATATTTCGTCTGCATGGATTGCCTAGATCCATAGTGTCAGACATAGATGTCAGATTTACCGGTCATTTTTGGACAGCGGTATTTGAGACACTAAGGACTGAGTTGGGAATGAGTAGTGGGGATCATCCTGAGACGGATGGTCAGACGGAGAGAGTCAATCAAACTTTAGAGGATATGCTGAGGGCATATGTGTCATTGAGGCAACATACGTGGGACAAGTGGTTGCCATTGTTGGAGTTTGCCTACAATGATAGAAAACATTCCTCTACAGGGTTCAGTCCGTTTGAGCTGAACTATGGTTATAGACCAGCAAATCCAACTATAGTTGGAGTACCTCAGTGCCTAGTGCCGCGACCTTTCTGGTTCAGATGCGGGAGATGCTAGCACTTGCGAGAGCTAACATCTGCCAGGCTATGGATAGAGCCAAGGTGTATGCGGATGAAAACCGGTCTATAAGAGTATTTAAGGAAGGAGAAAAAGTTTTTCTCAGAGTTCCTTCGCACTCGAAGTCGTTGACTTCAGGAGAGTGTGCTAAGTTATCACCTCGATACTGTGGGCTGTGGTTAATTTTAAAAAGAATAGGCAAGGTAGCCTATAAATTAGAATTACCACCAGGATGTAAGGTGCACCCAGTGTTTCATGTTTCTCGTTTAAAGAAATTTTTGCATATTGGTGACTCACTAATCGAAGGTGTGGTTTCGTTTCAGGAGATAGAGGATAATGCAAGACGCAAACCAACAAGAATCCTGGACCGGGGAACAATGCAAATACGAAATCGGAAGATACCCACGGTGTTGGTTGCATGGCATGGTCAGCCTCTATCGGAAGCTACCTGGGAATCCGTATACCAGTTATGGAGAGTGTTCCAAGATTTCATCATCGAGGACGCTGATGCTTGAAGAGGGAAGGAATGTTATGCTCTAGCCGAGATAGCATGACCTCGGAAAGATCAGTGGGCATTTTCTCTTAGATGACCGACTTCTGTAATATTTAATGTGCGTAAATAAAATGGTCAAGAGAAGTAACTGCCAAGGTCCTAGGTGAGGGTGAAATGGCATTGACTAGGTGGTTCGTGTGCTAAGGCCTAGGTGCACCTAAATGTGCAATAATGCCAAGGGGCAAATGGTTTTAATGTGCCCCAAGAGAGGGGTAAATGGTGCACCAAGTGAAAAGGGCTAAAATGATGACATGTGGCAGAGGGAACCATCTAGGGAGTTGTGGGTCTTGTGGATAGGCATGAGGAAAAAGCGAAATACGTATCTGTTGGAAATTGCGATCCATGAGAGTAAGGCTGGGTGGAATAACCAGTGCCATCGCCCGTGATAATCAAGTCTAGTGAATTAGCTGCACCTAAATGTGCAATAATGCCAAGGGGCAAATGATTTTAATGTGCCCCAAGAGAGGGGTAAATGGTGCACCAAGTGAAAAGGGCTAAAATGATGACATGTGGCAGAGGGAACCATCTAGGGAGTTGTGGGTCTTGTGGATAGGCATGAGGAAAAAGCGAAATACGTATCTGTTGGAAATGCGATCCATGAGAGTAAGGCTGGGTGGAATAACCAGTGCCATCGCCCGTGATAATCAAGTCTAGTGAATTAGCTCAGGTGTGTAATAGAAGACGTGATACAGACATGGATGGAGGAGCCAATAAGGATGCGGAAGCCCAAGATGATGTGAGACAAGATGGGAAGGATAGGGTAGAGAAATGTGGAGACAAGAGTAGTGAAGAACGGGGATGGGGAAACATAAAGAGAGGAGTAGGGATGGACAAGGATGGGGGAAACATGAAGAGAGCAAAGTTCATTGGGGTTGCTATCGAGGTTGGAAGTCGCAATTAACTTGAAACACTAAAGTTGAGAACCAAGGTGAAGTTGATCCCGTACTTGGTACCATTGCCACAGTAGGAATGGAAGAGGTTACAAGACCTGATGAATTGGTGGTTGAGGAAGACATCCTTCTTGCCTCTGAAGAATTTGCATCCTCCTTTTCTTTGTTCTTGATTCGCTCTTCGTCACTCTGTACCTCTTCCTCTCCTTCGGAACTGCGGCTTTGGTCCCACTGCCAATGGCCTTGTCGGTCCAAATTGACAAGGGCCTTTATGAAATTGGTGGTTTGTGCTATCACCACAATATGCTCACTTCTTGCCCCGACTTGAGGACTTTTGTCTCATGTATTGCTTATTGTACCTTGTGTGCTATGCAAGAAGCCTCTGAAATTGTTTGGCATAAGCTCAATCGACCACTACGACCCTTTGATGTCACTTCACTCTTTCACTCCTCATGACCAGAAGGGTCCCACAATGTCTTAGGTGGGGGCTTGCTCTCCTCCGGAAGTATTATCGGAATTTTCAGGAGCTGAGCAGTTGAGAGCTATGCTTCTTGGCCACCGCTATTGTTCTTATTTTCTATGGCAGTGCCTTTTCTAGAGCCTTTGCATCCTCTCTGATCCTGTGCTGGGGTACATGCGGGAAGTGTCCTCTTTGTTTGAAGTTTTGGTGTTTGGAGTTGAGGCTGGATCATCCTCCTTTGTTTGTTTTTGAAATTTTGCAAGATGTCCCCCCAACCTACCCCCCCAAGAAAAAAACAAAACAAAAAAAACAAACAAACAAAATAGTAATAATAATAATAATAATAAGTACAAAAAAGGTTTTTCAAAATTATTAATGCAGTTGTAATAAAATTCTGTGCTTGTAAAAATAGCCATATTTACACCAAAAGATTCTGTTATTCATTGACTTCATCTGGCTATCCTAGGTCATGTTAAATTATCCTTCCTCGGGCGAATCGTCTATTTTATGCTATCATTAATTGCCTTATTCCTTAATGGTGTTGATATAGGTACTCCAGTCGATTTTAAAGGAATTGGAGAGCAACGAATATAGTGTATGTGAAGACACAACATACACAGAAAAAAACACATCAACAATGTTCGTGGTGTCTTGGCCTATTGAGCATCTTAACCATCCAGTCATTCTGCAAATTAATCTTTTTGAGAAGTATATTTGTATGCAAACCTAGATCAATATCTGCAAATCAGCACTTCTGTAAGTGTTTATATATTGTGGATATCACTTGTACTGTAGAAATGAGAAAGGTCATACAATCAGAGACTATACACCCGCAACGAGACTTGCTGAGCATGCTGAATTGGAGCAGATACGGGAGCAAAGTAGAACACCAAAGGTAAATGTAAAGGTACTCAGTGCTTATAGAATGTGGCTCTGATGGGGGAGTCTTTTCAGGTCCCAGCGCAAAGAAACATTTTTTAATGAGCAGATTGTCGAAGACTAAGGCCTACTTACTACATGAAGGGTATTAAAAGAAGACTCCAAGGAAAGGAAGCTCAAGTCGAGATGCTCATTTTCAAAATGCAATCTCTTCTTAAATATAATGCACAGCCACTCATCAGCCACTTCTCCAAGCTGCCTCCTATGCAGGATAATTGCTTGTATGCCAGATGGCACTCCCCTCCATAATCCTCCAAAAGAGCCAACATACATTATACCCCTAAAGTTTCCATAACCACTAAATCATGTGCTGCTGCGGAGTATTAAATAACGGGATGAGAGGACATGCCTCCCTCTTTACAGCATAGAGCAATGAAAGTTTTGGGACATGCCCCTCAGCTAGCATGATGGTCCATGGAAAGCTGCCTCCATGCCCAAATCTACAAATGATCATGAGTACATCTCCGGCTATGATCTTTGAGCCATCAGCAAAACAATAATCTCTCATGTTGCTGAAAGATAACAAGGGGTTACTCCAGGAGATCTAGGCCTTTTTTGGGCCATTACCCCATCCAAAATACAACAGCAAGGCACCACCTTGGAACTGCAAATTTTTCTCTGAGCGGCTGTGGACTGTCAATTTGCTGCCTTCCTATTTCCATGCTTAACTACAGCAGTGTGACTATAGCTCTTGCCCTTGATTTTCAAAACCCACATCACAGTATCTGTTTCATGGAAAGCTGCTTCCATGCTCAAATCTACAAATTTATCAAGAGTACATCTCCAGCCATGACCTATGAGCCATCAGCAGAACAATAATCTCTCATGTCGTTGCATAGATAATAAAGGGCTAGAGCAGGAGATCTAGGCCATTACTCGGCCATTACTCCGTCCAAAGTACAACAGCAAGACACCACCTTGGAAGTGAATTGTTCTCTGAGGGCAGCAAACTGATCACTGCCTTTTCCTCGCTTAACTACTGCAGTGTGACCACAGCTCTTGCCCTTTATTTTCAAGCAACCCACTTAAAAACCCTGCTCTACTCAGTCGCAATCGATTGTGCCGCCCCTGCCCCCCCCCCCCCCCCCCCCCCCCCCCTTTTCCCCCTTTTCAGGTTTCCACACCCTGTGGGGTTTCTTGCATAAAAAACCTATTGCAAACAGTTCCCAGCATCATGCTTCAACAATTCGCTCTGGTTGAAACCTCAAACACTTCAGCAACTTGCTTCTACAAACACATTGACCACATACCTGGCACCATTCGAACTTCATACCTCGGAAAACTTGAGGACTGCTCTAATACCAACTGATACATCCACACTAGGATCTGACCCTAAACACAGTCCAAACACAATCAGCAAAACTAAATAGAGATCAGCTAGCAACCCCCCCCCCCCCTTCGAGGACGTGGGCTAGACTCAGAGTCCCACAAGACTGCCCACAGCTCCGGCGTCCCCACCACAGCTCTGGCATCCCATACCGCCAGAACCATCCACAAGGAACCTTCAGCATAGAATCCTGTGATCCGCCATGTAGAAGGCAAATGTTTAGACTCATTATCTAGACCAGACCTTCCAGTGGTGTCAACACACTGAATCCCAACCCAATAGCCTTTGCCACTCTTATATAGAAGAGCATCCCACTTTCCAAAAAGTATCTTGGCTAAACATAGCCAGTTGGCCCTTTTCTTCACATTCCCATTGAAATAAATTATTTTTTCTTGTCATTGTTATTGCCCTATGACATCTCTCTCTCTCTCTCCCTCTCTCTTCCCTTTGTCACATCCCTCCCTCCGTCTGTCCCTTTGTTTTTTTTTTTGCTTGTCATTGTTATTGCACTATGACTCTCTCTCTCTCTCTCTCTCTCTCTCTCTCTCTCCCTGCGCAAGCCTCAGCCCCGCAAGCCCACTCCCTCCCTGCGCAAGCCTCTGTTGGAAGGGAAGGGGGTTTAAGGAAAGTCTTAAACTCCTCTTCCCCCCCCTCCCCCCCCCGTGTGAATAGACCTACAGCAAGTGTCCTTAAAGTGCAGGAAACAGAAAACAGAGTAAAAAGGGGCAAAAAGAGGCAGTTTTGAGGGCAAAAAGAGGCAGTTTTGAGAGCAGAGAATTCAGCAGCTCCACCATGGCCCTCAGAGGCAGTTTTGAGTAGAGAATTCAGCACTTCCAGGAGTAAGGAGATGCCACAAACAAGGAGCTCCACCATGGCCCTCCAAGGAGCAAAAGTAGAGAAAGATAAAAGCATAGGCAGCAGTACAAGAGCCGAAGAGGCAAGTTCTTCTTTACCCTTAACATCTCCTTCCCCACCACCTCCAACGACCTCCCTTGCCTCCACCCCAACCCTTTCCTACCCACCTACTTTACTCAATCCTCCTGTGGCTCCGACCCCATCTCCTTTACTTCCATCTCCCCCATCACTTCCGGTTACCTCCCTTGCCTCAATCCCAACCCTTTCCTACCCACCTCCTCTACTCAATCCTCCTCCTCCCCCTCCTTCAGTTTCACCTCCTCCTCTTGCTCCCGTTCATTCCTCCCTAGCCCTTTCCCTTGCTTATTCCTCCCCTCTCCTAGTCCCTACCCATCCTCTTCCTTCCTCTTCCTCCCCTCCCCTAGTCCCTACCCATCCTCTTCCTTCCTCTTCCTCCCCTTCCCTATTCCCTACCCAGCCTCCTCCCTCCTCTTCTTCCCCTCCCCTAGTCCCTACCCAGCTTCTTCCCACCTCTCCCCACCGACCCTCCCTTTCAGCCCCTTCCTCCCCTAGTGTAGACTCTTCTTCGGTCCCTGACTGCAGTGCATGGAGACTTGCAGACTTCAGGGCGCTGCGATTCAGTCTCTCACAGCACAGATACACACACTGACTGATCAGCTATCGACAGTTGAGAGTCATAGATCTGATCAGGACTCCCACATTCGCCAGCTTCATACCAGAGATATTGATCGGGACATCCAGTTACGGACACATGCTGAGCGCATAGTGCAGCTGGAGGCACGCATTCAGGAGCATGTTGTGGCATGAGGGGTACAAGGCTATGACTTATCTCTCTGCTGACTCTCTCACACAGAGCTCTTCCGCTCCCCCTCCCCTACCCTTAGCCTCTCCCCTCCTCCCCCTTCTCTCCCTCTCAGCCCGCCCCCTCACCTCTCAGCCCGCTGCCCCCTCCCCCGCTCCCTCTCAACCCGCACCCTCCCTCTCAGCCCGCACCCTCTCTCTCAGCCCGCAAGCCCACCCTCAGCCCACACCCTCCCTCTCAGCCCGTAAGCCCTCTCTCCCAGCCCACAAGCTCACCCTGAGCCCGCAAGCTCACTCTCAAGCCCCCCTCAGCCTGTGCAAGCCTCTCCCTCAGCACGCAGAAGCCTCCTCTTCAGCTCGTGCAAGGCTCTCTCTCAGCCCCCCTGGAAGGTGCGAAAAAGTGGGCTGCAAACAGCCCGAAAAGGTAGTCCCAAACACAGGCAGAAAAGTGGTCGTGAAAGGGCCAGAAACTGGCTGGAGGCAGTCCCAAACACAGGCAGAAAATAGGTCGTGGAAGGGCCAGATTCTGGCTGTTGGAGGGGAAGGGGGTTTAAGGAAAGTCTTAAACTCCTCTCCCCCCCCCCCGTGTGAATAGCCCTACAGCAAGTGCCTTTAACAGGGAGCAGCAGGCAGCAGGAGGGTGTCCTTAACAGGCACCCTCAGCACCCCCCCAATATGCGGCGACTTAAAACAGGGTGTCCTTAAAGTGCAGGAAACAGTTTCCAGAGAGTAAAAAGGGGCAAAAAGAGGCAGTTTTGAGCAGAGAATTCAGCACTTCCAGGACTAAGGAGATGCCACAAACAAGGAGCTCCGCCATGGCCCTCCAAGGAGCAAAAGTAGAGAAAGATAAAAGCATAGGCAGCAGTACAAGAGCTGAAGAGGCAAGTTCTTCTTTACCCTTAACATCTCCTTCCCCACCACCTCCAACGACCTCCCTTGCCTCCACCCCAACCCTTTCCTACCCACCTCCTTTACTCAATCCTCCTGTGGCTCCTACCCCATCTCCTTTACTTCCATCTCCCCCATCACTTCCGGTTACCTCCCTTGCCTCAATCCCAACCCTTTCCTACCCACCTCCTCTACTCAATCCTCCTCCTCTCAATCCTCCTCCTCCCCCTCCTCAGCTTCACCTCCTCCTCTTGCTCCCGTTCATTCCTCCCTAGCCCTTTCCCTTGCTTATTCCTCCCCTCCCCTAGTCCCTACCCATCCTCTTCCTTCCTCTTCCTCCCCTTCCCTATTCCCTACCCAGCCTCTTCCCTCCTCTTCTTCCCCTCCCCTAGTCCCTACCCAGCTTCTTCCCACCTCTTCCCACCTACCCTCCCTTTCAGCCCCTTCCTCCCCTAGTGTAGGCTCTTCTTCGGTCCCTGACTCCCTACTTCCTCCTACCGGATCTCTCTCTTCAGGACCTCCATTTTCTGCACCCCTCCTTTACTCGCCTTCTTACCCTCTTACCCCCTCATCCTTGTACCCCCTCTCCCCTTCACCCTCCACAGCGGAAGCAGTCCTGGCAGATAATCTGCGCTTGAGAGATTTAGTTATGCAGTGCATGGAGACTTGCAGACTTCAAGGCGCTGCGATTCAGTCTCTCACAGCACAGATACACACACTGACTGCTCAACTATCGACAATTGAGAGTCATAGATCTGATCGGGACTCCCATATTCGCCAGCTTCATACCAGAGATATTGATCGGGACATCCAGTTACGGACGCATGCTGAGCGCATAGTGCAGCTGGAGGCACGCATTCAGGAGCATGTTGTGGCATGCGATGATCGCCTCCAGCAGCTGCATGTAGCTCCTCCAGCTAGTGCAGCAGTTGAGGAGAGGCTAGCCACACTGCAGACAGAGGTACAGAAGACCTCAGAGTGGGTGGACGTTGTGCGTAGAGCCCCACAGGCCCAGCAGACCACAGTCTCTGAGACTATTGCCGAGAGTCAGCGGTGAGCTCAGAAGGCCCTCAACATCCGCATCCGCGGAGTTGAGCGATCAGATACGAGATCAGCCATGGATCAGGCGACAGATTTCATATCTGGGACACTCGGAGTTCAGGATCATGGCATAGTAGCTGCATATCGAGTGGGCCGGGATCCAGCACGGCACCAGCCACTTATCATCAGATTCAGAGATGTTGAGGCCCGTCTCGCAGTATTACGGAGGAGATCCAGATTGAGGGATCATCCACAGATTCACATGGATGAGGACCCTACAGCTCTTCAGTGGGAGGAGCATAGACGTCTCATTGCACAGAGGGATGTTGCCCGTCGTGAGGGCAAGTGGGCCGTGATCAGAGAGGGCAGACTTTTGATAGGAGCTATGCGATCTAGACCGGCTGGAGCCCACAGTTGACGACACGAGGCCTATGGGACACGTAGCCTGCCAGATAGCTTGAGTTTCGCAGTTTGGAACTGTAATGGTTCCCTCACAGCTCAGCCTGGCAACTTACGAGAGGCCTTTTTTGATCAGGACATCGTCTTCTTTACAGAGACCCATGACAGCCCAGAGAGAGGCTTGCCGCAGGTGACAGGGTATGCCTGGGAGTCTGTCTTTCGACAGCAGACTAGACGATCAGGAGGAGTCAGAGGATCTGGCGGTGTGGCAGTTCTTTATAGAGAGCATCTCAGATCGATACTCACAGTCGTGAGGAGAGACCATCGGGCCAGATATCTTTGGGTACGGATCAAGAGCCCCCCCTTGAGAGACTTGTTTATTGCAGTATGCTACTTTCCCCCGAGACAGTCTCGTTATGCCTCAGATGGACCAGGATAGTCACCTTTTGAGGATTTGTTAGCCGATGTATTGGAGTACTCACGCCGCGGAGAGGTCATCCTTTTAGGAGACTTCAACGCGAGGACATCAGACAGACAGGCAGAGATTTTGGACTTTGCTGAGGATCCAGTCTTAGTTCCAGCTGCCCCAGATGAGAGTTTTCCACGCTTATCTTCAGATAGAGGGGTAGAGGTGACAGATCAGGGACATATTGGAGCTTCTCTCATCGCATGGCATGGTCATTTATAATGGACTTCGACAGTGGCCGCATTCATCCACAGCCACATGTTTTCCCTTCGCGGGTGGTGGTACGAGCGTCATTGATTACGTCTTGGGTCCCCCGACTTTAATCCCTTTTGTACATAACCTCACAGTCGACCCTCTTATGCCTTCAGCCGATCATGCACGTCTGCACTTTATTCTTACCCAGATTCCTCATGCCCCCCCTTCTAGACATCATGAGCATCAGCCATACTAAGAGGTTCATTTTGACCACCAGTTCGATGATATTTATAGCCAGCACCTGAGTAGTCTTCTCCGTCCGCACCTTCTCGATGCCCTACCCTCCACACAGGATCGGTGGGACCTTGTACATACCTCCATCATCTCGGCAGCCCACAAGTCCTTCCCCGTCACTTGCCACACATCCGGTCCTCCACCAGTCGGTGTTGTGCCTTGTAATGGATGGTATGATGAGGAGTGTAAAGAACTCCGCAGGAAGCTTCGCCTTGAGACACAGGAGAAGTCTCCCCTCCTCATTGAGACCAAGAAGAGTTACAAGCGTTTGGTGCGACGCAAAAAGCGCCAATTTCTAGCCCGGAATGAGGAGGAGCTGAGAAGTTTACTTTTCAGCTGTGATTCCAAGGAATTCTGGAAGAAATTCCTTCGCTTGAAATCTCAAACTCCTCTTACAGACCCGCAGGTTTGGCTTGCCTATACTTCCACTTTATATGATATTCCAGACCAGCCACAGATCGACTTATCCAATGTGCCTAGACCCACCTCCTCTGCCTTATTCTCATCCAGTAGTGTCCGAGCAGCAGTTCATCATTTGAAGACTGGGAGAGCTAAGGACCATGATGGATTGCAAGCGGAGTATGTAATCCATGGGATTGATGCCTTAGCTACAGTCCTCTCCCATCTTTTTAACGAGTCCATTTGTACAGGTCTTCCACCTAGTTGGCTAGAAAATACTATAGTACCCATACACAAGTCGGGGGATCCTTTGGAGGCGTCGAACTACAGGACCATTATGATTGGCCATGTCATGGCCAAGATTTATGCAACCATTCTAGAAGGACATATAAATGACCATGCCGAGGCGACAGGTATGAGAGCTAGAGGGCAGGCAGGATTTCGTGCAGAGCACTCGACTCTAGATCATATCTTCACACTCAGGGCTTTGATTGAGGAGGCGAAGTCACGTAAGCAACGGCTCTATTGTTGCTTCGTGGACTTCAGAAAGGCATTTGACACTGTGCCGCGTTTCAGACTCTTCCAGCGACTTCGTGACTTGGGATTCAGTGGGGAGATTCAATGGGCGATCATGGCCTTGTATGAGAGAGTCACAGGTAGAGTCAGGACACGGGCGGGGCTGTCGGGGGAAGTACGCAGTACGATAGGGGTGAAGCAGGGGTGTCCTTTGTCTCCGACACTCTTTGGTCTCTATATCGATGAGTTAGAGATGTACATACAGACGATGGGTGGTACAGGTTCTTTACTGGCAGGATCCACGATACCGATTCTCCTCTATGCAGATGACGTGGTTCTTATTTCTTCCTCCCAGCAGGGTTTACAGGCACATCTCCATGCACTCCACAGCTTTTGTCAGGACAGAGGGTTGTCTGTAAACCTTGGGAAGACCAAAGTCATGGTCTTCAACACGTCATACCAGGTTTATAGGAGAGGCGAGTTCTCTTTCACATTTGATGGGCAGGAGGTGGAGCTAGTCAGGGAGTATACATATTTGGGTGCCACATTTAGAGGTCTAGTCTTCACCATGACGCATGCAGCATGAGATAGGATCAGTAGAGGGTATGCCGCCTTGGCTCTTCTCGAGAGGCAGTGTGCACAGTCACATTTTCAGCATCCCGACACGAAGTCCTTACTTTTCGATACGCTGGTGAGACCTGCAGCCATGTATGCTAGCCCCTTTTGGGCAGGAGATCTCAGTGTTGCAGATTGGAGACGAGTAGAGAGGTTACAGATCATCATGTTCTCCAGATTGATCAGAGCGAAGCCCACGGTACCGCATCAGATTATGCTCGCAGAGTTCGGAGCTACACCCCTAGCGCTAGATGCAACATTTCAGTCAGTTACATACTTGCATAGGATCAGGGCGCTCAGAGACTCAGCAGCAGGCAGAGCACGATTACCGTGGCTAGCATTGACATCCTCGCAGATGTTTTTTTGCCGAAAAAACAGTGCTAATTATATTACTTCGAAAACAAGATACATGAGGTCAGCTTTGCAACTGACGGGCTGCGTTCACAAATCGGACGCAGCCCAATAGGTAACAAAAAAGTAAAGCTCTCTCTCACGGAGGGATCAGGCGAGTGTGAATGAACAGCCAGAGAGGTGGTGAGTAGCGCCACTAAAGGCCCTGCGAAGTATGCTCGAAGAAGAGGCCCTGTGTGTCCCAAACACGGAGGAAACGTCTCCGCTTCTCCCGGCCAGCCCGGGAGTCTCCCTGTATCTGGTCCCACTGGCCTCTGAGGGTGTGTATAATCTCACTCCAGATGTCAGTCATGATCTGGGCAGTCGAAAGGGAGGTGCCACCGAGGATCTGCGCGCAGCGCGAGGTCCAAATGTGCCATCCTGCGATGCTGCTAATAATCTCCCAGACTGGCTGCCTCTCCTGAGATCCTGTGCCAGCCTCTGCCAGGTGCGGCGGAATGCTCTCGAGCGGCCCCCACGTCCCCTGTGTGATAAGGAACGTGGGGTCCTGTGGACATGCCTCGAACAAGTGATGAAAACCAGGTGCGGTGCTGAACGCGCCCCAAGTGATCAAACCTAACTCTAGTGCTGCGCGAGTAAGGATCCCGAAGGTCCACCTCCACACTTCCTAGGCGCGAGTGCAGCTCCATAGGCAGTGTTTTGGTGACTCCTTGTCCTCATGACAGATCTGACAACGTCCATCCTGACCTATCTGCCGCAACCAGCTCCCCACTGGAAGACCTTTGTGGGCGAGAAGCCAAAGGAAGTAGGAGATCTTCCGTGGCCGCCAGCTCTCCCACAAGGCCTTCCAGAAGGCCTGCAAAAATAACCTGGAGATACCCTGAGCATACCAACTGGGCTGCTGGGTGGGAGGGCGGCTCTGCATCCTCCCGAGAACTCGCCTGCCCAATGTCGTGCTGTAGGCAAAGAAAGAGGTCGGCCCCTGACCTGTCACAATCTCTGGCCATCTCCACTCTCCTGGGTCCCAATCAAGCTCTGACAAGGCCCGCCCCTCTCAGAGCCAGAGTCGCCATAACTGCAGCTGATCCTGCTCTATACTGGGATCGGTCCGCCAAACCTTCCCCACGACGCCTACGACCCGAACCCTCTGCCATGGGAGTAGGGGGTCGATGAGCACATCCTCTCTCGTGAGTCGGCCGTCCCCCATAACCGCGAAGAAGGAAACAGAGGTGTCGTCCATCCGACCTGCAACCACCAGTGGGATGCCACGGGGGGTGAACTGTCCCAGCCAACGGTCATCACCAGGCATGAGGATCTGAATCTCGGGTGGAACCAACCAATCAGCTGGAATCGCTCCGTCTATCTCCGTGCGTCTCGCCTGAGCTCCACGGGCACCTCCAGCTGCGACTGCTAGATCAACGGTCTCCAAGTGTCTGTACGTGTCCCTCCAAACTCGAAGGGACCGGGCTGGCCCCCGCATCCAGCCGTCCCACCTGATGTGTGATCTCTCCCCCAGTTGAAGGCCCTCGGCATCTCTGACCTGACCGTTCCAGATGAGCGGCTGGCGATCGATCTCCTCCTGACAGCTAGGAGGGGACTGTATGAGACTGAGGCGGAGCCGCCTCCAAACCATGAGGAGGCTACGAACGAGTGGGGAGCGGGGCTGAGTGAGCGGGGCGGAAGTGAAGATCCACTTGAGGGACGGTAGCCACTCTCCACCTCGGCGCGGGACACAAGAACCGACCCCCTGCTGAAGTAACATCTTCCACGTTTGCCCCCCCGGGGTCAAACCGCGGATAACTAACTTGCCCAGCAGGGCCTGACTCTGAAGCTCTGGATCGATGACCCCCAGGCCACCCTCAGCCTGCGGAAGAATGACTGTCTGCCAGGCAACCCTAGCTCTGGTATCTCTGAGACCGTCCCCCCCGGACCACAGGAAGTTCTGAACCAACCTCCTAAGCTGTGCCACGCTGGATCTCGAGAAACACCAACAGGAAGCCACATACCAAGCCTTGGCTAGGAGGACCTGGTTGACTACCAGAGCACGACCTGCAAGAGAGAGCTTAGCAGTGCTCCAGAAAGCCAGCTTCCGTCGAATGGAATCTAGCACCGGGAGAAACTGCTGAGCTGGCGTGATATCCAGGCCGACCTGAAAGCCGAGATATCTAGCTGTCTGTCCCCGCGGGATCCACCTGAAACCCAAAAACCTCCCCCACTGTGAGCACGCCCCGGGGTTTGTGAGAAAACCAACTGATTTGTTCTAGTTGATTTTCGCACCGGCTGCCGAACAGAAGACCTCTAGGGCCATCCTCACCCTCTCTAGCATCATCTCATCATCCTGGACATACAGTGCTGTGTCATCTGCATACTCCGAGTCCAGGAGCTCCGTGTCCTCCCTGATGGGAAGGCGAACACCTCGGATCCCGGTCGACCTCGCCCGAAGGTAGTATGTCATAGCCTCGGCGAAGAAGAGAAACAGGTAAGGAGCAAGGGGGCAACCCTGACGCACTGATCTCTCCAAACGAAATCGCTCTCCCATCCTGCCGCCGATGATGACCCTGCTAGAAGCTGTCCTATATAACGCTGAAATACCCTGAATCCATCCTGCTGGGAAACCTAGTCGCTCCAGAGTACCCTCCAGGAAGGACCAATCCACTCGATCGTAGGCCTTCTCAAAGTCGAGAAGTAGGATGGCTAAATGTGACCCACTGTGCTGAGCCCACTCCGCCGCCTCTGAGAAGGTGAAGACATTATCCAGGATACTGCGATCCTGGACAAAGCCTATCTGAGTGTCATGAATGAGGTCTGGAAGTAGAGGCCGAACTCTGGCGCTGATCATCTTGGCAAGGATTTTGTAGGCAGTGGTGAGGAGGGTGATCGGGCGCCACTGACGGATCTCCTGTCGATCTCCTCCCTTCGGGATGAGGCAAATCAGTCCCGAGGAGAGGCTCTCTGGCATATATCCACTGCTGAAAATCCTCTGAAGGGTTGCTAGGAGGGGCTGATGGATTTGATCCCAGAAGGAGGTGAAGAAAGCTCGAGATAGCCCATCCTCGCCAGGGCATTTCTGCCCGTCGATGGCCATCAAGGCCTCCAACATCTCGTCCGTAGTGAACGGTGCCAATAACGTCGCCTGCATGCTGGGCTAGACCAGGGATGGAATGTGCCTCCACACCTCCTCGCGGGAGCGTCGAGTGCGAGGGGCAAGCTGCTCCTGCTGGAAAAGAGTCCTGTAGAAGTCGGTAGCCAACCCCAAGACCTCACACAGATCAGTAACAATGTGCCCCTCTGCTGTCCTAAGACTCCGTAGCTGATCACCTGCTGCTCTCTGGCCATGTGTCTTGAAGAACTCCCTGCACATCCGGTCGCCCTTCCGAGCCCAGAAAGAGAGAGAGGCGTGATAGGAAAACTCTGAACGGCGCTGGAGAGTCTCCTCAAGAAGGGCTCTGGCTCGAAGGGCCTGGATCCGAAGCTCCTCCGAGCCCGGGCCTGCCTGCTGGAGTCGCTGAATGGAAGCGAGGTCCCTATGAAGAGCTCTCTCTCTGCCCCACCACTCCTGTTGAACCTGAAGGGCTGCGAGCTGGCAAATCTGACTGGACTCCTGCAAAGCCTGCGCCACCGAATCAACCAGATCCACGCACTCACCCCAATCTCTGTCCCATAGGCTACCGATACTGCTGCGCACGTCCTCCCTCAAGAAGATGGAGTCGGGAATCCGGCACGAACGGGGAGGAAGGGACTGAACTGCCGAGTCTAATGATAAGAGCACAGGCGCGTGGTCGGAAAGTGTCGTCCCTGGTACAATACCCGCCTGACCGCCTCTGCTGATGGCCCAATCACTGACATAAAATCTATCCAGTCTCTCCAGGAGTCTGCCTCCTTCCCTACGGAAGCCCCACGAGAAGTCCAAGCTCCCGTGCCAACGACGGAAGGACGGGTCTCTCCAGCTGTCCCTACCTCCTGTCGCGAAGATAAAGGAGTCCCAAGCGGACTGCTCTGCCTGAGACATACCTGTAAACTCTGGTCCTCTGCCCTGCTGGTCCTCCAAGGTCTCCAGATTGTTGAAGTCACCTCCAACAATCCAGGAATCCATGTCTGGGAGAATCCCTGTGAGTGTCCTCCAGAAGGTGGCTCTGCATCGGAGGTCTGTGGGAGCATAGATGTTGAGGATTCCTATTCTGGAACCCTCCAACTCCAGGCCTACCCAAAGGGCATGGCCTGGGATCAACGTGCCATGACCAAAAACTCCCTGGGCTAACTGCTCGCACACGGAAGTACAGACACCGCCACTCCTCCCCTGTGCGCCAATCGAGGGCTCCCAATAAGTGTGAGAGCGTCCAGGGAGAATCTTCCCGTAGCTACGGGAATGAGCCACAGAAAGCTTGTGCTCCTGGAGCAGAAGTATATCCAAGCGACCAATCACTGTTGGCTGAAGTTCCTGTCTCAAAATGAGCTTCCTAGGACCACGGGTGCCAGAAGAATGAAACCCGTTCACATTCCAAGAGACAAGGTGTAGGCTCATGGTGAGGACTGGTAGGCTGCGAACAACTGTCTGCTCGCGGCAGATGTCGATGAAGAAGCTGACATTTCGGAGTGGAGGCGCTGACGCTTATGAGAAGGTTTGGAGGGGGAGGCGGGGTCGTCCTGCCCGTTCTTCAACACCTTTAGCAAAGGCGAGAGGCCTTTGGTGCCATGAACAAATGCTTTCTCGAGCCAACTCGAGATCTCTGAAGTAGTCATCCCGTAGAAGGCTCGGAGTTTCTGAGGGGTCCAGGCTCTGACATCCTGGGGGAGGGGCCACGACAGAGGGGGCCTGAGGATCACAATCAATCTGAAGCGTTTGGCGGCGCAACACCACCGCAGGCGCACGTCACCCTCAGACCACTGAGTCTCGAGAAGCTGTCCACCGGACGGGCCTATCCAGGAGCAAACCTGAGCGTGCGTCTGCTCTCTGAGAGCCTCCCAGACCGAGTCGTCTGTCCAAGTCTCGGTGCCGTCGCTGAGGAATGTGAAAGCAAAGCTAGGGCCATCCCTCGGGGCCAAGGCTGCGATCTTCCCATCCGCTCCTTTGCGGAGCAGGAAGATACTGATGTCGTGACAAGCAGGGAAGGTCCCAAGGTCGGCCACATCCAAGTAGTCCCATGGGCCAGATCTGTAAAAGTCGTGAGGAAGCTCTCTCTCCTGAAGCTGAGGCCCACCAGAGTCTGCAACTGAGGGGCTAGCGGACAGGGAAGACTGCTCCAATGGTGGTGTAGAATCAGGGTGTCCTGCCTGTGGAGGGGAAGGGGGGGGTGGCTGCGGGGTAGGCAACTCAGACTCCACGGAGGCGACTAGCGGGGGGGGAGGAGGAGGGGGAGTGGGGGCTGCCCGCGGCTGAGGAACCATCGGTACAGCTGACACTACAGGAGAGATGAGAGAGGCGGGGGGGGGGGGGATGGGGCTGCACCTGGGACTGGGGCTGAAAAGGAAGAGGAGGAGACTGAAGAGGAAGAGGCGGGGGCTGAAGCTGCGGGTCGGGAGGAGGGGGGTGTGACTGGGGAAGGGGCTGGGACTGAGTGGAAGGGGGCTGGGGAGCGGAAGAGAGGGGGATCTGAGGCTATGGAGGGCGGGCTACCGTCGAAGAAGAAGCTCTCCCAGGACCCTGGGACGGCTGCCTGTCAGGTCTCTGAGGTGCTGCTGCAGGTTGGGTAACCTCTGCCTCCTTGCCTTTTTGAGAAATCTTCTTATTCTTTCCTCTTTTCCTTCTAACCTCAGTCCAACCGCCAGCTAACTCTGGACCGGACTCCGGCTGCCTCTGCTCCTCCTGACGTGGTTGCCCGGAGGGGGGGGGAGGGGGCGGAGGGGGAGGGGGCGGGGGGGGCCTAGAGGAACTGGTGAATCGTGGACAAATAGCAGCCAGGTGCCCAAAGCCGTGACACCTCAGGCACTGGCCTGGCTGTCCTGTGACTACCATGCTCTGGGTGATGCTGCCGGCATCTGTCACGATCTCGATCACTGCAGGGAGAGTCGCAGGGTCCGCCACAGCCACACGGACTCGGGGGGCTCTTGCCGTAGTCACCGCGTCGGCGAAAGTGTCATGCATAACCCAGCCAAAGTGGGAGCCCAGGTCCCTGACAATCGGCCACAGCTCAGCAGCAAGACCTGGAAAAACTAGCGTCACTGGATGGCGAGGTATGCGGAACCGAGCATCAAAATCCGCTGCACTGAATCCACGGTACCAAGGGACTATCATAATGATCTTTCCATCCACAGAAGTGGGGGAACCAGCAATCAGGTTGCTCGCAGCTTTCGCATTGGAGAGTTTGAGCCAGAAGATGCCCCTTCCCATAAGGGCCACCTCCTCAATGTGGCCGTCCTCTAGCATGAGAGTGGACTGGAGCCAGTCCCTGATGGCTGATCTGGAGGGGGAATGTCCAATGACTCTGCCATAGACAGAGGTAAGGGCAAAGTCATTGGCAACCTTCTGAACCCGAGACGATTGTTGCTCTGTCAAGATAACGCGGTAGGCATCTGGAGAGGGAGGGTCCGACTGGGCCTCCGGTCGGTTCCGGGCAGGGAGCCGCCATACCGCCAAGACAAACTGCGAGACCTCCGATGAAGAAGAGGCTGCCACCCAAAAAAGGGGGGGGGATAGATGCGGGGGGTGGAGCCTGGGTGTGATGAAGACGGGTGAGGCGAAACGGGGCGATGTGAGTCGGGCGAGGGAAGCGGAGGCGCAGGCGAGGGCGGAGGCGGAGGGCGGGAAGGTTGAGGGCGGAGGCGGAGGCGCGAGGGGGCGGGGTAAGGCGGAGCGGCGCGGGGGGTGAGGGTGGAGAGGCGAGGGGGTGAGGGCGGGTGAGGGGGGGTGAGGGCGCAGCGAGGCGACGGGGTGAGCGGAGGGGCGAGGGGGTGAGGGCGGAGAGGCAAGGGGTGGGGTGCAGGCGGCCGAGGCGGGGGTGAGGCGGAGGGCGAGGGGGTGAGGGCGGAGAGGCAAGGGGGTGAGGGCGGCCGAGGCGGGGGTGAGCTAGGGGGGTAGAGGCTGCGGGAGGGAGGGAGAGGGCTCGCAGGAGCTTTCAACTACAACCGATTCTCTGTTCATTCCTCGCAGATGTTAGCGGAGAGAGGTCATACTTTTTGTTGGTACCACACTCTCTCCACATGGCTCACCTCGTTGGGCTTGGATATGGATAGGCTGCCACCATTTCGATACAACATAGATGCCCCTCGCCTCCCTCTCACTCGACATGAGCTCAGTCAGGTTATCAGGGCAAATTTGTTGCAGCTACACACGTTTCGCACTTGGGTTCATCCCACGGAGCTTCCTACGAAGATGGCCACATATCGTGACCATTTTCTCAGGATTTCAGAGGATGGCTTCATCATATCCCCAGGATATATCGGCGTTCATATGTCGCACTCACTCAGGATTGCCTTGGGCCAGCTCAGGGTATCTTCCCATAGATTAGACGTTGTGTGGATAAAAATGGAAAAATATTTTTCACTTGTTGCATGTTGCTGGGTGAGTGCATAGCTAGTTGGTTGTGGAAATGAGCTGTGGATACCCTCATGACGGACTCCACACTGATGACATATTGTCTTGAGATGGAAGACGCTTCTACATGGATTTCTGGGAGATAATGAAAAGCAATGAGAGCGCATCAGGCACTTGAGCTTCATGGACTCGCGGTTATATGTGGCAATCAAATAATAAAAATTTGCTTGAAGGATATGTGCAAAGGTGGGGTGCCTAAGGTTGGATAAGGTGCACTAATTGCCTTAGTGTAAAGTTTGAAGGGAAGGGGGAGAGTGGTGAAAAAGCAAAAGGTGACGTGGCCATAATCAAAAAAGCATGCATGCAGGTGGCTACGTGAAAAGGAAGAGGAAGCTTCTCGACGACGATGCTGGCATGCTACGTGAAGGATTACTTTAGAAGGAGTTCGTGGACGACAGAGGGGGCTCGCTGGAGTAGAAGAGGCTCTTCTCGATGAAGGCGACGGCTAGGGGAGCTCAGGGAGCTATGATCGGGTGAGAGAGGTAGCTTAATGACGTGTGTGTGGAGAGCTTCAAGGAGCTGGAGAAGGAGAACCATGAAGGACCAGCAGGGTCGTAGGCACGGACCTCGTGTTGAAGGAAGGACTGTGTGAGCTTTGAAAGGAGGAGCTGCTGCTTGTCCAGGGGGTCGCAACGACTACAAAAGGGAGCCTGTGAGTTTCGAGAAGGGTGGTGGGCACCCGGAGGATCTCAGACGACAGAGCGAGAGAGCTTCTAGGGTGATGTCGCAATTACAGACTGCAGAGTCTGGAGGGAGGTCGAGAATATACGGGAGGAAAGCTGTGAGACTACAGGATGATCTCATGAAGGTGACGGGCGACAGGTTTCTGGAGACGGAAGGATAGGAGGCTCGTGGAGGCTTCTGTCGATGGGCGAGGAGGTGTGTGAGGGAAGGGCAAAAAAGGGAAGCTCGATTGTTTGGTGAACTCGCAAAGGAGCTGGGAATCTCTACGAAGCGTGCAGAGTTAGAGAACCTGGGGAGAAGGTGATGAGCTCGAAGAAGGGGCGGTATCCAACGGGCTAGCTGGGTGACAACTATGGAAGGCTAGAGCTTCAAAACGAAGCAAGGGGCGTCACTATTACAGGGAGGATCTGGGATAACGGAGGGAGGTCAATTGTGGCTTGGTGATGGAAGCTTCTTGTGGAAGGAGGACTCTAGTGGACGCATGATCGTGAGCTACTGCAGATCGAATTCCACGAAATGGAGACGGGAAGGTAGCGGTTAAGAGCGGATGGACGTGATTATGCATGCAAGGATCATAGTTATTGGAGGCTCGTAGTGGGAGTAGAAGAAGCCGTGAGGGGCTATCATAGCATGAAGAGGTAAGGAATAACGAGGGTGACGCAGAGAAAGAGTGACGGGGCTATGTACATCTCCGTGCATATCTTAGTGTATGCTTGTATGCTTGTAGCATACCCGGTGCTCATTGTTGATTTTAGAAGAAGCTTGAAGTCAAAGAGAGCCGGGATTGTTCTTCACGGATTTAGTCAGGGGAGATATGAGCATGGTTGTTTATAAAATGAGTTGTCAGGATGTGGTCATGGAAATTATGCAATTCTGAAGTTGTCATTTTCTGGAGAAAATGTGGCTAGAGTGTGAGTTGTATCAGAAGGTGTGTAGAGAGAAGGATGTTGAATGAATGCCTTTTGCCTTGTGATTGTGTTGTTCGGGTGTTTAAACGTGGATGAGGGTGGCTGTGAAGGCGGGTTAGGCTCTATTGCTTTTGCCCATCCAACGTTGAGGCCGGCAGGATGCGTCGTACAGCTACCGGACATAGACCCAGGCGAGAGACTAGGATATGCCCTTGTTGCACTATGGGGGAGGTGGAGACTGAGGAGCACTTTGTTTGCAGATGCCCTTTATATTATGAGATCCGTGGCAGATTTCACTGTTTATTTGGGCACGGATTTGGACCTCTCTCTCGGATTATGGAGTATGAGGATCAGTATTGCTTAGCGTTGTTCATCAGGGAGATCACCAGATACAGAGAGAGATTCCTCAGAGAGCACCGTAGCATCCTTGCCAGAGACCTGGTTATTCACGAGGAGCAGGACGAGGCGCAGGACCATGAGCACAGAGATAGCCCATCTTGCCAGAGAGCACCGATGGTTCCACCCCGAGGATGTACATATGACATGATCCAGCAGCACCGCAGGATGATCTTACACAGAGGCCGTACCCGTCGCTTTATTTCTAGACAACGGAGGATGATGGCAGATTTTCGGAGGAGATTGCTCCATGGAGACTTGGCACCGCCAGCAGCCCACTTGACACTTGCCCAGATCTTCACACTCATGGCAGGAGGCATGGTCGATGGCCATGACTTCCATCATTTCTTTGGATCACAGACCCCTTAGGGAAGACGATGTTCCTCATATTTCATATTTTACATTTTGTATCTAGGCATTTTTGGTACTCTATTTCATTTCATTTTGTATCTAGGATTTTTGTAGCCATTTTTGGCATCTTAGCTGTATTACGATGAGGCCACCTAGTTGGCGCATCGTTGATGATGTATTTTCCTTTCGGATGATTTTGTGTCCCATAGGCCATGTATGGCCTTCCGTGGACCTTTAATAAAATTTCTTTCTTTCTTTCTTTCTCTCACCTTTCCTTTGAAATAAATTATTAGTTTTTCTTGTCATTGTTATTTCTCTCTCTCTCTCTCTTCATCACATCCCATAGCAAGAAATTATTATTATTCTTTGCCAATGTTATTGCACTATGGTATTCTCTTTTTCCCTCTCTTCCAAACACAGGACTCTATTAAGTCTCACCTTCACATTTAGGGATTGGCATGAATATTGTCCATATCTTGAAAATAAACCACTCAAAAATATTTAAGTGAAGTTGAAACTTGAGATAACTTATAATGAAGCAAACTTCAGACATGAATGATTGTGAAATAGACAGAATTGAAACTCAAGAGAACTTGTATTTCTTAAGATCAGCTTGAGCAGCATATGCGAGGAGAACACGGATAGTGGTAAGCTTAACGACAGGAGAGAACATTTCAAGATAATCCAAACTGGCGATTTGAGAAAATCTCTTGGTCACATGGGGGGACCTTGTATTTTGATAAGTACCCATCAGCGTTATATTTACGCTTGAAAACCCACTTGCAGGGTATGGCATGTCGATCAGAGGGGAGAGGTGTGAGAGTCCAAGTGAAAGTTTGAAGGTCACATATGAGCGCTAAAGAATCTAACCATCTATTTTATATTCGGTGTCAACATTCTTATCTCAGATGCAATGAGCTATAAATCACATGTGTTTCCAGCCTTGACTCACTTTAGAACAAGATTTCTTCTTTGTGGCAACATTAGTGATCCCCTTGAGATGGTAGAGATGTCCCTTGGCTTCTTTGTTATTCTCTTTTGCAATGAGCAATGGTTCTTATGGGTTCTCAGGCTTCACTCTTACAAAGCAGAGTCCTTGTTTGAGGTATCACGAGTGATCCCCTTGAGATGGGTAGGGATGTCCCTTGGCCCCATACTTTTACCTTTAATCTTTGGTGAGACTTTGGGGAATTTTTGGAATGCTAGGAGCCATGGGATTTTAGGCCTGCTTAATGCAATAGATGCAAAATTTCTAGTTTCTTATTTTGCTGATGATCTGGACATGTAAGAATACAATAAAAGTTTGTATTTTATTTGGAGAAAAAGAAAAGCAAAATGACAGTAATGGCATCTTCTTCCTAGTTGGGTAACAAATTTTGGCTTCACCGAGACGGCTACAAGCTCTACTGCAATATATCTCAGTTTTCGGTTGGCATTGATTTGTCACCTTCCTAACAATTCTAGTTGGTGTCAAAGAGTATCAAAAGGAAGCTCGCATATTAAGCTGTAGGATAGAACCAGGATATTGACCACCCTACTCCACTAGGAGTTAGACAGGCTTGCACTTGTTGCAGACCCCAACATGAAATGGAGGGACCTTCGGGAGGTGGGGAGGATCCTGGATCGAATCAAAGCAAGGCAATCAATGAAGCTTCTGTTCAATGCTTTAACTCCAAGGCCTTATCTCTAGGTACACTTTTTTATGGCATCGATTTTCTATCCCTACTCATGAGAAACTTGGATTTGAGCTAAGACATTACCATGATCTCTGATGATCAAGTCTCTTTTTTCTGTTGGACGAGATGAGGCCACACTCCCCTATTGTAGAGGTAATATTGCTAGGAGGGATTTGTTTTGGAAATTTTAGAATTTGATTGATAGGCATGTGATTGAAGTAGCACCAAGGCTAGACGGGGCTCATGGGACAATGGAGTGCCTGATTTTGTGGATGATTGATTTCATATGGGACAGATCTACCATCATTCGAAGGGCAGTTTCGCAAGACTTTTGTTAAAGA
This sequence comes from Dipteris shenzhenensis, assembly GCF_047967505.1. Classification (NCBI taxonomy): domain Eukaryota; kingdom Viridiplantae; phylum Streptophyta; class Polypodiopsida; order Gleicheniales; family Dipteridaceae; genus Dipteris; species Dipteris shenzhenensis. The sequence goes on from NC_141619.1 coordinate 24,410,875, forward strand.
CATCTTTAGTAAAGGAGGATGTTTTGGTCAACCAGTCAACTAAAAACTATGGTGCCACTCTCATTAGACTTGTCTATTGAGACTCTATGTCTTAGATGTTGTGGATAGTGAGATACTGCAATGGTTGATTAAACCGGTCTCAAGGCAACAAGAGGGTGGCAATAGACAACTAACCAGCCAATGCTTTCACATTTAAAAAGAAAAAAACAGCAAATATCCAAATACAGATTGGGAGCTAGAGTGCCCATGTTCAAGAACAAGGACACAAATTGGCCCCAAACCTTGGCGCCCCCTTCGGTATTTCTTTATTAATTGGAGAACCCTGCAAATGGGATACACAATAGATTCAACTTCCCTTGCATTCTATGCATATCTCACTTCTGCAGGGCATCAATACCCAAGCAATAACCCGGGCATTTAACACTATTCCAAATGCTTGTATGAAACTTAGAAATTGTTACTAGCAACCCATGCAGGGTCTCACAACTCCCCTGATTGTCTCAAATGTCCTCTGGACCACTGATATGCCCAAGCAATGGGTGAAATCATAAATGATCAGCCGGCAATCTCAGGAACTTTGCATTTGAACTGGAAGCATCCACTATATACCATCGTGCCAGCAAAGTCTCTCCAAAACAGCTCACAACCAAGGAGCAGAATCAAGTGCGAGCAACCAGCTTATCCTAGTCAATTTGGGGGATTCAAACTAAGCTCAGACATGAGCTTGGGCAACCCATTGTCAAAGGAGCATTATTCTGCCCATACATCAGCATACCCTGCCGTAAAACCGTACACAACACTCCGTACCATGCAGTCCGTATGCAGCCTATGCACCTATACAGCCTTGGAATCTCGTACAGGCCGTACACACCCTGCTATTCCATACAATCGATATAGTCTGCAGTTCATACAGCCATACATGATCTGCAGTCTGTACAGCCGTACACAATTTCATCCGTATGCAGAGATCGGTACACAGCCTCCCGTGGGCAGAAATCTGCATGACGTGAACTCCCTGTGTGACTTGAACTCCTTGTAGGGCACTTGGCTACTATGAATGAGCAAGTGTCTGTTATTTTATCATTATCTCTCCGATGGAGAGAGAGCAAAGCATGGAGCAGTAGGAAGTAGTGGTAATTCTGACGTGCTAGCAGGACTGCGCCGACATAGGGATGGAGACCACGTATAGAGGTGTTCGATAGGGCTCTTTGAATAGCTGCTACCAGGGATTCTCCCGTAGGTATTCTGGGATGAGCTTCCTCAACCCTTTGAGATATCTATATTCAAAGGCATGATGCCTATGGATTTCACAGAATGTAAAGAATGAAGCAGAAGTTGATGCCCAAAGGTTTGGAGGGGCATCCCCTGATCATTGTCACATGGTGAGCCGTCCATGGGTCTATTGCAAGGTAGTCCTTACCGTATGAGGTAGACCTACATGGTTGGACTTCTAGAACTCGCTAAAGTTACACTACAATTCATATCAATTGGTCGTGACATTGTATGGACACAATCTTGAATCAATTTGCCATCGCAAAGGGCTCATTATGGGGGCTGTTTCTAGGATTTCCATTTGAAGGTTGGGTGATCAGCCTCAAGGAAGAGAGATTGTCACAAATTGAGCATATGGTACAGAAAATGAGGGGATTGTAACCGGCCTTCAGATAACTAAAGGGTGATGAACCTCTGCTAAACTATCAGGTGCCACAAATACAGCCACAATGCATCACACCAAACACTTCCTTTACTAAATTTATTTAGAAATAAACTGAAAAACAACAGTGTGGAGGCTAGAATGCCCCTGCTCAATGACAACGGTAGACAAGACACCCAATGGCCCCAAATGCCTTCGAACCCCTTCCGGTATTTATTTAATTCTTCTGAATGGATAAAGCTTTACAACAAGGAGCTCACCCCTGGACTGTTTCTCTTCCAATTTCCTCTAACTATCCTCTGGGCATCTATTCCACGGTGCACCACTAAAATCCAACTGGCAGGGCAATCTTAGGCATCCACATCTGACTTGACCCAATTGAAGACATCAAGGCATCTGAACCAACATGCAACTGTGCTCAAGGTAGCTTCAAGGCTTTCACATGCACCAGAGAAGCCCTCTGGCTTTTCCGCAGGCACACCCTATGCCTCTGAGTGTTTGCTTGAGCCTATAGGGACCAGAAAAAGGGATCCAAACACAAAAGCATGGCAACAGCTTCAAAAACAGGAAAATACAATAAAAAAGAAGACAATATAACCATGTACCTGTTGTCCGTGGAAGAGGGGCAAGCTTTGCTCTCGCACCTATCCCCTGTCCATGCTCCCAGCAAGGTGTAAAAGTCTTCCAGCCTCCAGGTAAAGAAAAAATGAGAGAGATAGAGAGCGGAAGTCAGGCAAGAAAGAGATGTAGAGGAAAAAGGCGAGCAGATCTGCCCTGAAGTTCATGCCTTAGGATCTGTGCTAGAAGATCCTCCTCGGGAAGTGTGCCTGCCTCACGAAGACCTCCTCGAGGAGCATGTCTGCCTGGAACGAGAGTCCATCCATACATCAATGCATCCTTTGTATGGAGTGTCGCAAACACCCATCATGGAGACCTCACAGCAGAAATACTGTCAGCAAGCAGCATCTCGGGTAAGACAATCGGTGTCACCAAGCGATCTCTAGATACGTGAGCAATCTGTATCAAAGTAGTGGAGGTGCTATCCTCCTCTCGAGCACCAGCAAATGCTCCAGATCTGTGCTCTGCTTAACCCGTAAGAGCCTACACCGCAGTGGGCTCAAGCTGAAATGCGTCCAGGTAGAGCTGGAAAATCCGAGGTGACTTTGCTAGATCAACCTCCTCCATTCACCAGGATAGTTCTTGAACTTCACCAGGTAGCGATGGGAAACTCTACCTCTTACTTTTCTTTCCATATGTGCCAAAATTTGTTCCTGAACTAAGATTTCACCCAACTCTTCAACCTCAGGCTGATTTTCATGAAGCTGGTCAACAGGCACATCGCCATGGAAAGGCTTCAGTAAACTCACATGAAAGGAATTGTGTATTGTCCAATTTTCAGGTAGCTTTAGCCTATAAGCTACATCATTAATCCATTCAGAAACTTGGAAAGGACCATAGTACCTCATCTTTAGCTTTGTGTACACTTTGTCCTTGCCTTTCATCTTCCTGAGTCGTGCTTTCTTGAAACACAGCAGCACCCAATTGCCCTCTTTCAAGAGTAGCTCGTGGTGATGTTTATCTACTACCCGTTTGTGCTTCTCCTGGCTTTACCGAGACATAAAAAGTCTCACCATCTGGTTTGTTGTATCTTCTTCTGTACGGGAATAAAATGGGCCTGCTTGCTAAATCTGCAAATAATGGTCCATATTCCATCATGTCCCAATGATGTACGTGGAAGATCGAAGATGAAATCCATGGCAATGTTCTGCTAGGGTCGATCGGGAATGGGTAAAAGCTGCAGCAGTCCAGCCGGCTTCTGTCTATCATATTTCACCTTCTGGCAGGTGATGCATGTCCTGACGTAAGTCTCGACATCCTGCCTCAATGCCGGCGAAAAGAAATAATGCTCCACAGCTTTAATGGTGGCATCAATGCCTTTGTGTCCTGCATAAGGTGGGGCATGACTCTCAGTCAAAACTTTTGGCCTCAACTTTTGTGTGACACACAATCTACCATGCATCATAAAAAAACCCTCCTTGAGAGTATAGTGCTCATGCCTCTGGCCCTCGAGCAACTGATCATAAATCCATGCGAAATCAGCATCATTGGCATATTGATCTGTCATGGCATTAAGCTCATCCTGATATGCAATGGTAACGGCTGAAACTTGCGGCGTAATAGACACTACTTCTGGGGTGGGCTTTCGGGAAAGTGCATCTGCACATTCTTTTTTCTAGGCACATGCACAATCTGAAAATGAAACATAGAAAGAAAGTTGGCCCACCTCATGTGCTCCTCGGACAGCTTTCTCTGAGTGAGAAAGTATAGCAAGGATTGGTGATCGGTCTGAACATAAAAATCAGCACCTAATAGATAATGCCTCCAGATGGAAAGAGCATGTATGACAGCCAACATCTCTTTCTTATAGATGCCAAAATTCATTTCAGCGTCCTTGAGCACTCTACTTTCCTATGCCACCACTCTACCGTCTTGCATAAGTACCCTGCCTACATTGTTCCCACATGCATCAGCTTGGACAATGAAAGGCTTGCAAAATCGGGCAATATGATAACGGGATCGGAGCAAAGTTTCTCTTTCAGCTTCTCAAAAGCTGCGATCTCGGTGGTACCCCATCTGAAAGTGACCCCTTTCTTCTGTAAGACATGGACTGGTGATGCGATCTCTGCAAAATATCGGATAAATCTCCTATAGTACAAGCACAAGCCCAGAAAGCTACGTACTTCATGGATGTTCTGCAGGTGCGGCCAATCCTTGGCAGCCTCGACTTTGGCAGGGTCCATCTTGACTCCATCTTTAGAAACAATATGTCCGAGAAAATGGATCTCATGCATGAAAAACTCACTTTTCTTGGCATTGACAAGCAGCTTATCCTTTCGAAGCTCCTCAAAACCAATTGCCAAGTGCTTCTTATGTTCAGCCTCATCCTAAGAGAACACGATGATGTCATTAAAAAAAGTGCCAACAAAGGCCTGGTGTTCTCTAAAAATTACATCCATCATTCTGTTGAAGGTAGCAGGTGCATTCGTTAACCCAAATGGCATGACAAGAAACTCATACAGATCAAATGTGGTTCGGAATGCTATTTTGTGCACATCCTCGGGCTGAATTCTGATATGATGATAACCACTCTTAAGATCAATGCGGCTGAACATGCCAAAATCCTGTAACCTATGCAAAATATCATCTATCTTGGGTATTGGGAATCTGTTCTTAATTGTGATTTTATTGAGGGCCCGGTAGTCAATACACATCCACTAGGATCCATCCCTGGACCAAAAACACGGGTGAGCAGTAGGGTGAAGAGCTGGGCTGAATCAGCCCCTTCTCTAACAGGTCCTTGACCTGATTCATAATTTCCTCTTGTTTTTCGGCATTGTCCCTGTAAGGAGGCCTGTTTGGTCTTCTAGCCTTTCGGGGGACTGAGAGTCAAAAAAACCCGCTGCTTTCCGTGTCCATGTAGATCTGAATGTGCATTCTCATCCTGCCTATCAACGGAGTAATTGATTGGCTGAGCCCCGGGCAAGCCATGTCCGTATCACACAAAGGACCCATCTCTTCTGCCTTTATTCCCAAGTTTCCAACCAGCTCTGGAGAAATGAAGTTGGCTTTGGCTCCCGGATCGAAAAACAGGAAAGCTGTTTGGTCTCTTATCTCATCCCATGCCCGACATAACTCTGTAGCACCCACATTCTGAACAGCCCCGATCAAATTTGCCAAAAGACCAGCAGTGGGTTTGGGCTTTTTATTTTTTGATCATGCCTCTTCTCTTCCTTATGCTCACCCTGCTCAGTAGGAGGGAACTTCCTCTTCTTGTGTGGGCACTCGAAAGCCCTATGGCCCTCCTCCTTGCAAATGTAACATTTGTTGGCATCATAAAGGATTTGCTTTTCTTCATCTGACATACTAGTATGAGATGGTACTCGCCTCTGTCCTACACAAACTTTGCTTTCATAGGCTGTGAGAACTTTCTGAACTTCTTGGGAGATTCTAGCTTGCTGCCCTTTGACTTTGGTGCCTCCTGTTGGCTACCTCTGAACCCAGAAACCTTCCCCTGCATGAGTGCATAAGCCGTAGTGGCATTCTCAATCAACTAAGACATGTTGTAGACCTTTGTCTTTGTGCAGCAGTCTCGAATCTCCTTTGGCAGCCCGCAATAGTATCTTTCGATTTGCTCGGACAGCGGTACATGTCTGTAGTAGTTCACTGGCAACAAGGCTTCCCGAAACTTTCTATTGTACTCTTCCAAATTTCTGCAAGTCCCCGCATCTAACTTGTACCAATCAGTTATAATATCCACCTCGAAAGTGGTGGTTAACCATGCAGTTGAGAACACCTGTTTGAATTCAACCCAGGTGGTAGGTGCTCTGCCTTGCAAAAGTAAGTTGGGCCACCAGTGGATTGCATTTCCCTTCAAGAAGGTTGCTGCCTTTCAAGCTTTGGAAGACTCTATGAAATGTCCACCTGAATAGGTGGCATCAAACTATTGCACAAATGTCAAAGCCTTCACTCTGTCTTGCATCCCATCGAAAGTTTCAAACTTCACAGCTGCCCCTTCCTCCTTATAATCTTTCAGCTTGCCTTTGGGAGTAAGATTATCACAAACAGGGGGCTGTAAAAACAGCGGAGTCATCATTGATCCTGCATTTTGAGCCATACCACGAGTACCCATGGTGGGGTTAAACATTCTGGGTCCCACTCCTTGCCTCCGTAGCATATTCCAAGTATCGCCCATCATTCCAAGCATCCCTGTTTGCATGCTGGGCTGCATCCCAAGGTTTGCATACATCATATTGGCATTAGCAGGGGGCATTCCTCATTAGCAGGGGCATTCCTCCCATCATATGCTGCTGGAAATTCTGCATTCCAGGCTGCATGCTGCCCACAAAACTGCCTGGCATTACAGTCCTTCCGTGGGCTGTCCCACCATTACTTGGAACACTTAATCCCCTCCAAAATACCCTGGATGCCTCATAGTATGTGAAAAAACTTGCTGTCTCTGATTCATTGAGTGAAAGTTATTGGCATTATCCCATTTTAGGGGCAACTGAGGGCATCATTGGTGGCTGCTCGCTTGGGGGAGCGTGCCGAGTCTTCTAATTCTTCTTGTGCTTCTTCTTAGATGTCTTCTAATACTGCCAGGAGGAGCTTGCATAATCTCCACGAGACTCTGTTGCAACTATGACAAGGCTCCCACTGCATTTTGCATTCACAATTGAGAAAGCGCATTGGGATCAAGCCTCGAGTTGCTTGCAGGACCTCCTCGGGGACCGTGCTCACCTCAAACTGTGTGCCAATAGTTCGTAGACCTGTACGGACAATCCGTACGGCATCCATATAGCTGTAAGAAAGAGTCTCGGGATGTGCCACCTGCAGTAGAAAAGGTAGCAGAAGCAAGCAAAAGCGTGTGCAAGAGCTGGCAATAGCAAAAGTGCAAGAAAACTGTGAAGCTGGCATTGAAAACTGCTCCCCACTCCTTCTGCAGGCTTTGGAATGCTACAAGACGGTGAGGGAGAGAGATGGTAGGTTGGGGGGAGCACATGCATTTGCATGCATGCCATTTGGCCCTTCATTAAAGTCCTTACCACCATACCAAGGACAAAGTTGGTTGTCCTTGGGCCCAACTTTAAGACCCCTCTTTAATGCCTTTGCCTTGCACCTAGGACCTAGTGGGTGCACCTAGAATTTGCCCCTAGGAACTTCGAGGAAGTTTGCACTTCCTCTAGCTAGTCCCTCACGAGCAAACTATTACTTGACTTAACCACAGTTAACCTCGAGTTATCCACGGGTTGAGTTACACTAGGCTTTTCACGAAAGCCCATATCATCGAAGATCCCTTCCTAGTGAGTGGACCTCCTTGAAGATCCATCTATGAGAAGGTTGCCATTACACTCACATCTTTAGGGTGTTCAAAAGTAGGCCTTGTGGAAGAAGGACCTTCCAAGGGTAAAAACTTGTGATGATGCCTATCACAAAAAGGTTTTTCCAGAAGGATTTTTTTTTTGCATCTCTAGGTTGATGAGATCCCCAATCCTTCCTCGAAGTAAGGTAGGATAACTTTCTACCAAGTCAACTTAGCCATTGATCCTGTCCAAAGAAAATTGTGCATTATTCATGAAAAATGAGTCATGCACCCTATGTGATGGAAGTACCAACAAGATGTGATGTATCTAGCAATGGCAAGCAACTTTGATGACCACCCAATGCTCTACCCACAAGAGTGTTCAGTGAAGCTCTAGTTTAAGAGCTTATGTCACATACTCTCTAAGGTAGGGGCCACTTGCTTCTATAAAAGTGTCCATTTTCCAATGTGGTGAGACTGAGATACCATGTGGTCTCACCTTTGAGGATTCAACAAAAGCCAAGGATCTCCCTTGAAGTGAGAGATCCCTCTATGCCTAATCTATCTCTCTCTCTCTAGATCAGCAGTTGAACGCTCCACAAAGAGGGTGGTGTCATTTGCAAATTGCAGGTAGATCAAGAGCCAAGGATCTCCCTTGAAGTGAGAGAGCCCTCTTTGCCTAGTCTATCTCAACCCCTCTAGATCGATAGTTGAACCCTCCACAGAGATGGTAGTGTCATTTGCAAAGTCCAGGAAGATCAAGAGCCTCACCCAACCAACCCTACTTTCTATGCGAAGAGAATACCTTGAGGGCTCCACTACGAGCCAAGAAAGGAAACAATCGGCAACCTTGTACTATCGAGCATATGAGATAGAAGCCTCCCTCTTGTGGCCTGCAATAAATTGTTGACTCGAGCTACCTACAAATAGTGCAAAGGCCTTACTAATCCAATGTTCTGAGAAGAGTAGTTTCTACATGATACCTTCTAAGAAGGACAATCCAATACCTGTCAGTTCTCAATATTGTTGAAAGAAGACGAGAGAGCCCATCTTCTTTTGGACACTTTTGCACGAGAAGAACCTTCAAGGTCTCAAGCCTCTATTCAACTCTCATGGTTGTGTGATGACCAAGGGACCGTGGGCCCAAACCTCCTTTCAAGCAGCCACTACCTAGGGTGTGGGCTTCTTCGCCTAGGGCAATGATTATAGGATGAGGTAGCCATCTACCATATGATATAGGTAGGCTACTTGGACCTTAGAGGAAGGGCAAGTAACCAATCTAATGATAGAAGCATGGGTAGGTGGGGAAAGATGGGTAACGGAAAAATGGTCTAGGGGGCCCGGGGTGGGAGGGGGTGAAAGGAGGGGGAGGGAAGGTGTTGGAATTGTCACCTCCCAATGTGTGAGCCCCCATATGAGAAGAGCATGGGGGGAGTGGATCTAGGGATGTATAGACTGCCACATGGGCAGAGAATGGGGCTGCCACATGGGCAGCACATGAGCTGTCATGTGGACAGCACAAGAGAACTTGTGCAAGAGAGATGGCGGGGGCATGTAGCCTTGGATTTGGCTTGGCAAAAGGAACCTCAGAGCAGGCATACGGCCTGCAATAGGGCCCTGTAAAGGGTGCGATGACATCAGCAGAGTACGGTCCCACTGTACGCGGCTGTACGGAGGCTTATTGGATGGAGAACAGGGCTGCTGGAAGCCTGACAGAAGGCGGGATCTGCAGTGGCCAGAGTGCCTGGGCCTAAGGCGGGCTGCCACGTGGCCAGGCGGGTCTGAAGAACATCCCCCGACCAGGTCGGTTTACAGACTGGGAGGGGGGCAGTCTGGTCAGCCCAAATTCCCCCTACTGGTCGGTCCATTTCAGGGTCCCTTGAGCCTATAAAAGAGGAGGCATTTGGCCTCATAACACATCTTCTGGAGCAGCCAGTCACAAGCAATCAAGAGCAGCAGGAGACCTACTCTTGGAGCCTATTCCGAGAGGACCAGGAGAGAAGGAAGAGTTGTAGGCTGAGCTTGAAGGGCTGCCTACCTAGGCTGACACTCAGGGCAGCAAGGCTGAGAAGAACACTCTAGACAGAGAGTCTACATACGCTCAAGGTGGAGCACGCGGGCTCAGAGATCTAGAAGTGCTTGACATCTAGTAGGAGAACCTTTTGGTATTGTATCTTATCCTACTTTGTGGACGGAGGGAAATATAAAGTGTTGCTTCTATATTTGTCTTTGAGCATTGTCTATTTACTGGCTTGCACATCTATGCACATCAAGTGAAGTTTGTGATTCCACACCCCCCACCTCACTGTGTGAGCTCCTGGACAATACTATCAGTCTTCCGCGATGCGTACCCTCTATTGGGTCATTTCTAACCTGGTATTAGAGCCCAAGTAGGAGGCTCACAAGTGTGGGAGCCTGAAGGCAGGGACCTTGCTGAAGGACGACCCTAATTCAGAAGCTCTTGGGAATCGACTTCCACGGCTAGAGGATTGTGCCCTTGCGAGAAGGAGGGTGAATCAGGTTCAGCCAGGTGCGTTCAGCCTTCTGGTCTACTGAAGATTGAGTTTGGTTGACTTTGCTGTGTGGTTAAGCAGCAGAGATGTCGACCTCTACAGCCTCTTCAGCCCCTACTCTCTGTTCCTCCTCCCCCAGTTTTCTTTCATTCACTATCCCTAACTTTGGAGAGTTTGGGAAACTGGATGGGACCAACTACCCGATCTGGACGGTTGCCTTGATGGTACTGAGGAGGCTGCCTTAGAGTTTCAAAAGCTTTGTTATGATCGTGACAGCAGGATAGAGGACCAAACCTCTGGCGTTTGAGGAGTTGGGTCCATTACTGCTACATGAAGAAGCTAGGGAGAAGCTCTACAACAATGACAAGGACGACAAGGCACTGCTGGTGAAGGATTACGCTGGCAAAGGAAAGGGCAAGCCTAATGGTGGCAAGTCCAAGAAAGACGACTCTGATGACGAGGACACTTCCAAAGAGGAAGCAAAAGAAGAAGTGCTTCTACTGTGATACGCTAGGTCATTTTGCGAAGTACTACAGAAAGAAGAAGGCGAATCAAAAAAACAAAAGGAAGGAATGCGACTCAAATTCAGAGCGAGATACAAAGGCCAAAGCAAATGTGGTAATCGAAGAGTTGTTCTTGGTGACATCTCCGTGTGTTACCGAGGGTAGATATGTTGACCTAGAAACCACAGTAAGGATATCTGACATTGAGATGTGGGTCGACGAGGAGTCAGATGCCTTTGTGAAGGTGAAGAACAACATGGAGTGCTTGGTACCTTCCAGGGGCGTGGCTGTTGACACTGACACAAGGGTGGATTCCATGGAGTGCCCTGGGGTCTCATGTTCAGATGGATGCTGTACTTCAGAGGGGGACAGTACATGATTACACAGGCTATTGGTGAGTGCCTTGATGAGGTGCATAGTTTGCTTTCAAAGCAAGCACACAGGCAGTACGACGGTTTGGTATGCACTTAATGTTCTGCATTTGAGCCTTTATAGCATGCTGTGGAGAGACTCTGCTCTTCATTTGTCTCAAGTGATGCAAGATTGGAAGGAATTGGCCTTCTTTGAAGGCAGAAGGGGAAGTGTGGGTGCTTCTTCAAATCTCGGATGTAGATTGCTGGAAGGTGATGGACAAGGAGTACTGAAGCCAGAAGAGTACCTACTTGAGAACTCAGTCAGAGTTCATGGTCCAGGTTATCTGAAAATATTCATTTGTTGTAAACCTTGCCAAAAGAAGGACGGGTTGAAACAGACCCTCAGAGCATGGTGCTTGGAAGACTCCAGGTTGTTCATTCATTATGAGGGGGACAACTGGAAGATCGTGACGGCCCGATTGCTCGAGTTCGAAGGCAGGAACATGACTGAAGGTGATGGTGCCAGGAGGTGCTACCAAAGATGGACCTGTGTACCAGGATGGTGTGCGGAAGCGGAACCAAACTTGGTGGAGCTGGAGCCACTAGCTGAAAAGCCAGGAAAAGATTTCGACATCGAAAAGTTCCAGAGGACTACGACTAGGGAGTCATCGTCATCGACGTGTTGGTATTGGGCCTGGATGTGTCGGTGAGAGGGGGTATTGGAATGGTCACCTCCCCATGTGTAAGCCCCCATATGAGGAGAGCATGGGGGGGGTGGACCTAGGGATGTATAGACTGCCACATGAGCAGCACATGAGCTGTCATGTGGACAGCACAAGAGACCTTGTACAGGAGAGATGGCGAGGGCATGTAGCCCTGGATCTGGCCTGGCAAAACGGAACATCAGAGTAGGCGTATGGCCTGCAACAAGGCCTTGTGAAGGGCACGATGACATCAGCAGAGTACGGCCCCACTGTACAGGGCCGTATGGAGGCTTATTGGATGGAGAATAGGGCTGCTGGAAGCCTGACAGAAGGCGGGATCTGCAGTGGCCAAAGGTGTCTGCATGGCAGGGCCTTTGGGCCTTGTATGGAGCCTGCAACAGGCCTAGAACAGGGCCAGCAGGTGGGCAGAGTGCTTGGGCCTATGGCGGGCTTCCACGTGGCCAGGTGGGTCTGAAGAACAGCCCCCAACCAGGTCAGCTTACAGACTTGGGGGGGCAGTCTGGTCGGCCCAAATTCCCCCTACTGGTCGGTCCATTTCAGGGCCCCTTGGGCCTATAAAAGAGGAGGCATTTGGCCTCATAACACATCTTCTGGAGCAGCCAGTCACAAGCAGTCAGGAGCAGCAGGAGACCTACTCTTGGAGCCTATTCCCAGAGGACCAGGAGAGAAGGAAGAGCTGCAGACTGAGCTTGGAGGGCTGCCTACCTAGGCTGACACTCAGGGCAGCAAGGTTGAGAAGAACACTCTAGACAAAGAGTCTACATACGCTCGAGGTGGAGCACGCGGTCGCAGAGATCTAGAAGTGCTTGACATCTAGTAGGATAACCTTTTGGTATTATATCCTATCCTACGTTGTGGACGGACGGAAATATAAAGTGTTGCTTCTATATTTGTCTCTGAGCATTGTCTATTTACTGGCTTGCACATCTATGCACATCAAGCTAAGAAGTTTGTGATTCCACTCCCCACACCACACTGTGTGAGCTCTTGGGCAATACTATAAGTTTTCCACGATGTGTACCCTCTGTTGGGTCATTTCAAACAGAAGGGAGGGGAGGGGACGGACGGGGATGGGATGGCTTCTCTGACTATAGTGATGTGTCCTTCAAGGGAATAGAAATAGTCTCATGGATTGTTTTGAAGAGGTCGAGCTCTTTATGGGTTCCTCCATCTCTTGCCCTTGACCTTGTGCTGCAGTGTTCTCCGTAGCTATCCGATCTCTAGTTCTGATTCTCCATCCCCATTTTTGTTCTTCAGTACATACCTGCCCTTTTTCTCCCTCTTCAACCTAATCCAAATCCTAGTTGTTGGAGCGGTTATTGGGGGCTGGGCCTTGTATAGGGTGGGGTAGAGGGACAAGAGGAAGATATAAAAGAGGGAGGGGGAGGATGGTGGAGGCATGCTTAAAAAAAGGTGGGGACCTAAGGAAACCTTGGCCATGAACTAGGTAGAGGCCGAGTAGGCTTGAGAGGCTGTGAGTGCCCGGAAGGCTTCAAACCAGCCCAATGGATAGCTGAGGGTGGGCAGCTGTATTACAAGAAGGACAGCAAAAGGGATGAAAGATCAGCCGGGGGTGAGAAAAGGTGGCTGAAGGAAGGGAAAAGTGAAAGGAGGAGGAGGTAGAGCAGAGGACGGTGGGAGGAGGGTGGCAGCGTTGAGGCTAGTAGGCATTAACAACCGAGGGGTAGGCACTCTCCCCATGCGAATCTATTGCTTCCCTTTTGTCTTGGGGTAGAAATTCAGCAATAAAAGTTTGTTGGAGTATGAAACACAGTCTTGCATGATTTAGTAACGCTAACATGTGCAATGATTTTGATGTTGTCGAATCCTCCTATGCGTTACATCAGATGACTTAAAGTGCATGAGGTTATCTGTAGGAAAAATGATGATCTGTTAGGGAGTACAGTTTTGCAGTCATTTCCTAAAGCACTAAATGTGAAAGCCCAGTCATAGGATAGTGGTATTCTCCACATCAAAGTCTTTTTTAATATATGAAAACTCCATACTTCATGTCTGGGGTCGTGGTTACGTTGCCTCTTTTGGAGGACAATGATTAATTTAAAAGCATGAAACTAAGACTAAATTTCTGCCTAATCCCAGGAGCTTATAGAAAAGAATTCTAGAAAATCACAAAGGCGACATGGATTCGATCCTCTACCAGAAGAAGGAAGAATCTATCAGAAAAATGAAGGCAGGTTTGTGCAGTCTAACTTTACTAGGACTCTGCTTTTGTTCTGTTACCTAAAGTTGAATGAAATATGAAATGGAAGATAAAAGAAATGGGTGTTGTTTTAACTATATGGTGCGTTGCCCTATCAGCTAGATTTAGATTTAGATGCTCATTTGGGAGAGACTAAAATGAAATCGTTTAGACCTCACAAGCAGTTGTAGCTTGAATGAAGAGATTTGGACTACTTTTTGATTAGCCTTCTCCTTTAGAGCTAGCCTTCGTCGTGGCTGAGTTTGCCCTTCACCTCTAGAGTGCCGACAGAAACTCAGTACGAAGACTTTGCATGAATGGATGCTCAAGTATGTGTGGGTGTGTGGATTTGTATGTGTGAGAGCATACTTTTATACTATGGTCTACACCCATTTTTGGGCGCTGATGACGTCAGTGGGGATGTCATAATAGCTAGTCCCTGCTATGCATGATGGAGTTTATGGTTTTCAATCTTATGAGTGACTATCGTGAGATTGAAACTGCACTATGTTGTGTTTTTAGAGGATGAGTTTGGGAATGTTCCTGGATTCATCTAGGTATATGTGATTTAAGGACCCCTCATATCCTCGTATCATTGTAAGTTATGTATATCCATTGTTTAAATGGGCAGAAATATCATGCAACGATGCTCCACATGTCTTCAGAGTGTACTGGTCTTTGTTGTTTGAAGAGACTTTGATATGGCTGGAAGATAGATGGTGGCTTCATGTTCTACTTATCTTCTTGCTCATTTCCCTCAATACCAGCAATATCACCTCACCCTTTTGCTTCTTGCTCACCTGCTTTCTCCACGAGCCTATTTGCATTATCAACCCATTCTAGTTCGTCATTGTTTTTCTCTCTTTTTTTCTGTTTTGTCTGCCCTTGGCTGTCTTCTTTGGTTTTCTCATATTTAGCTAATTGTTTCTCAAGAAACTTGTCTTTTGATTAAATGACTACCCTTTGCATATTTACATGTTGGTTGTTTTTATGTGCAGCCCAAGGCCATTTGAATCTGAAGGTGACCTTACTTTTTTAGGAGTTCTCTTGACTTGAAGCTTACGTGAAATTTCAGATACAGCTCTCTTTTAATCAATAGATGCCTTGGGCATGTCCTTGCTTTGTTCTCATCTTGATAGTTGAGCAGCTTCCCCTTTGCCATATCATTCATCTTTGCAAGTATGTCATGCCAATCTCTTGCACTTGGATCATGATGATGGCTTTCCTTTTTTGCAAGAGATTACCAAAACTGTACTTTTGTGAGGCTCTTCTTTCCCTTGCAAGTGATCGTCTATTAAACATCTGTCACTCACATGTCCTTGCGATTTTTATGTTGTTGTGTGTTTTATTTTTGGGATAATGCCTTGATCTTTCACACATGTGCTATGGGGTTTTTTCCTGTCATTCTTTCTGACTCCCTATAATTGATGCCTTGTAAATTGTTTGCTTGCAGCTGTGGCCTCTTTTCCTGTCATATTTATTCCTCCTTATGAGCTATGACCCTTGGGGGAATTGCTCACTTGCATCCTTTTTACTCTGCACATTTATTTTCCTTCTTTGCAATTTCACTTGAAAACTCATGAGTGCTCTTGCAAGAAATGCAGTGAGTGGGTAATATTCTCCTTGTTTTTCTGCCTTTTCTTGCTCCTCTATGTTATCTTGATTTTATCTTTGCACAGCTCTTCAATTTCCTCATTTGATGCAATGCATCAGGGGCAGCCTCTTGCCTGTAGTACATTCTCATCAGCTCCAGGAAAATGAGAGTTCCTGGGAATTTCATAGGTGTAGTTTGATGCTTGATCTCTCTTGAAAGGGTTAAACGAATGAGGACAACTTTTGGGTGCCAATAAGGGCATATCTTATGTTCACTTGAAATGTAGCAGGACCTTGGATGGATTGTCTGAGATAAAATCTAAGAGAGACTGTTGGTAATGGTATATAAATGTCGATGGTTGGTTGTTATGTTGTGTTGAAATAGTTCAGTCAAGGATCAGTCTATCAAAGTCTTTGATGATGGGGTTTGAGATGACTAGACGACTCTACGGACTTCCATGCACATTAATGCAGGTTAGATTGTTAATCATGTGTCTACGGGCAAGAATGTGGCTAATGTCTAGATGAGGACCGAAAGGGAGCAAGGTTAGTAAATGCATGTGGGATTAGCACATAGGGAAGCATGAAAGAGTCTTGTAGGGGATCAGGGTACATTTTGATGCATGACACAAAAGAAATATATGGAGTCATGATTGGATGCATGGGAACCAGCTGGGTAGACTGTGCATAAGCATGGTATGCAGACCGTGCGTCTTAAAGGGTGTTCCCTCAGACAGAATGACATATTTGTAATTTTGACTGGTTTTGATGTTGAGAATAGTATTGTGTGGTGCATATGGTTGGTTGGAGATTTTCCTTGCGCACCCATGGTATTATCTTTGGTGTACGGGTTGCCGATGGGGATGTATGGATTTGAGCCTTGCAATTTGGGGGCCGTGAAGATTTTGAGCAAGTTACCAGTCACTGAGAATTTTCCATGGCAGAGTCAATCTCAGCTTTGTTGACATTGACATACATTTGTTCGATCTAGGTGCCATTTTCCGTTTCCCATTAGTGTCCCTTTTATGTTAAGATCTGATCTCTTTGATAAGGCTATAAAGGAGCTTCATTTCTTGAGCTGCAGCCATGACACAGCAGCCTCTTCGTGCTAAACTCAAGCAAAAGTCTCTACCAAGGCTAGAGGAAGCATCAATAGAGAGGGCTACCTTGTACTGCAAGTCCGCCAAGCCAGTGTTAGAAGGAGGAATTGAGTGTTCTCCATGGGCAAGGATGGTTCAAGCTACACTTCAAAAGACCTTTTAAAAAAACATAAGAAATGCATCTCTCAAAAAACATGACAATGGTTGATATGAGGTGATGAAAACCTGGGATGACGTGGATGAGAAAAG
The DNA here is from genome assembly GCF_047967505.1 of Dipteris shenzhenensis. NCBI lineage: Eukaryota > Viridiplantae > Streptophyta > Polypodiopsida > Gleicheniales > Dipteridaceae > Dipteris > Dipteris shenzhenensis. Next base: position 24,427,625 of record NC_141619.1, read on the forward strand.
GGAAAAGGAAGCAGTACACTAATGCTTGAAATTAAAAGCCCATACAAGTCTGTGCGTTTGCAAGTTAGGTGATGGTACAGCGAGGAGGATAATTGAGGATAAAGCCTGCGACAACTGAAGGAGATCCTAAACATACATTGGACTAGGGAGCACTCTTTTTCATGAGAATTCAGTTTTGGGATTGCAATTTATTCTATTGCAGTTGTTTCCCTAGTATATGGAAAAGCGCGATAGTTTCTATTTAGTGGAAATTATTATTAAGAAAAAAAACACCAAACCAAAAACTAGGAAGTCAAAACCTTGTAGATATGGAACACAATGGCCAACTAGAAATGAAAATCGAAGATGACACCTCATGTGTACAGTGTGAATCCCACAGTATTGAAATTTGGTCCATACAGCAGGTATCACACCCAATGTCCAACCATGCTCATTGAATGTTAGGATTGGGAATTTAGAGGATTTCCTGCTGCAGTTACTGGCTGGTAGAGCTGCTGGCCAATGAGGGATATGAAGAGTTAATAGAGCTATCCATACTTTTATAGATAGAACCTCCAGAGAGGAAAACAGGAAAGGGGTGTTGGAACCTGATTGGCTCAGTGGAGCTGTTGGCCACGTGTCACAAAGAAGGAGCTCTTAGGAGGTGGAAAGATAAGAGGCAAGCTTTGTGTGGGGAGGAGGTTGAAAGACAAGAGGCAGATTTAGGGGGAAGGAGGAGATAGAAGGTCAATGGAATGGAGGAGATGGCAGTTCAACTTTGAGAGGAAGGAGGAGATGGAAGGTCACTGGAATGAAAGGAGGAGATGGAAGGTCTCAGAGCCATGGGTTAAGACAGCAAGCCAATCCAAGTATGCAAGGTGAATTGATTAGCAATTTAAGAATCGATCATTTTGTTGGTTGGCTGAGGGAAGATCCACGTTTAGATAGGGAGTGGTTGAGGATGGTCATGCATCTTTGCCCGTTTAGTACTTGTTATCCTTTAAAAGACCACAACAATGGGGTACTCAGATTTTGTTTGAGTGGAATTTGTCACCATTTGCTGCTTCTCTCAAGAAATAAAATGTAATCTTTATTAGAAATCGACTTCGGTCAAAGAATCTTGACTTTGGTTAACTAAGAATAAGTTTTATTGTTTTACTTTTGCTTTGCATTGGTAAAAGAGAACTGTGAGGACATCCACAAGGGACTAGGATTCGTCCAGGAACTAGGAATGCATGCATTTCGCTAACCTGTAATGGGTTAAAGTATTGGAATTTATTTGTGCAATATGTAGGACCCAAGAGAGTGCAAAAAGGACCCAAGATTGGGGAGAAAAGCACAAAAAGCCACAAGGCTCTAAAACCAAGGACAAGGGGGCGCCTTTTTAAAAAGAGGGCTCACAAAATTGAGAAGGCGCCTAAAGCCTCCAATTTGAAAAGAAGTCTAAAAAGCTTGGCTTTTATATAAAAGTAGCTTTCTTTTTTTTCAAAAAAGATTGCTTCATTAAGTATGAATGAAAGCCGCAAGAGAAAGCTCAAATGCGGGAGTACATCATGACATGTATTAAAGAAAAAAAAGCTCAAAAACAGCTAACAAAAATCCAAGTTGGAGGCTGAAAATGCCACCTCAACCTTGAAATAGTCTCAGAGAAGAACGGAGATCCTCTTCAAACTCTAAAAAAGGTATCTCTCCTGGTTGTAGCTGCTCTAGAGGATCCCTGCATACTCGCCTAGATGGCCATCACTGTGTGTATAGTATCAGTCCATATATTGGCCATAGACTGGGACGGGTGAACTTGTGAATCCTCCATTGCCTCCGTACATCTAGCCCTCCAAATATGCGCCAAGTTGCAATGCTAGCCAGAATCTCCCAAGATGTGTCTAGCAAGGCATGAGCAGATCTGAAAGGAGTGAAAGGAACATCCTGGAGAGAGCATGACTCCACAAAATGTCGTCGTATAATGAAGGATGAGTCTGAGTCTTGTCCCTCGAAAAACACCTGAGGTCCTATAGCTTTTAGCAGGCCCTAGCTTTTTTCTTCTTTTTTTTCAAAGAAAGGAACCTTCTATTAATGCTTGAAAAACTTTCATACAAAACAGCAGCCCCAGCAGCCCCGAAGGTACTGAGTATGGAAAAAAACCTGGGATAAAGGCTGAAAGAAGAAAACCCAGCCTGTTCTAGAGAAACCCAGCTCACTGCCTAGGGAATCTCTTATACAGGGGCTAATAGCTAGGTGAGGGGACTATATAACCAGCGAATCCCTCGCGGAGTGAATATCCTAAAGGCCAAGCCTTGTAGAAACGTGCACGACTCGCGACAATCGCCCTAGAGCCCGGGGTCCCCCGCTCCCTGGTGGAGCGCAAGTTGTAGATGATATCCTACCAGATGGCGACCAAGGTAGCCGAGGGTGGAACCGGATTGTCCTCCCTCAGACAACCAGGCCACCATCCCCGAGGTGTAGTCCCTCTAAAGGCTCTGCATGCGGGTCAAAATCCTAAGGGCTCCCATCCAGATCCTCACTCCACTCCTCACTCCACTACGACAGCTCTAGAGGCAGTGAGGGATCGTCTCCACAAATCCAGTAGAACAGCAGTGACACTGCCCCTCCATGGGATGCTGGGAGGATCAATGTACCACTCCTTCCCGAATCGGCCCACAACTCTGATCATCTGCCAATGAATCCCATCGAGCCATCTCTGGGTCTCTCAGTGAGTTTCTGAAGTTAGCCTCTAGGCCTTACACGGAAGAAACTAGGCTGCGTGCTGCCTCGCTGAATCATCATCCTCAAGGGGACCCCAATCTGAGAAAACTGACCCAACCATCTGTTGTCCATCCACATTTGGAGTCCCTCCCACCAAGACTCAAGGATGGCTAGGTCAATCTCACTCATCCGTTGCCCTGCCCCTCGCTTATGCGCTATGGCTCCAAGCCTCGCCTCTGCCTCCATGGGTAACATGCTCCATCTGCCAAAGGAGCAGGCCGGGCCCCACTGTGCCCAACGAGTGTGAGTCCGCTGCCTAAGCAGACGTCCATCCTGATCCCTAATCTCTGGGTGCCAAATGAGGGACTGACGCTCGAACTCCTCTCTACAATGAGGCTGAGCACGGATGAGGCCCCTTGCTAATCTCTGCTAGACCCTATGGAGGCTCCTCATCATGGGGGAACCCTTGCTCGTAAGGGGGGCCTCTAAAAAGATCTATTTGTGTGAATGTTGCCACTGTCCCCCAGTGCGTGGGGTGTTCCTGAGAAGCCCTCGCTATAAGAGGAGCTTCCAGGGCTCTGCGCCAGGGTGAGGCCACGCACAACCAACTTGCCCAAGAGGGCTTTGCTCTACATCTCCGGATCAATGATACGCAAGCCTCGCAATGCCTGCGGCGTGATCACCGTTTGCCAAGCGACCTGAGCTCTGGTATTCCTCGTGCCGTCCGATCCTTCCCAAAGGAAATTCTGAACCAAACGTCGGAGCTGTCCAATGCACCCTCAGTGAAAACACCAGCAAGAGGCAATGTACCAAGCCGTGGCAAGAAGCTAAGCTATAGGAATACAAGAAAATGTAGCACGCCAACAAGCGGGAATCCTAGACTAGGGAGAACAAATTGGACGAAACCGAAAGATATCTGCAGTGCTGATTGCTTGAAGAGGGAAGGAATGTTACGTATCAGTAGGAATGTAGCAAGACCTCGGATCGATCGTGACAAAAAGTCTTCAGAGAGACCTCTAGTAATGTACATATATATGTGAATACTTGGTTTTTATGTTGCATCGGAATATTTTGGTTAAGGATTAGTCTTGTCAAGCTCTTTGATGACGGGTCCAAGATGAGTAGAAGGCTCTATGAAGTTTCACAAGCGTTAATGCAGGTTAATTTGCTAGTCATGTGCCTAGGGGAAAGAATGTGGCTAATAAGTCCCCCCTAGGGATGGCAAGAAATGTGGCTAATAAGTTAGATGAGGACCAAAAGGGACTAAGGTTAATATGTTACTTTGCTAGTCATGTACCTAGGGGGAAGTCCTTAGGGGCAAGAATGTGGCTAATAAGTTAGATGAGGGCCAAGAGGGACTAAGGTTAATAAATGCATGGAGGATTAGTACATAGCAAGTAAAAGAGTCTTCTAGGGTTGCGGTACATCCTGATGCCCGTTGCGAAAGGAAAATGTGTAGAGTCATGATTTGATACTCTGCATAAGCATGGAATGCAGGCTGTAGATGGCTGGGAGGTGATCCAGTCTCCGACACTTGTGGATTGTTTCTCGTGCAATTGGTTGGGAGGTTATTAGCATACGTGGAAGAAGTGTTAGTTCTGTAGTTAGAGATCGTACCAAGTATAGCAGGGTCACGAGCATGGTTTGTGTATGGGCATCTGCTAGCTTATAACCAGAACAGACGTGAGATCTGTGTAGAGGTTGTCTGCCTCCCTTATTTTCCCCTGTGAACACAATTTATACAACCAAGTCGTATTTAGATTGCACTTATGCTTTTGAGTCGCATAGATAAGCTGGGGATTCATTAGAAGCCTTGCAAAGAATCGTGACAGCTGTCAAATCTCGCAGTGAAATCTACCTATTCTGTATCATCATATCCTCCATTCCTACTGCATTTTGTGTCTTTCATGTGTATTTATGTGGATATATTAGCTTCCACTTATGGGAAACTCCTTACTAATCTCATATATTGGCACACATTTGAAAGGTGGAGCTTTCGACTCACAGAAAGTGATTGCAAGTTCAAAGTACTGCTCGATATTTCAGTGGGGCGCTATATGGACACTTCACTGATTGACATAGACATACAGCCCATGTGGGTCAGAGTTTTGGTGAAAGGAAAACTTTTACAACTGTGTCTTCCTGAAGAAGTACGTCATCCCAACAGATTGCATCACTATAAAATGACAAATTGCTTTATGCAGAGGTGGTATTCTTTCAGCTTCCTTTTCCAAAAAAAGAAGTGTCTTTAATACAGGTGAATCCAGACGCAAGCACTGCACAACGGTCAACGACAACTGGAAACTTAGTTATCTCCATGCCCAAATCCAGCTCAAACACCCGAGTCAATTTTCAGGGATGTAATACTTCTGCACTTTTTTATGCATCTAAATATCAGCATGAGCAGCGAAAGGAACAAGATCAAGAGAAGACTATTCCTTACACCTCACAGGTCTCACAGCATGATGTCTTTGACAATGTGGAGAACATTAACTGCAATGGACTGCATCTGAAGGTGCTGTACACATAAGTTAGACCTTTCTTGTGAATCTCTCTTCCAGAACCTCATAATGAATGCTTTTGCTCTTACCATGAAAGAAAAAAAGTTGCGCCCAAAATGGGTTGCAAGTCTTGATAAACCCTTTCTTGTAACATGAAAGTATTGGAACATTTTTTTTAATGAGGTTTTCAGGATCCTTGTGAATTTAATCCTTTTTGTGGTGGATCATGCAGCAAAATCAAAATTTAAGACTGGCACCTATGGAAGAACTTAAACAAGACGATGTCTGGAGTACTGACATGCAAGAGGAGAGTAGTTTTGACGATCTGCCAGCATTAGAGTAGTGCAAAAAGGTCATCAGATAAGTTTCTTGATCTAATATGTAATTATGACATTGCCTTTTGGGAAAAAGTATGGCTCTTGACGAGCATGTAACCTTGCAGTACCACAGATGACTAACGAGTTCTTATCAGATCCAGGGCCCCTTAAACCTTGGTTTTTATATTCAAAGCTGCCATGATGGAAGTGTTTCCTCCCTGGTCACAATTGTAGTAGACATTGATAGGAAAATGAAGCTGCTTGCCTAAAATACTATCTGCACGATTAAAAAAGAACTCTATCATGTTTCTATAACGATTCCATAAATGTGTTTCCATGGCAGTGAATTACTACGTCTTAACTGTTGTGCTTTAAAATATCTGACCCCCCTAATGGAATCTATAATATTATTGAACTGAATAGCTAATGGTTCCCCTAATGGAATCTATAATATCTAACAGATTTTTCTAGCAGGAGGACAAGCAATGAGCAAATGAAATTAATTCATCTTATTTGTGGCCCTGACATTTTTTACATTTGCCATCACTCTTGCCAATCCTTTGGCCTCTACAGTTTGATCACATAGCTTTATGCAGAGAACTATGGACATTTTCTCTAGTATGTCCTTGTGCCAAATCTTTAGAAATCTGCTTCTTGAACAATGGCTATTATGTGGTTATTTTCATATCAGAATAAGTATCTTGTAAACCTCATCTGTCTTAGAATTGAGAGTTGTGATGGGAAACGAAGAGAGCTTCCCCCCCCATTAAACTCCTTGTAGATAAAGCAAGAGCCCCCTTTCAATTGAAAGCTGGCATCCCATAGTCCCAACCTACTCATCACTAGGAGTTGGTCTTGTTTGGATAGCCTAAATTATCTCCTTATCTCAGGCCAAATTTTTCGCTTGAGTTATTCTTTGAGCCAAAGCTGCCCCCGACAGTGAAGACATTTTTTGGAACAAGAGATTGGCATTTATATACTCAGAGTCATTCAAGGAATTGGTCTTGAAAATAACTTACCTTTTGTTACTCGTTGAAGTTTGTGTTCTTATTCTTGCACATCCATGGTGGCTTTGGTCACTATTTTTTGCTACCTAGAAGATGACCTCTCTTTGACGCTGATATGTTTGCATCATTGCGTTCAGTATCAAATTACAATTTAAGGATTTTGAGTTGCGCATAGGGACTCCTCCTTGAGCTTCTCTACAACCCGCATTTTTTGGGTACCATCTTGCTTATAAATTTCATTGCGACATCCTTAAATTTTAGGTGTGAGGAGGGAGTGGTACTCAATTTCACCTTTTTGTTCTTATCTTGCACTATACCCCTTTCAATGTCAATCCTATAATGGAGGGTTGCCAATTGCATAGTCGACTTCAAGGCTTCTTTTCCAACATAAGATCCGCAATAATATCTATACGAGACATTCGAACAAAATTTGTATGCAAGCGGTAGTCTACTTTCAGATATACATCCAGACACTTTTTCCAAAAAGTGAACATTTGCTTGATGATCCAACCGAGAGAGTATACATCGGAGGCCTTGGACTATGCGTTGGAGCATGTCGGATCCAAAATCTATGAAGCCACCCATGATCTTAATCTATTGATTGAAAACACTCTCTCTAAAAACAAAGATGGTGGAATTTATAAGAAGTGGATGGGGGAAATGAGATGGGGATATTTAGAAGGGGATGAGCAAAGGGGATGTGAGGGGGAGGGGGATATTTAGATAGATATGGGTAAAACGAATGCAAGGGGAAAGGGGATTTTTAAAACGGGATGGGAGAAGGGGATGCGAGGGAAAGGAAGCTTTTTAGAAGGGGATGAGGGATGGGGGGAAGGGAATGAGAGAAAGAGGGAAAATAAACTTAGAAGAGGATGAGAGGGAGTTTAGAAGGGGACAAGGAATGTGAGGGAAAGGAACAGGGGAGAAGTAGACATTTCAAAGGAGGATGGACACATGAGGGTATGGGAAGAGAGGGAATTTAGAAGGGGATGTGGGGAAAGGGGGAATATTAGAAGGGAGATCAGAGGGAATGGGGCAAAGGGATGGGAGGGATTGGGTGAAAAGGGAAATGGGAGAGGTGATGTGATGAGGGAGAGACAGAAATGGTAGGGGATGAGAGAAAGGGGATGGGGAAAGAGGGGACGTGGGAGAGGGGATGGGTAAAGGACAAATAGGAGGCGGGGTGGCAAAAAAAGAAAAGGAACTGCGCATCCAATTTACTATTACCAAATATGTTCAAGAAATCCTTACTTGGAGGACTTGTCAAATGAAATGACACATGATATCAATGTTTGACCATTCATGATCCTTTTTTCCCAAGAAAATGGAAGCCTAGTTGTCACAAAAGAACACAGTAGCCCTAATTATTTGCTCCTTTGACTGCTCTCTATTTTCTTCCCACTTCCACTTTTCTTTTTTCTCCTTGTTACAACTCTAATTTTCTCTCACGATGTGCTCTTCTTCTGTGGTATTATTTACTATCTCCTCCCCTTTTGTGTTATCTCATCCCCGCTCACCATTATCTCCTCCCTCCCATGCTCTCTCCACCCCTCACTAGTCTCTTCACCCTCCATTCCTTGCTGGTCTTATATGCCCCCCCACTGTTTATTGAGACATATTTTCAATAGACTAGTAATTGGGTTTGAGAATTATACAAGTATTTGAAAATATTGGTGGTTCTATGCCACGAATATATTTTCCCATACAAATAAAAACGACTATACCATTGACCCTACCATTGAATTTGTATTTTGAAGTAATGTTTTACTTATAAATAGGCATTTATTTTGATTGCAAGGTGGAAATTTGTGAGTCATTGATTATACAATGTGGGACAAAAAATGTGACTACTTTTTGAAGTGGTGGACAAGTACAAATTGATAACACATAATTGGTTTGGAAATAAGGGAACAAGGAAATTTGAAGGAGAGCAGGTATAAAGGAGGAGATTGATGAAAGAGATGAGATTATGGTTATTCTACAGTGTTAACATATATGAATTTTAAAACACTTTAAATTACTTTTTTGTCTCTTTTAGCAATTGCGCTTTATAAGCAACTTAGGTCATTTCACATTCACGTTTCACTCCTAGCCTTCTTCCAACTTGCCACTTGATAATGATCATCTATTCTACCACCCCCATTTATGCCATTTGGCTTCCTAGTCATGGATTCCTTTAAAGTAGCATTTGGATATTGGATGTCATTGATTGATTCCCATCCTTTGAGTGACCAAATGTACCCCATCTTTTGAAAGCCAAAAAAAGTAGTGGAAACCGTGAGATCCTTCCTCCTTATTGATCACCCTTCCCTCTAATTTTTGATGGCTAATCTGTCCAAATAGGTAATTCATTACACTAGCGAGTCCTTATAAGTGTGTTGTTAGGATTCTACACAAATTGGTGATACATCCTCAACTTCTCAATTGATGGAGAGAGAAGTAGCCCATATTTTTCATATCCTCAATATTTGAGGAGGATATCAATAAAGAGGGTAAGGGAGCATCTATGTCTATAGCTATTGCATGTGTTGTCATCAACATGGAGCTAACAAAGTAAGTTTTGTTAATGTTTAGCGAGTGAGGATTGAGATTGAGTTCATCCTATCACCACAGTCTCAACCTTCTTTCACCTTGGTGTTTCTTGATCCCCTAACTATAGACATTTTAGAGGCTATTGATCTATGAGAGAATGAGGGCCCATAAATAATTTTGAGAAGTCTTCCTTTGTCGTATAGAAAGAGGAAAGAAGTAAAAATTAAGATGAAGTTTAGAAATAGAAACGGAAAAATGAGAGGATGCTAACGAGGAGAGAATAAACTCTAAATATTTGATCTTAGATTCAAAAGATACTGTTTTATTGATTTTGTCCAAGAGAGGACAAGGGATTAGAATCTCAAGAAAACATACAAAAAGTCACAGCAAGGAGGTGCGGCCATGGGTGGCATCAATCATGAGGATGAGGAAGACAAGGAAGAGAATAAAGAGGTGAATCAACAAAATTGGCATGCATCAAATGCCAAGGATGACAATAGCGAGTCCTCTTTAGACTAGCAAAACGAATGTAATACATAACCTCACATCAAAGTATGTAATGTGCATTATTTTCAAGATAGTAAGAAATTATAGGGGTTTTGAAATGAGTCCTTGTTGTAGAACTCTATGCATACTCTATAAACAAGGTGAGCATTCCACATAGAATCAAAATTGGGTACTTGTAAAGGGGCAAATTGATGTGTGTGTGTGCGCCTATGGGATTGGAGTCCTATGCAAGAAGTGTGTGAGTGTAGGTGTGCTAGAAGGTTCCAATTAGGTGTGTCAGTTGGTGTGATGAGTGAGTGATCATAGGAGGTGATTGATTGAGATCATCAAGGAGATGATTGTGGATCTGGGATCTACCTACATGAAGGCAGTTGCCTATATATGTAACCACTCTATGAATAAACAAGGATAGTTGTGTCTCATTGTTTCTACATGGAATTACACGTGGTATCAGAGCCACTCAGCCTCCATGAGCCTCCTTGAGTTCTCTTCTTTGAGCCTCCTTGAATTCCACTAAGATTCTACTAGATTCTTCACATTGTGGCCATTTGCAAAGTTCTTTCAAGCTAATATGAAGGATAGAGGTAGACTAATACAGGATATCCCATTTTATCCTTGCTTAGCCTCCACATGCACTACTCTAACTCCCCTATCTTCAGTAGAAATTTGATTTGACAGAGACTCTTCCTTGGAAAAGAAGCTTCTTTGAGACTTCCCATCTCCCCATTCTTTTGGGACAAAGAGGTGTAGAAGGTTAGTGAGACCTTGTTCCCCTTGCTACCTAGCTCCCTTGTACGGTAAAAGGATGGAGAATACTAGAGGAAAGAAGAATTTGTGAGAGGGCATGACCTCTAGCAAAATGTTTACCAACCATCCTTTGTGTAGGAGCACTTCAAGCATTCAAGGGAGGCTTCTTTGCCTCACCCTTCCCAAGGACTAAATGCAATATTGGTGCTCCCAATGCCATCTCACCCTTGATTAAGAATTTTTCTCAACATGCTAAGCCAATTGTGCAAGTTTCAAAAAGCAAGAAAAAAAAGGATGTGCAGCAAGGAGGTGACATTGCGTTAGTAAATCCAAAATGATCATCTTTGAATGCACGAGTGATTTTGGGAGAGGGCAATCAAAATGGAGGAACATTACCACCAAATCCAAAAGCTATTTCAATTTGTCTTGTCTTAGATGAAGACTTGGATCAAGACTTGGTAGACTAGCTTAGAAAACATGCTTTGGTACGATACTAACTAGGATCCCATCCCCCAGTAGCTTTCCTAAAGCATAAGTGAGATCATCGTGGGTCTTGTAGTGAAAATGTGTGATTTGTCTATAAAGGATACTATGTTTTGAATTTTCCTATTTGAAAATGAAAAGATGGCCACAAGGATCCTCCATCAATGCTTATGAGTAAGGAACCAACCTTTATATGTGGACAGTTGGCATCCCAATTCCTCTTTTTACAAGATGAGGTCTACGAGGACACCTATTTGGGGGGAACACTCAAACTTGCCTCTATATTATGAAATCACATTTTGTGGAGGACTAGGGGTTGTCCTTTGGGTAGTAGACAAAGAACATCTCGTTAACCCAAGAGGGAATGCCAATATAGTCTCTAGATGGACTAATAGAGGATATGCCTAACAAGCTAGTTATTCTTTCCAAAAATGGATAAGTCTTCAAAGAGACAGAGGATTTGCCTAGTACCCTAGTTTTCTTTCTAAATATGGATATGTCTTCTAAAGCATCATTCTGTGTATGAATATATCAATATCCCTAACTCTTGCTTCTTATGTGGGCTTTTAGGCCTTATTCTCAAAACCTACCCCTTAGAAGAACGATAAATCAAAAGTTGCTTAGGAGCCGACAACCCACTTAAATGGGTCCAAAAAGAGAAAAAAGAGCAGGTTGAAAGCAAGATAGAGTTGAGAAAGATAAAAATTCAAATCAAATATGACATGAACCTAGACAAATCAACAACAAAGAAAAAGAGACCATATCAATAATATCAAAAAATATTGAGGCCCTTATAGAGTAAAAAGTAGATGGTGGATGCAAGATAGCAAAGAAAGTATAGAAGAAATATAAAAGCAATCAAGTTGGTCTAAATATTTTGAGGATGAAATAGAGCAAAAGGATCCAATGGTGACTGAGCTTCTAGATGATGGGGACTTAGAAGAGGAACTGCCTCATCCAAACTAGGGTGGTAAAAACTTTGCAGTCCAGGCAATGCTTCAGACATAATACTTCCTAAGAATGAGGTTGCACAACTCTTGAGAAGCCGTGCCCAAGGAAAACAAGGGAAAAAACAAAAAGGGTAAGTAAACCTTTATCTTTCCTCACCCTAAATGTCTATGGACTAACTGATCCCTCAAGGGGACAAGAACTTTCCTATTGGTTAAGAGCTAATTCTCTCTCCTAACATTTCTTACTCTTCAAGGATAAAAGTTATTGATACAACCCTTTTTCAAACACTAAGATCAATGGATAGAAGAAGAGAATGGTTTTACACCAATCATGGAAAAGGAAAACAAGGTACTATAATAGGGGTACATCCTCAATATAAACATGGGTTTTCATATATTGGAGTGATTCAAGAGCTAGAGATGTGCATTGTGTTAAGGGTTTCTCTTAGTTTACACCCCTACAAGAGCTCAAAGAAGGTTACAAACTCGGAGGGATCTTTCAACAATATGGGGAAGGACAATGGTAATTGGAGAATTAAACATCATAGAGGACATAATTGACAAATGAACAAAGAAAGGATCTATTGTTAGAGGAATGAGCTACAATCATGGGAGAACATGGTAGAGGATAGAACTGAGAAACGAACAAAGAGAGGATCCATTGTCAGAGGGAATGAGATAAAATTGTGGGAGAATTTAAAGGAATTTCACCACCTAACCTATATGGGCAATTTTGTCAGATCATAGACTTGGTATAATTGGTAGATTGTAGACTTTTTCTTCCCTAACAAAGTCTAACGCGATAAGCATGCATCATCCATCTACGACTTTGGATTAGGAAAGTTGGCTCCATCTTGGTTTATCTAAATATTCATTCCAACTGGTTCTAGACATTAAGCGTTTCCAAAATGCTCACTTGGTACAAAATATTACCACCTATCGTACAAGCTTAGTCTTGATATTAAGCGTTGCCAAAAAGCTCACTTGGTAAAAATATTACAACCCATGGTACAAAATCTTTTCAAGTGAGCATTTGGATGAAATTTTCCCTTAGTAAACGTATTACCAGCTATGGTACAAACTCTTTTCAAGTGTGTGAAAAAAAGCTTTTTCAAATGTTGTTAATCAACAAGCCCAAATGTGATCCGATCTTTTTGCGAGAGGATACTCTGTCAACATGCACAATCTAAAAGTGCAATAATTAGATAACATCACACGTATTTTATGGGTAGATTTAATAATTGCCACACGTTGAAAGATTATGAAAAGATGTAGGAAAAAATTTGTTCATACATGATAGGAGCATGCATTGACCTTATCTAATCTTCAAAACAAATTTATATATGGGGATATTGAATTTTAGGGAGGAAGCAAGGTTGCCTTCCATTATCAACCTCTTGAATCACAAATAAATCAAAATTATTAATAGTTACTAAATAAGCATGGGTGAAGAGAATGTACAAATGAGGGAAACCCATGGGGACACAATGTAAAAGATGAATAGTAAGAGAATGATAATGCGTGACATGATGAAATGCATAAAATGACACATGCATATCAAAACCATATTTAAGGAATGAAGATGAAAAAGAGGGTTGTAAATAAGAGACAGTGAGTGATTTCAACCATATCACATGAACTTACAAAGGATCTAGCAGATCTTACTTTGAAAATTTCTTCTCATTTTGAATCTACAAGTTACATATGTATGTTTTGACATAAGTCTAGCCATCCTTTAAATAACCTTATTGTACTATAAGAAGAGCTTTGTCTAAACCTATGTTCAATCTCACCTTCCATACTTTTCTTCTAAAAGGCAATATGGTGACAAAGTTTAGAAATGTGGCAAAACAGGTTCTCACAAACATTGGGTATTGACTACCACTCCCATCCATGCCTAGCTAGTAGCAATTGTGGTCACAAATAATGGACAATGAGAATATTTAACAAAGTCAATTCCTTTATCAATCTTTCTCTTAGTACCGTGATAAGAAACAACATAATAAGATGCAACCTAATATGACACATGGCAAGAATGCAATGGATGAGATGATTGATGCATGAAATTTTATGCAGTCACCTATACTCAACATTTTCTCAATAGTTGGAAAATGTATTATATTCCATCATGAATAAAAATGTTTACACTAGTATGCAAGCTTTGATGCAAGGTCTATGTCTTCAATGGGCCACAGGGCTAGCTTCCCATTGAAACCAAACTTCCTAAGAGCATCCATTGTTATATCTTGAGATGTTTTTCTCTCCATAGGATTGGTTACCATCATATTGTTACCAACATTCATTTTGGGACTTTAGAAGCGATTGGTTATGCATAGAGACACTACAATCAAAGGAAAATTGCATGCAAACATTACTCTCTTTGGGAGAATAAAAGAAAAATTGCACCATTTCATTGAAAATCCAAGTGAGTGTATATACATTAGATTGCTAGCTATATCTTCCTCCTCTTGCATTGAAAAATCTATAGCGCGTGTGTTCTTTAGCATGGTCTTGCTTGTGCTTGAGGATCCGCTCTACCCAATCCTCCTTGGTCAAAAGATTACTGCTTTAATTTTCTAAAGCCTTTCCTACAGTTCTCCAAAATATCTTGTGCCATTCCCTAATCAATGATTCTCACTCAACATGTAACATTTGTTGTCAGCGCATGTATCGCTACTAATCCAATGAGGTGATTCACCCTTGAACAATGGTGTAATGGTCCATATTCTCTCCTCTTGTGTTGTAGTAATCGCTTGAATAACATAGGGTCGGGTATCTAAATGGCTATCTCTCTTGGTACCTCTCAGCTCTACGACCCTCCCAATGTCACCTTTGTAGTCCTTACCATCATACCAATGTCACCTTTGTAGTTCTTACCATCATACCATTGTCACCTTTGTAGCTCCTATGACCCTCCCAATGTCACCTTTGTAGTTCTTACCACCATCATAACATACATGTTGCAATAAATAAGGATAAACTATTAGATAGCCTTAATGGATGGTTTTATACATTATAGATTTAATATCCTCTTTGATAAAGATCTCTTTCTTTGTGGTAAAGGACATGAAACTAACATTCCTTATGTGGTCCTAGCTTGCACCTTTCCCTTTAAGAACGCACTAATGGTTTCCTTTTCTTGCTCAAATTTCTCCACATCTCACCAAAATGAAATTCTTTCTTCTTATCCCAACTCTTGTCCATTAGGGTTTTCTCATTGGATCATAGGACTCTAGTCTTATGTGATGCCCATACGGAATTCAATGGCCCCATTTGTGATGCCCCAGTGTTATCAACAAATAATGGTATTGTAAAGGAGGATTGTAGACATCACTTTTATTGATGTAGGATTCAAACCAAAGTAGTGCATTAGATTTCCATTCCATGATGTCAACAAGCACAGTATTTTGGGCATCTATTTGGGGTCTATTTGTAGCGGCCACCTTATTGCCTCTATAACCTTGGTCTCTAAGTTTTGCAACTTGTCAGTGCTTTATAGGGCCCTTGATCTTAAAGTCTCTCTTTGACTTATTGTTTATTTATACTAGCAATTGCTCCTTTAAAGTACTTGGTTGACTAGCTTTCATTGAACCTTTGTCAAATCAACACTACGCTGCACTTAAAGCCAACCAAACTCTAAGTTGATGCCACAACTTGTGAATGCAAAAGTCTACAAATTACATGTAATGTCTGCATATCACAAGTGGGTCAACATTTGCTTGGGTGTAGCCACTCATGGAACTATTTTCAAGGCAATTTTGGGGCTGTGATGCAATGCGCTTATGGGTGAATGTTCGAATTTTGCATGGACACGTGCTCTCATTGAAAATTTCCCAACATCATGAAGGCGCACTAGCATAATAACATCACATAGCTTGACACGCATCTTTGCAGTGCTTCGCGTAGCGTAATCTCTCGCCTAAGCTGCCTGACCACTTATCATCGTGTAGCCTTTTGCCATATTTTTGCCACCTGTCACTGGGCATCGCACCCATGTAGATCATTAAAATTGAAGGTTGGCTTGGAGAGACCACCGCACTGGTTCTTGGCGTAATAATGAGACACAATCTATCATTCTGAACATCACCGTAGTGCAATCTCTAGTCTGACCACCTATCATCGTGCAGGCTTTTGTGCATCTTTGCCCATGCAAATCATAGGTTGGCTTATAGAGATCACTGCACTAGTTTTTGGCATAATAATGAGATGTAATCTATCATTCTGAGCATCACCTCAATGTAGTCTCTAGCCTGATAACCTGTCATCGCCCAAAATTCAAGGTTGTCTTGGAGAGACAACCATGCTGGTTCTTTGAGTTATACCTCCATTACCTATTTTTACGTATTACAGGAAGAAGTCTATAGCAGCATGCTGGCAAATAGAAGGAAATCTATGATAGCCACCATGCTGGTTCTTGGAATTAAATATTTATGTACCAAGGAAAATATATTCCATTGTGTAACCAAGTAAAATGCAATTGATGATATGGCCCTTGACGGGTCTCCTCTAGAGGCAAGGGCCATATCAACATGCCAATTCTATCCAGTGGCATCCTGGATATTGTATAATGCATGTCGATATGGCCCTTGCCCCTAGAGGGGCCCCTCAAGGAACATATTGTCAATTGCATTTTCTGAAAGTTAAACTGTATTTTTCTAAATGTATCTCCATGCAACCACAATGGTGGGTCGGAGTTATTTTAGCGCTATTTTGGTCATAAACCAAGGAAATTGTAGTCCTTCTTTATTGGTATTTTAGTCCTTGTTGTAGTAAATATAAACGAGGGCAAAAGTACAATTTATTGAGAAAAATTTGAGCAAAAGAGATTACAATGTACATCTACGTCCAATAATAGGTTATATAAAAATTAACAACTTATACCAAGCAAAAATTAAACAGAGAATCTTACATTTATTACAATTGTTAAGAGCCTTAAAGGCCAAAAGATTACAGCTAGCAACCATAACCATTCAAATATAAAAGTTAACACAATGCATACTCAGAGCCAAATTGAACAAAAAGAGAGTACATAAATGTAATAAAAACTTAGCAATTTGCTGAGAGCCTTAGAGACTAAAACGTTACATCTAGTGAGCCAAAAGCTCGTTCTTAGAGGCCAAAAGATTACATCCAGCCATTACTAAGAGCCTCGTCTAAGCAAGAGTGAACTTTTACAACTCAGTTTTCTACTAGTCTAGCTTGTTGCATTAAAAACATTTAGGGAGCCAAAGGAGGATACGATGAGGCTGAAGACCATGCACATTGCCAGGACTCAGATTACGGCCCCCCCAACAAGTCGAGAGTACTCTACTTTGAAAATCCTGAGGCCTTCATCAACATCTAGGGGGAACCCATACAGCACAGCCATAAAGAGGCCCTTTGTGAGCATGTCAATTAAGGTGGTGACATGCAGATGTGGGGGGAATTGACTGTGGGAACGAATGGTATCCAATAGTGCCATCATTTCTACTCTAGGTGAGTGCAATGCAATCACCTTATATGAGAAGGTAGATAACATTGGGATCACAAAACATCGAGGGGGGGTGGTAGTATGCATGGTGAAGATGAGTGGGTGAGCAACAGATGAGCAGGGGAGTAGATGAGTGACGAGAGTTGGAGGAGGGAGCGTGAAGCAAAGTAGAGCAGGGGCAGAAAAGAGCTGGGGGAGGGGTGTGGAGCAAAGTAGCAGAGCATGTGGGGAGAAAAGTAGTAGAGTAGGGGTGGATGAGAGCAACGTAGTAAAATGCCAAATGCCACGAACCTTATATATTATAAAGTTCGAGCCACCGTGGTGGCTAGAGCTTGGGATTCCATCCATATTAATTGTAGGCCACCACGGTGGAATCTTAGGCGCCACCCTAGATGGGCTAGTAATCATGAAGTAGATGCCATGTGGTGGGTGAGCAGGCCACTCCGGTGGTTGGTAATTAACTGTCAGCTCGGTGGAATCTTAGCCATGATAGATGTGGCTGATGAGAGCCACCACCACCAGGCAGTAATTCCCACAAAGGTAAATCATGAAGCTCTAATCACTCATTATCATGTAGTCTAGTTCTCTACTGATCATGTGAGCCCGGTGACTGGTAATTTTTACTACATTCGTAGTGATCATGCATGCTTAAGCCTAGTGGTGGGTGAGTGGTGGCTAGTACTTTTAACTGCTAGCCCTATGGAATCATAGCCATGATAGAGGTGGCTGTAATCACTCATTACCATGCACTCTAGTACTCTATTGAGCATGTGAGCCCGATGACGGAAATCCACAAAGCAACAATATGCCCTCTTCTTTCGTGCCCTCGCCTCCTCAATGATACACATAATTGTGAGAATGTGATCCTTGGTCCCATGATCACGTACAAATCCAGCCTGTTGTCTGGTTACTCTAAGTCCCTGACAAACTCTATGAATAGGCTGACCTTAGAATCAGGCACTGATGCATAAATCTTGGACATGGCATGTCCGATCATAATAGTCCTATAGCTCTTCTAGCTCATGGGATCCCCTGCCTTGTGGATGGGTGAGATAGTGTTCAGAGTCCAAGTGCGTGGAAGCCCCAAACAAACAGCTTCATTAAAAAGCTTTGCTAAGATCAGAGCTAGGTGATTAATCCTATATGCAATGAATTTAGTGCATAGGCCCTCATGATCTTTCACTCAGCCATTATGAAGTTTCACGGCATCCTTCATACCCTCCCTAGTGAAGAGTGTGCAGGATGTGGGGTAGGGTATGTGTGAGAGATCAAGAGCTGGCTGATTGGGATATCATAAAGTGTGTGTGCATAATTATGCCAGACTCGAGTGTCAGTGAGTGGTGAAAGGGACCGCTCCTCTAGAAATCTCTGCCCCTTACAGTTGTTACTATAACTAGAATATTCAGTAGTTCTTTCTCATTTTGAAAATCTAGCTTCTTCCTACATACCAATCGATGATACTCACATAGCGTCTCTGGTTTGTTCTGGAGGTGGTTTTTGGTTATGAATCTAAGTTGATGGGGCAAAGCCTTGCACTCATCATCGTACCAGCTATTACAAGGGATGGTCTCATGTGGTGGTGGACGAGTGGAGCGAGTAGTGTGAGGGAAAGCGTGAAGGGCAGCCTCATGTAATGAGCGACTAGAGCAACACGTTCCTCTAGTAAGGGTATAAAACCAATATATGTGAGAAGTATGTAAAGGCGAGCTGAATATATAGATGAGGCTACGATCAAAATGTATGTCATGATAAGTGGTGTGAGTAATCTATGGTGTGGGAGATACTGTGACATGGGGTGTAGAGATACTAAAGAAGAGGTATGTGTGATCAACCCCGGGAGGATAGGGTGCG
Source organism: Dipteris shenzhenensis (assembly GCF_047967505.1). Lineage (NCBI taxonomy): Eukaryota > Viridiplantae > Streptophyta > Polypodiopsida > Gleicheniales > Dipteridaceae > Dipteris > Dipteris shenzhenensis. The sequence goes on from NC_141619.1 coordinate 24,446,669, forward strand.
ATAGTAAAACCATTGATATAAGAGGTGAAGGCAGGGGATCCCATGATGTAATCAACAATGCTAGAGACCCCTCCATGTGGGAAGCAGGTAAAACCACCTGAGGAGGGCCATCTATCAAGACCATTATAAATAATAAGATCATGCATCCTACCTAAATCTAACAAGGCCTACCCGTAAGGTGTGACCAGAGCTCTCGTCTATCAGCTGAAACTCGCATCATACCTGCATCCTCAAGATCAAAGTCTCGTAGTAAAATGGAATCTCGTCTCTGAAGTCGAGAAGTGGTACCTGACTAACCCCTGTCCTCACGTTGAAGACCCAACTAGGAGGACTTCCCTGTGGCTTGAGAGGTCGACAATGTCTAGGTATAGAGCTACATATGGTGATATCTCCGTTTCCTCTTGGACATCCCGAGCAAAGTGTGAGGTCTCATGAGGGAAATAGCATACTGCAATAAACAAATCTTAGCTAACTATCTGTGTGTTGGATCTGGAGAAATCTAGAGTGTGTATCTCTCTGCTCTACTGAGATAGTTCCCAAAAGAGTGGACTTGTAAAGAAATTCTACTCTTCTCGATCCTCGTACTGCCCCTGTGTCCCTTGTCTCATCTTTGTAAGTAGACTCCCATGTATACCCACTAACTACTGGTAGTGGGTGCTCTGGACTCTGATGTGACTCTATATAAAAGACTATGGCATGAACTATATAAGATTTCAAGAAGCTCCCTGGTTCTGACCATAACGTTCCATTACAGTTCTAAATGGTATAGGACAGGGTCTTGGTATGCTGGGTCTCATAGACCCTACCTCCCTATGTGGGAGGAGGGGAAGATGCCCGATGGGGTCCTATGAGGAGTCGTCCATCTCAAACTACTGCCCACTTCCCATGCTTGCGGGCTTGATCTCGTACTGTATCAGAGTGCGACTCTCCTCAACCTGTAAGGGAATGAGATTCGAGTGAGATCCTCATCCATGGGTATCAATGGCTAGTCTTGTAAGACTAATCTATGCCGTAGAGCTGAGAATTGTGCATGAGTATCATGGGGGTTGCTCTCAATTGGGACCTCTCATCACCCGCCATGCCCTCTCAATCCTATGCTCAGCTACCCCAAGAATAGTGGCCAGAAATGCAATCACATTGCTCATCAGTGTAGCCTCAATGCATGGAATACCACGAACTCTGATGTTGAGATCCTTGTTGGCTCTCACCTACTAGTAATGAAGAGGATGGAGATTTTGTAACTATAATAGGAGAAAGAGAGAAGGAGGAGATTGGTGTCAACCCCTTTGTCGTGGGAGAAGTGGAGGAAATCAATGTCGAACCCCCTATCAGGGGTATGTATTGTAGATGAAGAAGAAGTTGGAGTGGCTGTAACTACAGATGAAGCTGAGGTAGATCTCATTTTATGAGTTGCTTTGCTATCCATTCCAAGTCCACTTAAGTTGAATCGCTTATTCACATCCTCGAGCTTTAATTGTGTTTGTTGGTTTTTATCTCTTTTCTTGATTTTGTCTATGTCTTTCTCCCCTTTTCCCATTTCGAAAGCTGACTACTGTTATCTTGTAGCTTTTTTCCCAGTTTTTTTTTTGCAAGTCATAACGTGGGGGCCCCCCATTGTTGGAAGGAGAGATGTCATCAGAGGAGAGGGTAAAGCAGGGTGAGGAAGTGGTTAGGTGGGTGGGTGTGTGGTTGAGGGAGAGGTGAGTGGGGTGGGGTGGGGTGTGGATGATGCAGAATGGGTGGCTAGCATGGGCAAGAAATAGCAGGTGAGAGAGAGGAGCAGCAAGTAAGGGCGAGGGGGCTAAGCGGGTGAGGGCTAAGGGGTGTGTTGGGAGAAGATAGATGTGCAGGCGGTAGGAGGATCTAGGTGTGCAGGGAGGAGCTGCATAGGCAAGGAGGAGCTACACAGAGGAGTGAGGGCAGACGGTCGAGGAGGGGGTAGCCAGAGGGAGGAGCAGATGGGCGAGGAGGGCAGGCGAGAGTGGGCACTACAGGTGGAGAATGAGTTGAAGATGGGTGGGAGCAAGATTATGTGAAGGAAAGCTACGACTCATCAAGTCATTACAAGCACATTCTAATTGACTATTTGTGTTAAAATTCAAGGGGTAAAGGTTTCATGTTGCAAAGCACATATATAGTGTATGGACCATGTCTTAGGCTTCACCCATTGTAATTTAGCATACATGTTTGACTATTTGTGTTTAAAATCAAGGGTTAAAAGAAATTTAGAGTTTTGGGTGCATGCACGTTAACATTTTAGTTAATCTTCATTCAGTCAAAAATAGAAAGTGGACTACTAAAATGTGTACCATGCTTTGATTAATAAAGCCCCAAAAAAAAGTGGCATAGTAGCATACATTAATTTGAAGAAAAGAGTATCAAAATAATTGAATGTAGCTAGAATTTGTGAGTAAAGAAAAGAGTGTTTAACTAATTTACTATAAGGAGAATATGTGAGCATTGAACTAGAAAAAATAAAAGTGTGTCATAGGTTCAAATGGTGAGGTTGTCCATGAGGAGTAGCTTCATATTTCAAGTGAATGGAAGCTCATAATTTGGCAAGCCATTATTGGTGGTAGGTATTAATAATCCATGATGTGGGAATTAAAACAAAGCAAGGCTTGTAAACTCTTGTTGAGTATGAAATATGCACTTCAAGAGAAATCTTGTGGGATGTGTGCATGAACACCATAGAATGGAAAAGGGAAAGTGTGGAAAGGTAGAGGGACAATGGATTAAATGTTACTATTAGTCCATACAAAAGGTTGTGTGCATTTGGATTTGTAATGAGTTTGGGTGCAAGATTCATAGCATTCTTTTTCTTGGCTTTTCCCTCATCCTATATATCCTTCATTCCCGTCTTTATCTCACCCTTTATTTCCTTATCTCATTCCATCCATTCACTCAACTTTATCCTCAGCCTCTAGCCTCCATTCTACCTCACAACCTTTATTCCCATGATGGATCCTAATCAGCTTCTAGTTGCAAGGGACTTTAAGAAGGGAAAATGCATTGAATACCATAACCAATCTTATTTTTTAGTAGTGAAGGGGGCGTTTAATGGGAACAATTTAGTCCCTCAACCCTTACACTTTCCAAGACCAAAAAATCTCAATAATTATTCAAGAGTTTACGTATGATTCTCAAAATGTAAAGCAATCTTGTACATTTTGTGATGCTCTATTAAATGCAACATGGTTTAGAAGAACAATTTAAAACAACAAGTCCATATCAAATTTTCCATTAGAAGTGGATACCCCATCCCCATTCATCCTCCCACTTTCACCATTCCTCTACTTTTTGTATTCCTCTAATGCGGACACTAGTGGTCCTATGAGTTGATATTTCACCATTCTTCTAAGTTTCCTATTCCTTCTACTGCCAATGTTGGTAATCCCATGAGTTCGTGTATCATTCATGTAGCGACAGCCCAAAAAGAGATGTTGCCTATCTTTTATTTCTTAAGGGAAACTAAGGGAGATCCACATTTGGATATTCTTTGTAGTAGTAGCATCTTCCACCATGATCAAGAGTCAAAGATAGCTTAGGTTCTAACAAGTAAATTTGTATGTGCCATGCTCAATGAATATTTGCATAGGAAATCTGTTAATGAGAGAATGCAATCTTTAGCAGGTCATCTCCTAGGTTCTCACCCCCCCAAGTCTAATTGAGAGTTGGATGCACAAAACTTGGATAAAGAAATGTCTAAACATTACAAAAGCATGCCCTTTCTTAGAAAGGGGTATTATCCCTTTCTTTAAAAAAAAGAAGAGATGGCCTTCAAGGCCCTCCATGTGAGTCTATGGACCCTTACGAAGTTACTCTACCTAAAGTGGTGGTATCTTGACTTCCCCCTTGATAAGCAAAGGTTGACAGTGATCTCAGTGTGGGTTAGTGTTGAAGAGGAGCAATTTAATAAACCTAAGGGCAATCCATAGGTATGCGATTAGTTAGACATAGCTGAAGGCCTTCAAGAAACTCTTATCAAAACATGCATAGAAATGGGGAAGTTTAGAAAGAGCAACCCTTAGTGTATGAGAATCTATCAAAATCTTGTTTCTTATGTGGGCTCTTATCCCACATAATAAAGAACTACCCATTAAAAAAAGGCAAGGCTAAGAAGCATGTAGAGAATCATCCCCCACCCCTACCACCCAAAACAAAATGGGTACAAAAGGACACCGAACCTTAGGAGGGTCCTAGCTTGGAGATTCGTAATGTCTAAAACATGCAAATGGAGACAGCCCTCCCTTCTAAGACTCTTGAATCTCCTCCAGTGATAACAAAGAATGCCTTTGATACTTTAGTTGTTGATTAGGAGATTGATGAGTGGATAACTGAAAATTTTGAGGGTGCCAATGGAGAAACAATCAAACCTAGTTGGTCTCAAGAATTTAAAGTTGAATAAAATCAAAAGGATGCGAGGATGAGTGATATAGAGGAGGATGGAGAACTTAAAAAAAGAACTTATCCCTCTTGAGTCTTCAAAGAAAGAAAATTTCCTAAAGGCTAAAGCCTTGGCAATAATTTAGAACAAGAGAAGACTCTCCGAAGTGAAAGGAGATACCCTAGCCCCCGGGAGCTGTGCCTCCAAGGCTAAAAAGGGGAAGAACAAAAATGGTAACTAGGACTATTTGTATGCTCACACTAAATGTGTGTGGATTAATAGACCCCAACATAGGGTTAGAACTAGCTGCGTGGATGAGGAGCAATTCCCTTTCCCCAATTTTCCTTGCACTTCATGAGATTAAGGTCATTGGACAAACATTGGAACAATGGTTGACATCAATTGGTAGAAGAAGAGCTTGGTTTTTTTTCACCGATCATGATGATAGCAGGGGCGGTACAACCATTGGCATCCTTTCCCATTACCAAGAAGGGATTACCAAAGTATGTAAGAACACAAGGTCTAACTAGATAGGAATCAAATGTTGTCTAAAAGGAATCTCCTTTTTAGTCATATCAGTTTATGCCCCCACTGGTGTTTGTTGTCTCTGTGCCAACATGGACTTAGGTAGAACAGAATGTGTGTGTAGAGTAGTAGTAAAGCTCCACTTGTACTTGCATAAGGCTAGAAATAATCCCTCTTAGAAATCCAACTTGCATGTTCTACATGCAAGTTCTACATATGATTCCTACATGCAACTCCTACATGTGAGTTCTACATGCGAGTTCTACATGCGAGTTCTACATGCAACTCCTACATGCGACTCCTACATGTGAGTTCTACATGCAACTCCTACATGCAACTTCTCCATGCGAGTTCTACATGCAACTCCTACATGCAACTCCTACATGCAAGTTCTACATGCAACTTCTACATGCAACTTCTACATGGGAGTTCTACATGCAACTCCTACATGCAAGTTCTACATGCAACTCCTACATGCGAGTTCTACATGCGAGTTCTACATGTAACTCCTACATGCAAGTTCTACATGCAACTCCTACATGCAACTTCTACATGTAGAGAATGTCTTACAATTCCTATGTGCAGAGAGAGAAGCTCTCCGACTTGTATAAATACCCCATAATGGAATGAAGCCCACATTCTTTGGGGCATTGTGTTGAGTTCTACTTTGGTATTCCAAGCAATTGTCTTAAGTGTCCATGCTTCCTTGCACTCCACATCCAAAAGCATGTCCTAATCTTGCAACTCCTCCTCCCCTCTCCTCCAACCTTGCAACCCATCCTCTCCCTCTCCTCCTCCCTCCTCCTCCTCCTCCCTCTTCATCCTCCTCCTCCCTCCTCCCTCTTCCTCCTCCTCCTCCTCTCTCTTCCTCCCTTCTCCTCCTCCCTCCTCCTCCTCCTCCTCCTCCTTCTCCTCCTCCTCCCTCCTCTCTCTTCTTTACCCCATGCTCTTACACCTTCTTCATCTCCGACTCCTATGCTCCCCCTAAACCCTCAGTTCCTCAACCCTTAATCTCCATGATCTACAAGGGAGACGAGTTCTCCACCATGTACTCTACTCTAAACCTTGGAACCTCTTCTAAACTCTAGAACCTTCTTCTAAACTCTGGAACCTCTCTCTAAACCTTGGAACCTCTCTCTAATCCTTGGAACCTCCTTTTAAACCTTGGACCTCCTTCTAAACCTTGGAACTCCTTCTAACCCTAGAACCCTCTTTTAAATTCTGGAATCTCCTCCTAACCCTTAAACTCCTCCTAAACCCTGCAACCCCCAATGAAGACAAAAGCCTTCATTACCTCAATCATGATGATACACGTTCCTTTCACACATGCATGCACTATGTTTGCTTACCACACTTAAGCCTACATCTCTCACTGGAATATGACTCGAGGTCCTAAGCTACACGTATATTACAAATGACAACCCCGATATATCTGTAGGTGACAAAAGGCCTCGGAACCCTGCATACTGAGAATACCCTGCTCTTCCCATGGAAGCCATGGGAAAGAGCGAACATTCGGTGTCGCTGTCGGGGAGACTAGCATCTCAAGTAACAAGTAAACATATGTAGGTATGTGTAGAAAAAAACAATTTACTTTGAACTTTCATGAACATAACACTCAAGGGCAAGGAAAATTTTTTTTTTCCATTTCTAGCCAAACATATCAACCCCAAGCATCAACCTTGGGTTACCACATTAAGAAATTTTCTTCATTTCTTAAAAAGAAGCCACTTGATAAGCAATCAGGCTAGGTAGTGGACACGAATGCGTAGAGCTTGCAATTTCAATCATTTCACCTTGTTGAAGAAGAACAAGCCGAGCTAACCATAAAAAGTTACGGCTCGGGAAGAGTTTAGGGTTTAATCCTAAACCTAAACCCATGTCCTATAAAAACCCACTGCACCCCCTCATTCTTCATCTTTCACATCTTGCCTCCATCCTCTCCCCCATTCCGAGCCCTATGCAAGACACTCCTCCCTCTCCATCGACCACCACCCTACTCCCATCCTCACATGGTAAGTGACTTCGATCTCATCTCGTAGGCGATAACCTAGCCATCCATCCACCATCCATTGGTCCTCAACAATCCCGTTACATCGAGAAAGACTTGAAGAGTGTTTAGGTGACCATCTCTTCCTCCCTTTGGATTTCCATCAAAGTTTTTCGTTTTTCATCTGTTAAGTTTTTTTCTTTTTTCTTTTTTCTTTTCCCTCTCCACCACCCCCTCACTCCCTCCATTTCCCCCTCCCTCCCTCCATTTCCCCTCCCCCCACCCCCCTCCATCTCCACCACCCCTTTTCCCCCTCCCTCCCTCCATTCCCCCCCCACCCCCCTCTATCTCCACCACCCCTTTTTCCCCTCCCTTCCTCCATTTCCCCCACCCACCCCCCCTCCATCTCCACCACCCTTTCCCCCTTCCACCACCACCACCACCCCCTCCACCACTCCCTCACCCCATTCATGACCCCCTACCCCCCCCTCCCACCCCCCCATCCCCCCCTCTCTCTCTTCCCCCCCCTCTCTCTCTCTCTCTCTCCCCTTCTCTCTCTCTTTCCCTCCCCCTCCCTCTTCTCTCTCTCTCTCTCTCTCTCTCTCTCTCTCTCTCTCTCTCTCTCTCTCTCTCTCTCTCTTTCCCTCCCCCCCCTCTCTCTCTCTCTCTCTCTCTTTCCCTCCCCCTCCCTCTTCTCTCTCTCTCTCTCTCTCTCTCTCTCTCTCTCTCTTTCCCCCCTCTCTCTCTCTCTTTTTTCCCCTCTCTCTCTCTCTCTCTCTCTCTCTCTCTCTCTCTCTCTCTCTCTCTTTGCTCTCCCCCTCCCCTCTGCCCTGCCTTGCCCTGCGCCTTGCTCGCCTGCTTGCCCCGCATCCCTCTCGTGTCGCACCACGCCCGCCCACACTGCACCGCATTGTGCCTCATCCTACTCGTGCTTGCTCGCCCGTGCACCACCTCGCCCTGCCCCACCCGTTCGTGCCCCACCTCGCCCTGCCCCACCCTGCTTGTCATGCCCCAACTCGCCCCGCTCGCGCCCTCAGCCTCCACCCCCCTGCCCTACCCTCCACCCTCCCCTCCCCTACCCTACACCCTCCACCCCCCTCATCGTTGCTCGAAAAACCCCCCATTGCCGCGGCGCGAAAACACCCCCCTGCCACCGCGGCGCGGGCGGTGCGGAATTCGTCCCCCAACGAAAATCTTATTATAAAAAAAACCTAACCTAACCATTCATTTAACCCTAGGTTAGTTTAACTTAGGTTAGGTTAGTCTAACTTAGTTAGGTTAGTTTAACCTTGGTTAGTTATACTAATAGCTAGGTTAGTCTAATTAACCTTCAGTTAGTAACTAACTATAGTTAGTAAGAGTAGTTAGATTAACCTCCCAGGAGATAGGTTAGTTTATCTAACTAGAATTAACTTGGTTCAAACCCGTCAGTTGAACTTAAAGTCCATTCACACCACCCTTAAGACCACTTCCCCCCCAAAAAAGCCAAATTTACCCCTACTTTAACCCCTCGTAACTCATCTGTTTGAGACTCAAATTGGACCCTGTTTGAACACAGATTTCACACACAGAAACAATGCTACGGGGTATTTTTTCAACCCAGTGCACACCATTTCGGCATCCCTAGCACTCGCTCATTCGCACCCCCATGTGGGCCTCGTTTCGTACAAATTCGCTCGTATCTTCATGCCCTGACCTCCGATTAATGATCCGTCTGCACCGGCACATTTCCCTACACACGTAGGACAATCTTAGGCACATTATTAACACGATGGTCCCTACACAAACTAACACCACTCTAACCCTTCCAACAAAACTACATCCACACCCACACTTACGGCATAGACACCCTTTGCAAATCTCGCCCAATCTGCATGTAGCTACGTTCTGGCCAATGCCCGTGACTCCAATGCTTGCCAAATCCACATACAACTCTGCTGCAACCACCGCCCTTGACAATCCTCTACCCCGAATCCCCCCTTGAGATTCAATCACTCCCCTTATCTCCTCCATGCCACAACATGGCTGGATGCCATTGCGAAAATGATGGGGATATCGATCTCAATGCAGAGGCTAACAATTTCTTTAATGGAAGAAATAATAACACTCAAGGTAGGTGCCCCTTGGGAAAACTGGAACTTCCCAAATGTAATGGTAGGGGAGATCTAGCCCGAATTCCTCTAGCATTTTGATGCCACATGCTGTGCAAGTGGAGATCAATCCCATGAAACCAAGGTGGCTTGGTTCCCCATGGCCTTAACTGATGAAGCGTCTGAATGGTACCTAGACCTTCTAGTGGAAGAGCGTGCCACATGGAACCATGGAGAGGCTACAAGATGATCCCGCTCTCCAACTAAGCAAGATTGAACAAGGTCATCAAGAAGATGTACGCATGTACCTGGGTAAGCTGAAAAGATTAATCACCAAATGTGACCCACGCTGCGATGCAAAGTATCTCACAGCCTGGTTCATTGCAGGACTAAGAAAGAAAATCCGAAAGGATATAAAAAAGATAAGCAGCTATGAAATGTTTAGTGCTGCTCATGCAATAGCCATTAACATCGAGGATGGCATGACCAACTCAGACACTAGCAGTGATGACGGCAAATCCAGTACACGAGATAAGCGCTCAAAAAAAGGCAAATCCAAGTCCACTGCCGAAACATCAAATGAAGATCACCTAGAGGCCACCAACTCAGACATATCCATGACGAGAAAATGTCTGGTGTCCATAATGTATGGCTAATCATATAGCAAATGAGTGCCTGGTCTTAAGAGCCAAGATCACTACACAAGAAAATCCACCACCAAGGTTGTGGTGCCATATCTGTGTCATCGACGGCGATGATGAAAACAATTGCATCTTCAACATGCACAACAACCCGCCTCGACCTCAACAATATCAGTGTACAGGCAACCGGTTCTTGCACAAGTGCCCCCAGCTCCAAGGCTAGATCTTGTTCTTATTCGGACACAAGTCCCACAACTACTCAGGCATCCAAAGCCATGACCATATCCAAGAGCACCAAATCCAGCTCCTTAGGCAGTTCCAATACACCAATTACAAGCCGAGGAAGTAGACTCATCATTTGAGTATGAAACAGAGTACCCAATGTGCTATGTAGAAGGTGCAGAGGGTCTAATACTAGTTTATGCAAATTAAGTTCATGCCAACACATATCGAGCACCAATCAAGTGCTATGATTGTGGAGAAAATCACCGGATCACAGAGTACCCTCATCATGGTAGTGCCACTACTTTCCAACCACTCTGCAGAGATTGTGACATAGGACATGCCTGTATGGATTGTCTCATGAAAAATAAAGTCCCACAACAAACAGAGGTTAAGCCTGACATCCCAATCGGCATCATTGGGTTGGACCATCAAAGTCTGGGTCTGGCAAGTGTAATATCACAACTTGTAAATGTAATTACATGCCAATAGAAAGAGGCCAGCAAGGACCCTAACATTCCAATCCAACCAAAGCGACTTCCTAAAAAGAAAGCACAAGTGCCTCCATCTCCACCAAGCAATGAGCAGTCAAGCTCATCCACATCAACTCCCGAGCCTCAAATAAAGGAAGCTCCATATCCAAATGCAGAGGTGGAGAAGACTCGTTTTCAGGCACTTCAACAATGGGTACTAAAGGAACAAGCTCAATTTGACGCTGAGAAACAAGCTCTCGAGGCTGAGAACAACAAGCTCAAGACCCAATCCATGACTTGGTCCCATAAAGTATTGATACTGTACTTGAGCCTCTGTTCCAACAATAGACTCCACAATATAATGTACCGCCACGTCAACTTGAAGGAGCTGCACTCTCTAGCATCTTGAGTTGCCCTGTGTCAATTCCCATCAGAATCCTCCTACGAAATTATCCCAATCTTTGGGAGAGTTTCAAAGGATGGATTGAACTTGCAAATCCCCCTCCACCTATGAATGACATCAAAGATATCCCTATGCAGATGGGTGAGAGAGATGACATAGGCAACATTACTGTGCCTTTGATCCATAAAGCATATAATGAAGTCCAAGCCATAGTGGATGGTGGAGCAGGTGTAAATGTCCTATCAAAGGAGCTCTACGAAGAATGGGGTCTCCCACCAATGCAAAAGGCTAATTTCAACATACGCCTTGCCGATGATTCACGGGCTAAACCCTTGGGAATAGTAAATGGTGTGTCCACAAAGATCATAGGAGTCTGTTTTTCCCTTCAATTCACAATCTTGGATCTCCCCAAAATATCCTATCAAATCTTACAGGGATGTCCTTGGTTACGGGAAGCATCAGTCCTCCATGACTGGGAAATTGATAGACTGACAATCCAGAATCATGACACCATAGTCAGGGTGAATGTGGGGACAGGAGCTATAAAACCAATTGTGCCTAGAGCATTGGATGACACATCTTTAACAACAATCTCAAGCAAATCAGCTCCCTTGCAACAGCATGCCATAATGGGCGATTCACAAAGCAATGTCAATAACTGGATACAAACATTGGCAACCATCAACAACTGCCATTCATTAGACCCCATCTTCTCACAGATAGATGCTAAGGTGCTACAGGTAGATCCTCCACTCACATATGAAGAACTAATCGATCTATAGATGCCATTCTTTATGGCTGACCTCAAGTGGAATAATGAACTTGAAGAAGGTACCCATACCAATGATGACTCATATTTTCCTTGGGACCTTGAAACAGAGACTGAAAATGCTGAAATTGAAGATCAAATCTTTGATAATGACTTAGCCATCCTGCATGCCCTAATGGCAATCGAACTCCCAAAAGTTGAACCTCCAAAGTTGAATAACAACAGAAGATCCCGCAAGAAAGTTGAAGGAGGAAATCGCAGAAAAGCCAAGGCCGAACATTTCAATGAATTCAAACGAGTCCATCTAATTGTACCTTGCAAAGCCAGCTCCCTCAAAATCAGAACCACCGCCTCTTGAATGGTCCCCTGAGGGACTAGGAGTATGCACATCCAATGAACCCTTACTTTGGAAACACCTTACTAGTGGAAAAGTTACCCCATAGTTCCCAACGTAAGAAGTTTTGGAAATATAAGCCACATGTGCAGATGAAGCTCGATCAAGAGACTTCAGAAAAAGAAAGTAAAAAAGAGCCTAACACATTGGTAAATGCAACTATGCCACCCAGTATACATGGCACATGTCAGGCTAGTTCAACACCATCAGAGGCCTGATCTTCGAGAAGTGCCGGAATACTTCAAGAATTACACAAGTGGCAGTGTGCCAATAGCAATACCAAGACTAATAAAAGAATCTGAAGTTCAAGAAACTGATAGCATTGTAGAGACTCCAATCTATGAGGGACCAGCAAAAACATGCACAATAAACCTCACCCTTGAAGGGGAGGAAGAAAAACTGGTTTTCATCGAGAAACAGCTTCGACAAGAAGATGAAACCAAATCAAAGCACTCCTAATGGAATACCGTGACTACCTAGCATGGTCATACAAAGAGATGAAAGGAATTTCACTAGATGTGGCAGTACACATGATACCTATAAGGGAAGGTGCTCACCCTAAGGTATGTGGACCTTATTGCACAAATCCGAAGTACGGCACCATGGTTTATGTGACGAGGTGGAAAAACTCCTAGATGCCAGATTCATCTACGAGATAGAGCACACTGATTGGGTTTCACCCATTATCATTGTGCTTAAATGCAACAAGAAGCTCAAAATATGCGTAAACTTAAAAAATGTGAATGCCGCCACAATTAGGGATCACTATCCCCTACCCTTAACAGAAATAGTGTTGGAAAAGGTGGCAAGCTCTGAAATATATAGCTTCTTGGATCGCTTTAGTGGCTATAACCAAGTGCAAATCGCTCCTAAAGACCAATAAAAAACAGCATTTGTTACAGAATGGGATATTTTCGCATATAGAGTCATGCTATTCGGCCTTTGTAATGCCCCAGCCACATTCCAGAGAGTCATATTCATAGCTTTCAAGTCATTTCTAAATAAGTTTTTACAGGTGTTCTTGGATGATTTGTGCATCCATTCAAACAAAAAAGACCACTTCAAATGTCTTGAAGTAGTACTAATCAAAATACAGGGAGTACAACATCTCCCTAAATCCAACAAAATGCCAGTTCATGGTCACCCATGGAGTTGTTTTGGGACACATGGTCTCTCAACATGGGATTGCAACAACTCACATGGACAAAATCAAAATCATCATGGAATTGCCTCCTCCTATGAATTCCAAAGGTGTATAGGACTTTATGGGACATGCCGGCTATTATAGAAGATTTATATTATGGTATGCCATGATAGCTAGACCACTTTACAAATTATTAGTGGAATTCTTATGGACCGAAGAGTGCGACCAAGCCTTTGAGCTTTTAAAGTGGCACCTAATCACAACACCCATCCTTATATCTCCCAATTGGGATATTGATTTTCATGTTCATACTGATGGATCCAAGTATGCAATTGGGAGTGTGCTTTGTCAACCTGGTGAACATAAGAAAGACTACCCATTCTACTTCGCCAGTCGACAACTCAATGATGCAGAGATCAACTATACCACCACAGAAAGAGAAGCCCTAGCAATGGTGTATAGTGTAAAGAAATTTCGGCACTATCTACTATGGCAAATGATTTTGTCTTCTACACGGACCATTAAGCATTGCTTGATCTTGTGAATTGTCCATGTACAACGTCCGTGTACAATAGGAAGAATAACCAGATGGCTCCTCTTGCTTCAAGAATTCAACTTCAAAATAGTGGTCTGCAAAGGTGCCCAACACTACATTGTCGATCACATGTCTCGTGTCAAGTCGAGAGAAGAAGCCACTAGAGTAGAAGACGACTTACCAGATGCCACACTATTTTAAATAGATGCTGTTCCAAAGTGGTAGATATCATTGGTTACTTGATGGTAGGAAGACCACCCCCTGAAATGAAAGTAGTAGATGCCAGAAAATTGATTCTAAAGACTGCACCCTATCAACTCATTGCAAGACAATTGTACAAGATGGGCAAGGACCAGATATTAAGAAGATGTGTAATGCCTCATGAGATCATGCCTATCCTGAGTGAAGTCCATGAAGGCATCATAGGAGGACACTTCCAAGGGGAAGCCACGGCAAGAAAAGTTGTCCTCGTAGGCTACTAGTGGCCAACACTATGGGCAGATGCCTACGAATATGTAAAAGGCTGTGATGTATGCCAATAGACTACTAAACCACAACAAAAAGACTTCAATCCCCTAACAATAGTTGTTGCACAAAAACCATTTGAAAAATGGGGGATTGACTATGTGGGTCCCATACATCTAGCAGCAAAAGGAACACAGGCACGCTACATCATTGTGGCCACCATTGATTGCTTTATAAAATGGGATGAAGCTAAAGCAGTCAGAAAGGCAGATGCCAGAAGCACAGCAAGATTCTTATACAAAAATGTGATCACCCGATTTAGATGCCCCATTGAAATTGTGTTGGATAGAGGCACATATTTTGTTAATGAGGTAATCCAAGAACTCTTGTTTGGCTTCATGGTAATGCATAGAAAAAGCACACCCTACTACCCCAAGGAGGCTAAATCCACCACCAAAATAATATGCTTTATCCTCACCAAGGTAGTAGAACCACAGTGTTTTGATTGGGCAGAGAAACTGAATGCAGCCTTATGGGCATACAGAACCACACTCAAGGTCAGTACAAGGAACACGCCTTTTCAATTGGTGTATGGCCTTGAAGCTGTGGTCCCCCTAGAATTTGTAATACCAAGCCTACGCATAGCAGTACAGGAATGCATGGGAGACCATGAATCCTTGAAAGAAAGACTCTATCACTTGGAGAAGCATACACAGACAAGACTAGTTGCCTACCATGTCATGACAACTAAAAACCCAGAAGAAAGGCATGGTTTGATAGAAATTTGAAAGCTAAAGACATCAAGAAAGGCAACTTAGTCCTATTATACAGTGCCAAAGTACACAAGGGGAAATTGAAGTATCTAGGTCAAGGACCATATCGAGTACAAAAGATGAATCCCATCGGAGCTATACTGCTAGAAACATTGGATGGAGTCCAATTCAACACAACAATAAACGAGAGCCGACTAAAGCACTACTACATCAACACGCAAGCCATCCCCGACAAAAATGAAGATTTGGGAAACCAAGTATTTCTTAGTTAGGATTAGATTGTATCACGAGAACTCACTAGCATATGCACGTTTTTGCACATATAGTTTGCACTAGATTGTTACATGCACACTCACTGTCATATGCAGATCTTTGCATATTTAGGGAGACCTAATTAATTTCGTATTAGGGATGATTGAGTCTTAGTTTCCCTATTAAATCCCACAAATAAGCATATAGTTAGACACATCACGTGCACTCACACGATTTTGGATAGGCACATAATAGATTGCATCAATAATAGTAGCACACACTTTCATTCCATACTCTCAAAGCATGCAATGAATTCACAACAAGAAGGACAAGAAGCTATGCCACAACTCAAGATGAATTGGCAAGAGTTTGAGCCTCAACACAACGAGACCCTCGCCAAACATCACAGCCATCTCCTATATGCAAAAATATCAGATTTGCATACAAACTTATCTACAAGCTCAATGATACAGGTGCAATCGCATCCAACATGTATGAAAGATAGTAAGAAATGCCAGCCTCAACAACGAGACCCTCACCAAACCTCTTCCCAAGAAGATTCGATGGCAGAGTCGGCAACCTCAACAATGAGATCCCCTTTGAAATTCATAGCCGTCTACCCCTCCTTAAGAGGAGATAAGCTTCACAGCCGTCTACCCCTCCTTAAGAGGAGATAAGCTTCCTGACTACAGACCATAAATTGTATGGTGCAAAAGCATTATAGTAGGAGCGACTCGCATGCAATAAGCTCAACAACCACTGGGTTATGCACATGGCATCCCAACTCAAAAATCAAAATAAGACATAACTCAAGGATGGGTAATAAAATGGATCCGGGAGTATGTTGTTTCTATGCCAACATGAACTTAGGTAGAATAGAATGTGTGTGTAGAGTAGCAGCAAAGCTCCGCTTGTACTTGCATAAGGCTAGAAATAATCCCTCTTAGAAATCCAACTTGCATGGTCTACATGCAAGTTCTACATACGATTCCTACATGCAACTCCTACATGCAACTCACACATGCCACTCCTACATGTGAGTTCTACATGCAAGTCCTACATGCCACTCCTACATGCGAGTTCTACATGCGAGTTCTACATGCAAATCCTACATGCAACTCCTACATGTGAGTTCTACATGTGAGTTCTACATGCAACTCCTACATGCAAGTCCTACATGCGACTCCTACATGCGAGTTCTACATGCAACTTCTACATGCAACTCCTACATGTGAGTTCTACATGCAACTCCTACATGCAACTTCTACATGTAGAGAGAGAATGTATTACAATTCCTACATGCAGAGAGAGAAGCTCTCCAACTTGTATAAATACCCCATAATGGAATGAAGCCCACACTCTTTAGGGCATTGTATTGAGTTTTCTACTTTAGTATTCCAAGCAATTGTCTCAAGTGTTCATGCTTCCTTGCACTCCACATCCAAAAGCATGTCCTAACCTTGCAACTCCTCCTCCCCTCTCCTCCAACCTTGCAACCCATCCTCTCCCTCTCCTCCTCCCTCCTCCTCCTCCCTTCTCCTCCTCCCTCTTCCTCCTCATCCTCTCTCCTCCTCCTCCTCTTCCTCCCTCTTCCTCCTCCTCCCTCCTCCTCCTCCTCCCACCTCCTCCTCCCTCCTCCTCCCTCCTCCCTCCTCTCTCTTCTTTCCCCCATGCTCTTACACCTTCTTTCTCTCCCACTCCTATGCTCCCCCTAAACCCTTAGTTCCTCAACCCTTAATCTCCATGATCTACAAGGGAGACGAGTTCTCCACCATGTACTCTACTCTAAACCTTGGAACCTCTTCTAAACTCTGGAACCTTCTTCTAAACTCTAGAACCTCTCTCTAAACCTTGGAACCTCTCTCTAATCCTTGGAACCTCCTTTTAAACCTTGGACCTCCTTCTAAACCTTGGAACTCCTTCTAACCCTGGAACCTCTTCTAAACCCTAGAACATCCTCCTAACCCTTGAACTCCTCCTAAACCCTGCAACCCCCAATGAAGATAAAAGCCTTCATTACCTCAATCATGATGATACACGTTTCTTTTACACATGCATGCACTATGTTTGCTTACCACACTTAAGCCTACATCTCTCATCGGAATATGACTCGAGGTCCTAAGGCACATGTATACTACAAACGACAACCTCGATATATCTGTAGGTGACAAAAGGCCTCGGAACCCTACATACTGAGAATACCTTACTCTTCCCATGGAAGCTGTGGGAAAGAGCCAATAGTGTTCAAAGAAGAAAAAAAATGTGGGACACAATGCCAGAGTTTGGGGAAGATGTAATAATGTTAAGGGACTTTAACATGGTAGAAAATGCTAATAACAGGTGGCTAAAGAAAGCTTTTGTTGTAAGGGGCTTAAAACCTCAAGGAGTAGTTTCAGCTTGTTGACAATGACAATGTGGGTGAAATACATGTGGTGCAACAGGAAGACTTGGTATAATAAAAGAGAAGCGGGACTTGACAAATGCTACATTGCTCAAGTCTTACTAGAGAGAACCATATCCTACTCTTCCCAGACTTTCTTCAACCTTTTCTTTCGATCACAAGCCTGTGTTCACAGTTTGTGATTTTGGAAAAGAGGAAAAACTTTCCTCTTGGTTTAAGGTAGAGACCCCTCCCTTTTTTCAAATGAACTTTTTTACTAGTCCATTAAGGACATCTGTCTAGTGTGGCCTTTACTAGAGTCCATGGATATGAACTAGACCTATATGTAGGTATCTCTACCACGTGGCAATTCCTCTCCTTAGGAGACACTCTTGAACACTAAGGAGGCTCTCAAGCTAGCTAGAAAGAACAAGGTTGCTATTAGAGCTAAAGGGATGGAAACAATAAAGGCAACTATTCAAGAAATAGAAGCAAAGCCAGACTTGAGGATGTGGCTACTCAGGAAGAAGCTGTAAGAATAAAAAAGAAACTCAAGAAGTAGGAACTGATCATATAACTGATCATATTGGAGGAACTAATCATATTGGAGGAACTAATCATATTGGAGGAAGCCAAGATTTACTTTAGAGAATGGTGGATAGGGAAACTTGACAAACCTTACAAGGAGATGTTTAAACTCATCAAGAAAAAAATGACAAAGTAAGAAGTACCCTTCCTTTTAAAAGGAGACAACACTTATGTAGGCTCCACTGAAGAAAATATACAAATAGTACACTCCCATTTTCAGAGACTATTGTCTACTTCTCTTGAACCCAATGAGGAGTTATTAAATGCTAGAAAAAAATGCTAACAAATCCAAAAGAGGACTGTGAAAAAATTTGTCCAGGCCTTATTAGACAAACCCCTCACAATGGAGGAGCTAAAAGTAGCAGTAAATGCAATGGCTAATGGTAAAAGCCTAGGGATAGATGGTGTACCCATTGGATTCTATAAATACTTTTGGGATTTTGTGGGCCTTGCTCTTTTTAAAGTTTGGCAAGAAAGTGTAGAGCTTGAATAACTTGTTGGACAAATAAATGGAGGCATCATTTAGCTCATACCCAAAGCATGGAAAAAAGAAGAGCTAAAAAACTAGAGGCAAGTCACAATGCTAAATTTTAGCTACAAGATCCTAGCCAAAGCCCTTTCTCTAAGGATCTGGAAGGGAATGGGATCTTGGATAATCTAAGAGAAAAAAGGTCTTATTAAAGCGAGACATTTACTTAAAGCCATCATCAACATTTCGGAAGGGGTGAATATGCAGGTATGACATCTGCTTCTTAAATGGATTTTGATAAGGCTTATGACAAATATGATTGGGGCCTCTTGATCCAGGATTTGGGGCTAGGTGTCAACTATGTAGGCTCAGTCAACTGCTCCTGTGAGCCCTCCTCCCTCCTTCCATAGCCTCTACCTCCCTACCCTCCTCTGCCTCGCTCCCTCGCCCTCGCCCCCCCTCGCCCTCGCCTTACCCCCCTCGCCCTCGCCTCACACCCCTCGCCCCTCGCCTCGCCCCGCCACCACGCCCTCGCCTCACCCCTCGACCCTCACCCCTCACCACCACACCCCGCCCTCAGCCCTCCCTCGCCACCACACCCCGCCCTCAGCCCTCCGCCCCCGCGACTCGCGCCCTCTGCCCTCGCCCCTCGCCCCTCCGCCCCCTGCCACTCGCCCTCCGCCCTCGCCCCTCCGCCCCTCCGCCCCTCACCCCTCTGCCCCTCGCCCCTCCGCCCCTTTGCCCCTCGCCCCTCCGACCCTCCGCCTCGCCCCTCCCCCCTCACCCCTCCGCCCTCCGCCCTTGCCCCTCACCCCTCCGCCCCTCTGCCCTCCGCCCTTGCCCCTCGCCCTCGTCCCTCGCCCCTCCGCCCTCCGCCCTCACCTTTGCCGCCGCCCCTCTCCCTCGCCGTCGACCTCCGCCCTCTGCTCTCGCCTCCGACCTCCGCCCTCCGCCCCCCTCCGCCTTCCGCCCTCTGCCCCCGCCATCGCCTCCTCTTCCTCCGCCCCGCCTCGCTTCACCTCGCCTTATCCTCCTCCGTCACACCCAGGCTCCATCCCTCGTCTATCTCCCCCCCTTTTTTGGTGGCAGCCTCTTCTTCATCGGAGGTCTCGCAGTTTGTCTTGGCGGTATGGCGGCTCCCTGCTCGGAACCAGAGGCCCAGTCGGACCCTCCCTCTCCAGATGCCTATCGCGTGATCTTGACAGAGCAACAATCGTCTCGGGTACAACAGGTTGCCAATGACTTTGCCCTCACTTCCGTCTATGGCAGAGTCATTGGACATTCTCCCTCCAGACCAGCCATCAGGGATTGGCTCCAGTCCACTCTTATGCTAGAGGACAGCCACATCGAGGAGGTGGCCCTTATGGGAAGGGGCATCTTCTGGCTTAAAATCTCCACTGCGAAAGTTGCGAGCAACCTGATTGTTGGTTCCCCCACATCTGTGGATGGAAAGATCATCATGATAGTCCCTTGGTACTGAGGATTCAACGCAGTGGACTTTGATGCTCGTTTCCGTATACCTCGCCACCTAGTGACGCTAGTCTTTCCAGGCCTTGCTGCTGAGTTGCGGCCGATAGTCAGGGACCTGGGTTCTCACTTTGGCTGGGTGATGCATGACACTTTCGTCGACGCGGTTACTGTGGCAGGAGCTCCCAGAGTCCGTGTGGCTATGGCAGACCCTGCGTCCCTCCTTGCAGTGATTGAGATCGTGACAGATGCTGGCAGCATTACTCAAAGAGCATGGTAGTCACAGGACAGCCAGGCCAGTGCCTGAGGTGTCACGGCTTTGGGCACCTAGCTGCTACTTGTCCACGCTTCTCCAGCTCCTCTCAACCCCCCCCGCCCCCTCCCCCTCAGCCCCCTTCCCCTCCCTCCGGGCAGCCACGTCAGGAAGGGCAGAGGCAGCCGGAGTCCGGTCCAGAGGTGGCTGGCGGCTGGACCGAGGTCAGAAGGAAAAGAGGAAAGAATAAGAAGACTTCTGACAAAGGCAAGGAGGCAGAGCTTACCCAACCTGCAGCAGCGCCTCAGAGACCTGACAGGCAGCCGCCCCAGGGTCCTGGGAGAGCTTCTTCTTCGTCTGTAGCCTGCCCTCCGCAGCCTCAGGTCCCCCTCTCTTCCGATCCCCAGCTCCCTTCCAATCAGCCCCAGCCCCTATCCCACCCCAGCCGCAGCCCCCTCTTCCCGACCTGCAGCATCAGCCCCCGCCTCTTCCTCTTCAGCCCCCACCTCTTCCTCTTCAGCCCCAGTCCCAGCTCCAGCCCCATCCCCCCTCCCCCGCCCCTCTCAGCTCTTCTGCAGTGTCAGCTGCACCGGTGGTTCCTCAGCCATGGGCAGCCTCCACTCCCCCTCCTCCGCCCCCCCCCGCTAGTCGCTTCCGTGGAGTCTGAGTTGCCTACCCCTCAGCCTCCTTCCCCTTCCCCACCCCAGGCAGGGCATCCCGAGTCTGCACCACCCCTGGAGCAGTCTTCCCTATCTGCTAGCCCGACCCCCTCAGTTGCAGACTCTGGCGGGCCTCAACTCCAGGAGAGAGAGCTTCCTCACGAATTCTACAGATCTGGTCCCTGGGATTACTTGGATGTGGCCGACCTCGGGACCTTCCCTGCTTGCCTCGACATTAGTATCTTCCTGCTCCGTAAAGGGGTGGATGGGAAGATCGTAGCCTTGGCCCTGAGGGATGGCCCCAGCTTTGCTTTCTCCTTTCTCAGCGACGGCACTGAGACTTGGACAGACGACTCGATCTGGGAGGCTCTCAGAGAGCAGACGCACGCTCAGATTTTTTTTGGCCCGTCGGGTGGACAGCTTCTCGAGACTCAATGGTCCGAGGGTGACGTGCGCCTGAGGTGGCGTTGCGCCGCCAAGCGTTTCAGATTGATTGTGATCCTCAGGCCCCCTCTGTCGTGGCCCCTTCCCCAGGATGTTAGAGCCTGGACTCCTCAGAAACTTCGCGCCTTCTACGAGATGACTACCTCAGAGATCTCGAGTTGGCTCGAGAAAGCGTTTGTCCATGGCATCAAAGGCCTCACGTCTTTGCTAAAAGTTTTGAAGAATGGGCAGGATGACCCCGCCTCCCCCTCCAAACCCTCACAAAAGCATCAGCGCCTTCATTCCGACATTTCAGCCTCTTCATCGACCTCATCCATGAGTAGACAGTTGTTCGCAGCCTACCAGTCCTCATCATGAGCTTACACCTTGTCTCCTGGAACGTGAACGGGTTTCATTCTTCTGGCACCCGTGGTCCTAGGAAGCTCATCTTGAGACAGGAACTTCAACCAGTAGTGATTGGTCGCTTGGATATACTTCTGCTCCAGGAGCATAAGCTTTCAGTGGCTCACTCCCGTAGCTGCGGGAAGATTCTCCCTGGATGCTCTCACACTTATTGGGAGCCCTCGATCGGTGCACAGGGGAGGAGTGGCGGTGTCTGTACTTCCGTTTGCGAGTCGTTTGCCCAGGGAGTTTTTGGTCATGGTACGTTGATCCCAGGCCATGCACTTTGGGTTGACCTAGAGTTGGAGGGCTCCAAAATAGGAATCCTCAACATCTATGCACCCACAGACCTCCGATGCAGAGCCACTTTCTGGAGGACACTCACAGAGATTCTCCCAGACATGGATTCGTGGATTGTTGGAGGTGACTTCAACAACCTGGAGACTTTGGAGGACCAGCAGGGCAGAGGACCAGAGTTTACAGGTATAGCTCAGGCAGAGCAGTCCGCTTGGGACTCCTTCATCTTCGCGACAGGAGGTAGGGACAGCTGGAGAGACCCGTCCTTCCGCCGATGGCACGGGAGCTTGGACTTCTCGTGGGGCTTCCGCAGGGAAGGAGGCAGACTCCTGGAGAGACTGGACAGATTTTATGTCAGTGATTGGGCCATCATCAGAGGTGGTTAGGTGGGTATAGTGCCAGGGACGACACTCTCCGACCACGCGCCAGTGCTCTTATCACTAGACTCGGCAGCTCAGTCCCTTCCTCCCTGTTCGTGCAGGATTCCTGATTCCATCTTCTCTAGGGAGGAGGTGCACAGTAGTATCGGTAGCCTTTGGGATAGAGATTGGGGCGAGTGCGTGGATCTAGTAGAGTCGGTGGCGCAGGCTTTGCAGGAGTCCAGCCAGATTTGCCAGCTCGTAGCCCTTCAGGTTCACCAGGAGTGGTGGGGCAGAGAGAGAGATCTTCGTAGGGACCTCGCCTCCATTCAGCGACTCCAGCAGGCAGCTCTAGGTTCGGAGGAGCTTTGGATCCAGGCCCTTTGAGCCAGAGCCCTTCTTGAGGAGACTCTCCAGCGTCGCTCAGAGTTTTCTTATCATGCCTCCCTCTCCTACTGGGCTCAAAAGGGCGACCGGATGAGCAAAGAGTTCTTCAGGACGCATGGCCAGAGGGCAGTAGGTGATCAGCTCCGGAGTCTTAGGACAGTGGAGGGGCACATTCGGAAGAGGTCTTGGGGTTGGCTACCGACTTCTATAGGACTCTTTTCTAGCAGGAGTAGCTTGCCCCCTGTACTAGACGTTCCCGCGAGGAGGTGTGGAGGAACATTCCAGCCCTTGTTCAGCCCAGCATGCAGACGACGTTGATGGCACCGTTCACTACTGTCGAGATGCAGGAGGCCTTGATGGCCATTGATGGGCAGAAATGCCCTGGCGAGGATGGGCTCTCTCGCACTTTCTTCACCTCTTTTTGGGATCAGATCCATCAGCCCCTCCTCGCAGCCCTCCATAGGATTTTCAGCAGTGGACATATGCCAGAGAGCCTCTCCTCGGGATTGATTTGCCTCATCCCGAAGGGAGGAGACCGACAGGAGATCTGTCAATGGTGCCCGATCACTCTCCTCACCACTGCCTACAAAATCCTTGCCAAGATGATCAGTGCCAGAGTTCGGCCACTACTTCCTGACCTCATTCATGACACTCAGACAGGCTTTGTCCAGGATCGCAGTATCCTGGATAATGTCTTTACTTTCTCAGAGGCGACGGAGTGGGCTCAGCACAGCGGGTCGCACTTAGCCATCCTACTTCTCGACTTTAAGAAGGCCTACGATCGAGTGGACTGGTCCCTCCTAGAGGGTACTTTGGAGAGACTGGGATTCCCAGTAGGATGGATTCAGGGTATCTCAGCGTTATACAGGACAGCTTCCAACAGGGTCATCATCGACGGCAGGATGGGAGAGCGATTTCGATTGGAGAGATCAGTGTGTCAGGGTTGCCCCCTCGCTCCTTACCTGTTTCTCTTCTTCACCGAGGTGATGACATACTACCTTCGAGCGAGGTCGACCGGGATCCGAGGTGTTCGCCTTCCCATCAGGGAGGACATGGAGCTCCTGGACTCGGAGTATGCAGATGACACAGGCTGTACGTTCAGGATGATGAGATGATGCTGGAGAGGGTGAGGCTGGCCTTAGAGGTCTTCTGCTCGGCAGCCGGTGCAAAAATCAACTGGAACAAATCAATTGGTTTTCTCACAAACCCTGGGGCTAGCTCACAATGGGGGAGGTTTTTGGGTTTCAAATGGATCATGCAGGGGCAGATAGCTAGATATCTCGGCTTTCAGGTCGGCCTGGACATCACGCCAGCTCAGCAGTTTCTCCCGGTGCTAGATTCCATTCGACGGAAGCTGGCTTTCTGGAGCACTGCTAGGCTCTCTTTTGCAGGTCGTGCTCTTGTAATCAACCAGGTTCTCCTAGCCATGGCCTGGTATGTGGCCTCTTGTTGGTGCTTCTCGAGATCCAGCGTGGCACAGCTCAGGAGGATGGTCCGAAATTTCCTGTGGTCTGGGGGGGATGGTCTCAGAGATACCAGAGCCAGGGTAGCCTGGTAGACAGTCATTCTTCCACATGCTGAGGGTGGCTTGGGGGTCATTGATCCTGAGCTTTAGAGTCAGGCCCTGCTGGGCAAGTTAGTTATCAGTGGTTTGACCCCGGGGGGGCAAACGTGGAAGATGTTACTTCAGCAGGGGATCAGTTCTTGCATCCCGCGCTGAGGTGGAGAGTGGCTACCATCCCTCCGATGGATCTTCACCTCTGCACCGCTTACTCACCCCCGCTCCCCGCTCATTCGTAGCCTTCTCATGGTTTGGAGGCGACTCCGTCTCAGTCTCCTCCAGTCCCCTCCTAGCAGTCAGGAGGAGATCGACCGCCAGCCGCTCATCTAGAACGATCAGGTCAAAGATACCTTGTGCCTTCAGCTGGGGGAGAGGTCACATATCCTGTGGGATAGTTGGATGCGGGGGCCAGCCCAGTCCCTTCGAGTTTGGAGGGACACTTACAGACACTTGGAGACCGTTCTCTAGAAGCTGCAGCTGGAGGTGTCCGTGGAGCTCAGGCGAGATGCACAAAGATAGACGGAGCGATTCCTGCCGGTTGGTTGGTTCCACCCGAGATTCAGATCCTCATGCCTGGTGATGACCGTTGGCTTGGATAGTTCACCCCCGTGGCATCCCACTGGTGGTGGTTGCAGGCCGGATGGATGACACCTCTGTTTCCTTCTTCGCGGTTTTGGGGGACGGCCGACTCAGGAGAGAGGGTATGCTCATCGACCCCCTTCTCTTGTGGCAGAGGGTTCGGGTTGTAGGCCTCGTGGGAAAGGTTTGGCAGATCGATCCTAGTATAGAGCAGGATCAGCTGCAGTTATGGCAATTATGGCTTTGGGAGGGGCGGGCCCTGTCAGAGAGCTTGATTGGGACCCAAGTGAGTGGAGATGGCCAGAGGTTGTGCAAGCCCAGTTGGTATGCTCAGGGTATCTCCAGGATATTTTTGCAGGCCTTCTGGAAGGCCTTGTGGGAGAGCTGGCGGCCGCGGAAGATTTCCTACTTCTTTTGGCTACTGGCCCACAAGGGTCTTCCAGTGGGGGGCTGGTTGCAATAGATTGGTCAGGATGGACTTTGTCAGATTTGTCATGAGGACGAGGAGTCACCAAAACACTGCCTGTGGAGCTGCACTCGCGCCCAGGAAGTGTGGAGGTGGACCTTTGGGATCCTTACTCGCGCAGCACCGGAGCTAGGTTTGATCACCTGGGGTGCGTTCTGCTGGTGCAGCACCACACCTGGCTTTCATCAGTTGTTCGAGGTAGGCCCGTAGGACCCCATGTTCCTTATCACACAGGGGACTTGGGGGCCGCTTGAGGGCATCCCGTCGCACCTGGCAGAGGCGGACACAGGTTCTTAGGAGAGGCAACCAGTCTGGGAGGTTATTAGCAGCATCGCTGGATGGCACATTTGGACCTCGCGCTGCGTGCAGATCCTCGGTGGTACCTCTCTTTCGACTGCCCAGGTCATGGCCGACATCTGGAGTGAGATTATACACACACTCAGAGACCAGTGGGACCAGATACAGGGAGATTCCCGTGGGCCGAGAGAAGCGGAGACGTTTCCTCCGAGATTGGGATACGCAGGGCCTCTTCTTCGAGCATACTTCTCAGGGCCTTCAGTGGCGCTATTCACCACCTCTCTGGCTGTTTATTCACACCCGCTTGATCCCTCCGTGAGAGAGAGCTTTTTGTTTCCATTTAGGACTGCGTCCGATTTGTGAACGCAGCCCCGTCAGCTGCAAAACTGACCTCATGTATCTTGTTTTTTCGAAAAATATATTCAGCACTGTTTTTTCGGCAAAAAATGTAGGCTCAGTCAAACTTTTGCTAAGCAATGCCTCAGTTAAATTATGTATTAATGGGGAAATGACTGAGCCTTTTATATTGAAAAGGTCCATCTTGCAAGATTGCCCTCTTGCACCTTTAGTTTGTGCTATTGTTGTTGATGCTCTAGCTTGGCTTTCCAAGATGAATTTGACAAAGGGCTAATGAAAAGCATTGAGCTCCCTTCAAGTAAACAACTTCTATCACAAAAATTTGCAAGTGATACCAATCTAACCATCAAGAAGTCTATAGAGGACATCAAAGGAGTACTTGAACGTATGGACACTTTTTTCAAGGCATTATTTCTCTAATTAATCATGCAAGACAGGATTTTGCATCTTAAAAGGGAATGACTTTAAGATATTAACTGAGTTGTGATGTCACAAAATCAATAAGGAATAGCTTTCAAACTGCTTAGCATACCAATGAGATTCGAAGTTTCTATGAAAGATAGGTGGGAATGGTTTTTAAAAAGATTTAGAAAGAAACTGAAAAATTGGAGAGTTTTGTATTCTAACCTATTTGGGACAAGGATTGATCTCAATCATTGCATTTATCCAGTGAGCATCTTTTACATTTCTTGCTGGTCTCCAAGCATGGACAAGCGCATCAAGCTATAAATATCCTTCCTTTGGGGTGGGAGCCCAACAAGAAGAAGGATCTCTAAAGTTAAGTGGTCCTTCTGTACTTGAACCCAAGAAGAAGGTGGACTTGGGGTGGTTGACATACAGTCATTCCATAAGCTCGCTATTGCCTAGATTATAAAGGCCATTCTTAATTCTCATTTGGAGTGGTCTTCAATCATACTAAGAAACTTTTCCCTAGCCAAACCATTGAGAGCTCCTAAATGGAACTATCCTAAACTTGCTAGTATCTAAAATCCAAAACCTTGCTCCACTAAAGGGAGCCAACTTTAGAGATCTCTAGGGGACTCTTTTGAGGCTACCAAAAGTCAAGTGTCTTTTTAGGGAAAGGATCGTTCATGGACCTAGACTCTATATGGGTCCCATCTATTTTAAAGAATCATCCTTTAAATGACAACGATTTCCAAGTAGTGAGTCTAAACTTCAAAAAAGACTACATACCTGGGGGAAACTTTGGCAAAGGAGTAATTCAGATGGAAAACTTGGCTAGAGATAAAGAGGCAATTCAAATTGGCAAACAAGTAAAGAGATTTGGTAATGATACCATTGTTGAAGAGATATGACTCTTTGAAAGAGGTGATTGGTTGTTTGAACATTTATCTATTGATTCAAGTTGAAACTAACCCGTGGTGGGTAGATGGTCATCAGTGATGGACACCTCCAGGATTACTACTAGAGCTTCATTGTATTTGGTGATTTACTTGAGTCTTTTGTCATAACTATCTTGCATTCGTGATACATGTTTGTCTAAGGATCTACTGAGTGTTTATTAGGGGCCCATTGTGAGGAGCATCTTCCTTGTCTGGATCATGCCGATCGGCATCCCACTAGTAGTGAAGGGGTACTGCATCAAATGTGGGATGCATTCGAAAGGAAGATGGAGCTTGTACATACTGAAGGAGGTTCCTTTCTTTGAGTAGTTTTGGCCTACACCATGTGAGTTGTGGTCCAATTTGTTGCTTATGTCTGGAGTGGTTTGCACTTGGCAAATGTGCATGGAAATCCCAGGCGGAGAGATCCCATCCTCCTCTTATCAAGAATTAGTTTGTGGTCATATGAGATCAGTTTGTGGTCAAGAATTAGTTTCAATGGAAAGGCGGTACCTCACTAGTCTAATGCAAAGAACACAGTTGGGTAGACTACTGCCATCTGATCTCCCATCCCTACCTCTAGAGAGAACCTTGATGAGGTCTTTAAAACCCTTAATATCAGATGGAAACTAATGATAGTAAACACAGATGGAAGTATCGATTTCTACAAATCTGGGACAAAAGAGTCCCAAAGAAAATGTCAACATGCCTCTAGCTAATATTACACAAAGGAGTGTGGTCCAATAGCAAAAGTCTAATGATTGGCAAAGAAGATAGGACTCTGAGTTGTAAAAGATGCATAGGTTTAAAGGAAGATGTTTTCCATCTTTTTGTTTCTTGCCCTACTACTAGGAAAGTATGGAAACTTATCCAACTAAATTGGAAAGACATTCTTCTTGGGGATGTAGCTAGAGTTAGACACAATAAACAAATGGGGATGTAGCTAAAGACATTCTTCTTGGGGATGTAGCTAGAGTCAGACACAACAAATAAATGGTCTACAGTGAGGGCACATGATTTGTCGTGGCTTTCTAGGAATGATTTTCAGTTCAATGATAGTTTCTAAAGCTAAGCTATGTTTTATGAAATGGTTTAAAAGGCACTTTGATACTTTCTCTTAGTGTTGATATTGGTATTGATTCTATCCTTATGCCTGATCTAGGGGTTCCTTAGGCCCAAAGGATGGTGGAACAACAAATCTTCAACTAGAATTAACCTCTCAAATAGTTGCACAAAGGAATCTTTGCTCATGATCACCGATTTATTGCATGCAAGGTGTAACAGAAAGCATTGCAAGCTCTAAATGCCCCCATCCTTTTCTAGGTCAAATTTGAGGAGATTTGATTTGGTTTTATGCTGTTTTTCAAAGTTTTTTGTTCCCTTTGAGTACTTATTCTCTTCTCTAAGCTCTTGAGTCTAAATCAACGGTAAAAGTAGGAATATGTAATGACTAATCTTTTGATCCCTTGCTAATATAATGCAATTATATTTTTTCCCAAAAAGCTAGCTTAGGCATAGCCAATCCTAGGACCATGTTAGGTGTGTGACGTGATCAAGGAGATGAGCACCCCAGGCATGTATTGAGTAGGCACAAGTTCCTAACAAGATCTTTCCAAGAGTTGGGTGCCAATGGTTCTTTGCCAAAATCTCAGCCAACTTTAACTAATTGCAAGACAAGTAGTCCAACGAATGTTGATTCTAGCTTGCCACTATCTCGAAAAGTTTACATCCTAGCTTCCCACCCATGGTATCTAGTGTGGCATGTCTAATATTCTGGTATGTGATGTTAGATGCAACAAGCGCATGGGTGCAAGGGGGGATGGTGGGGAGGATGCGCACAAGGGGGGATGAGGGAAGGGGGAGGAGGGGCAACAAGCTATTTATAATTGTGCCAACCAATTCTTTTTCTATTTTTTCATACAATTGTCATTGTTCCATATGCTCTAAAGAAGAAAAAATGGTAGGGGTGCCCACACCAGGACCATAGTACCTAGTGTGCATACACAATGGGAGTCTTACATTACATGCAATAAGGTCCTTGTAGCATGGACATTGAGCTTGTCAAAGGTGATTCTTTTCTAGTAACAATATTTGTGTCTTTGCACTCATATGAAGGTTATTTCTAATGAATTTCCTATCTCACCTTAAGGGTATGCATATTCTTTCTCAACATCTCATCTCTTAATGGCTATCAACTATTAGATATGCTCAATGCCCCATCCTCCTGGTAACCACCAGTGGTCCAAGGTGCTCAAGTTGTAAGGCCCCATATGAGGAGAAGCCATGTGTGAGCTCGGGACACTGGATGGATCCTGACTTGCATGTTAGATGAGGTCTATCAATGAGACCGTTGATGGTAGAAAGGTGATTGTGTGGGAGCCCCTTATTCTTGCTGGGGCCTGGGGGCTAGCTGGCCCCCAGTTGGGGGGTCCCAAGGGGGCCATCGGCCCCTTGGTAGGGGTTTGGGGGTGACAGCCCCTGAGGCGATGGTATAGGGAATATTCTCTAACTATTCCATGGACGACTAGTCAATTCCACTGACTAGGTTGACTGGTCGGCTTCATCGACTAGGTTGACAAACATAGTCGGATCAACATAGTCAAAGATTGGCAACCTCCCTAGTCCATTGTACCAGATCAGATCTTCTAGCAAAGATCTTCCAGCTAGTAGCTCTTCACCTAGTATCTATCTAGATCACCATCTAAGCTCCACTGTGGGAGCACATGGGTGAACGAAGCCATCATCTATACTACATTAGTATTGAAGGAAAATTTTGTTCGTCTTCAGTTTGTTGTGTACTCTCTATTCTTTGTTCAGTTTTTGTTCTGTTGTGCAGTGTAATTTAACATGGTATCAGAGCCTAGGTAGCTGTAAGGATCAAAGAGTAGAAGACAGGCGAGGGCTTCAATAGCATATAGAGTGATGGCAACGAGAAGCGGCTCGAGTTCAGCAGCTGCACCAACTATACCAACAAGCCAGGCGTTGAGGATTTGCCCACTAGCCTTCACTAAAGGCAAGCTAGATGGTACGAACTACACTCTGTGGAAGTTTAAAATTACTACTATTCTGGATTCATATGAGCTTTTGGAGACAGTATTAAGGACTGTGACCCAAAACCACAAGGAACCCCCAACCTAGCAAATATGAGGAGTATGATACCTCCTAATGCTGACCTTCTACAAGCTTGGAAACATAGGAATGTGGATGCTCTGTGCCCCCTGGTTACAAGTACTACTGATAGTGTTTTTGACCTTGATTCAGCATACATCCTCGAGCATACATCTAAGGCAACTATGGCCTAGAACATATTGAAGATTCAGTATGAGATGCGGAATCAGACAAGGATCCAGAACCTAGAGAATCAGCTCGCAGCTGAGAAGTTTAATGAAGGAGAGATAGTGGAGGCATTCATAACCGAATAAAAAATCTACATGATTAGATGGCTGGTGTTGGGATACAAAAGACTAGCAAAGAGCTAGCTTGGTGGTGTCTCCGAATATGTCCACCAAGGTCTGATGGACTAGTAATATCGCTAGATGAGACCCCAACCATTGTCATTTGAGGAGTTTTGTGCTTTACTTATGGAGGATGAATTGAGGCTTAAAGCTTGAGATGGAGGTGGCAATGGGGACGCTACGTTCTCTGCCACTGCGAAAGGCAAAGGTGGTTCTTCCACCAAAGGTGAGTCCTCTACTAGTGGTGAGACAAAAAGAAGAAGGGCGGCAAGAAGAAGTTTCTATTGGAGGTGCAAATCTCTCATGGACAAAGGGGATAAGAAGAAGGAGAAAGGGTTGAATTATCCCACATACAAAGGTGTGTGGAAGATGAAGGGACATAAATAGTCCAAGTTGCCCCTCCTATCTTCAATTCCCCCAAGCTTGCCTTTTGTGGAGGTTGGAGGGCTGGCTAGGCAAGGGTGCCTTATGGCAGGGGTGGGGACCTGCCATACACACATGCCAGAGCCTCCGTAGTGGCCATGAAGGTTGTGCACTTCCGTGAGGTGCTAGCGGTCTTGGCGGGGGGCATGCTAGGCACATGCTCTTGGATTCTAACATGGTATCAGAGCCCGGGTCTGATCCCCGGCCACCTCTCTCCATGATCGATTGGAGGGGGGTGTTGGAGGTGCAAATCTCTCATGGACAAAGGGGATAAGAAGAAGGAGAAAGGGTTGAATTATCCCACATACAAAGGTGTGTGGAAGATGAAGGGACATAAATAGTCCAAGTTGCCCCTCCTATCTTCAATTCCCCCAAGCTTGCCTTTTGTGGAGGTTGGAGGGCTGGCTAGGCAAGGGTGCCTTATGGCAGGGGTGGGGACCTGCCATACACACATGCCAGAGCCTCCGTAGTGGCCATGAAGGTTGTGCACTTCCGTATCTCAACTCGTCTGGCACATGAACATAGGCAATGCAACCAAAATTTTTTAAATGAGAAATATCTGGTTTCCTACTAGTATAACTCTCCTTTGGCATCATGCCATGTATTGCTGCAGTGGGAGTCCTGTTCATTATGTAGACTATTGTAACAACTACTTCAGTCTAATAATAATCTAGCAGGTCTTTTTTATTGAGCATGGCATGAGATACCTCTCCAATATGCCTGTTTTTCCTTTTTGCAAGTCCATTTTGCTGTGGGGTATGACTGCATGAATATTATTGCTTTATGCCATGCTCCTATAGGAACCTTGCAAACTCATTTGAGAGGTACTCTCCCCCTCCATCTGACCTTAGGCATTTTATTTGCAAGCCTATTTCTTTTTCAACCATAGCTTTAAAAGCTTTGAAATGCCCAAACACTTCACTTTTCTTTTTCATAAAATACACCCAAACTTTTCTGTTGTAGTCATCAATAAAAGTGACAAAATAATGATAGCCTCCAATAGATGTAGCTTTAGTAGTCCACACATCAAAGTGGATTAATTCCAATGGCCTCTTACTCTCTTGAACATGTCTAGGAAATGGTTTCCTTGCTTGTTTTCCAAATTGACAGGCTTCACATACCTTATGCATTTCTGCAACCTTGAACTTAGGCAATCCTGCAACAATATTTTGGGCCTGCATTAATTTAAGTCGATGTACATTAACATGACCAATGCGTTTATGCCATGTATCAATATTTGCAACTACATCAATCCCATGTGCAAACATTGCTGCACTCAATTCAGATGCACCACCATTTCTCTGCTCTTCACAAATTAGAAGAGCAATCAACTCCTCAAAATCATGAAAATTTTCATGGATGGCAATGGATGTCTGAAACTGTGCATAATCCTTTCCTAGATCATTCAAGGTCACAGAAACTAAATCATCATCTTCCACTGGTGACCCAATGGAAGCAAGTGCATCTGCAATCTTCTTCAACTTCATGAGGTAGTCATTGATGCTCATATTTTCTCTCTGCACATTATGCAACTCCTGCTTGAGCTGCATTTTCCTGGCTTGCATATTTGTGCTATACATTTTTGTCAAAGTATCCCACGCCTCCTTTAGCGTGCTTGCATCCTAAATATTCACAATCATAGAATCTGAAATACTGATAGACAGCCAGCATATAACTTTTCTGGCTCTCTCATGCCATCCTTTAAATGCCTGCAACTCCTGTTGATTGGGAACATTAGGACTAACTAGTTCTTATTAAGCTCCAGCAATGAACCCCCAATAGCCTTTTCCCTTAAGGAAATTTGTCATTCTAAACTTCCATGCTTGGAAGTTGTTCTTGTCAAGCTTTTCAGTGACTATCTGTGAAAGAGCATCAAACGCCATTACAAAACACTGCAAAAATATACTGTCACTGCAAAAACCACAACTTCTGCCTCATAAGGGCAAAATCTGCAAAACTGACGAAAGTGGTATTTGACCACACGGTCACTTCCTAGTGACGACTTTGCATCAACGGGCAATAAGAATGATTCTATCACTCCCAATATCTCTGCACACAAGCATACGATGCAATTTCTGTGGCAACTTTCCACCAACCTGTGGAACAATGGTCGCACAGCAAAAACAGGGCACTTTTCTGGGTGCCTGTGGAAAACTTTTGCCACCAAAACGGGCCCCAAAATGGGCCCCAAAATAGCCTCGAATCAAGGTCTTCACCCTTTCTCGCAGCATATACTACCCTCTCGCCACACTGCGAAGGGCGTCCCAATCTCAGACAGTGTACTCTTGCACTTTTTGGCTATGCTACCTGTAGAGATGAAAAAGAAAAGCAACGCTGATCCTCTTACCTACACACCGTGAACTTGGTTTTCTTGCTTGAGCTCCTTACCATGAACCGAGCTCTGATACCATGTGAAGAGAGTGGGAGAGAAGTAAGGAGTCTCACTTGTAGCTTTCTCACATACAGAATGGGGGAATACACACAAAGGTGGAGGCTGAAAACAATTTTTCTCTTCTTAGTTGTGAAAGCCAAAAGAACTCTCTCTTAGTACAAAAGGAATAGATGAACCCTATATGTGGGTCTCAAACCAAACTTATCTAACCTAGGTGGCATACTAACTGAGCCACTAACTAGAGTACATAAAGATAGCTGTCATCCAACTATTATTCATGGGCGGTGTACCAATCGCATCTGCAGCTAACAAGTCGGTGACATAAATGCACAATGGCCACCTTGGCATATCACGAGTGGAGCTCGATATCTCAACAAGAAGAAGGGCCATGTGATTGCAGATTGCTGAGTCAAGAATACAAATGAAAAGAATGGTACCCTGAAGAAAACAGATAAGGAGAAAGAGACAGCTAACATAGCAAAAGCAGAGTTGGATCTATTTCTGGCCATTGAGGAAGAGTGTTCCCTGCTCTGTTTGAGGATGTCAACTTGTGTGCCATCCATGCAAAGCACCTCACGGTCATGGAGGGACATGGCTCTGGTGAAGCGGCTACAAAGTGACCCAAGTTTGAAGCCCTAGATTCTCTTGCAGCCCACTCTTAGGACTTAGACCACCCCTTGCCTTGAAGGCACTATCTTGTATCTAAGGCCCAAGGGCCGATTTTTTTAAATAAAATATATCGACATTCTCTACACTATCGCATTGTGGTATATTTTCCATTTCAATGCTTGTAATAAATTATCATTTTAAGTTAAGTTTTGAATTCTATCAAATCTTGAAGGAATTTCACCATCGCGCAAAAGGGAAAAGTGTCCAACACATCGCCAAGACCTCAGAAAGCCCAAAACCCGCCAAATTGCCAGAATTGGTGAAAATGATACTAAATTGGCTAGAAATTTATTAAATTAACACAATTAAAATGATGGAGAAAATATATCATCAATGACTTAAACAAAATACAATGGAATTCATGACGAGTAATGATAACTTAAAACAAATAATAAAGACATGGTCATGTATCCATTGAAATATCCATTTAAATATATGTTTATATATATAAAAGGCCTCATAGGCTATCTTTCTTCTTGGCTAGTTTGAGTACATCAAGAATAGGGGTCTTTGAATCCCCTAGTGGATTCCTAGATATAAATCTAGCCACAATAGCACTAACATCCTCCTCTCCTACTTCCAAAGACATAGCCATTGCCGTCAATGCCCTGCCATGAATGTTCGATCCAAAGGCATTGATAGCAGCCAAGCGGTGTACCAAAATGACTTTGTCGGCATTTCGAGTAATATTGGAGTATCCAATAGCGCGTGACAATGCCTTGCACTTCAGCATCTCCAAAGGACCTCGAGGAGAAAATTTGCCGTGAAAGATCACGATATGCTCTGTGACTTTGCCAAGGTAATGGGCCAAAGAATGATCTCACCCAAATGTGCTGCGAACATTACCCTATCGAGATGAGAATTTATTAAGCTCGAATGCATCCTGCAACATTTCAACAAACATTAGAAGACCGATAAAACAAATTATACTGAAAGAACATCAAAATAAAAAATATTGTTCGAACTTACCACTACAGCATCGTTGGCTTCTATCCCTTCCTCATTTGCAATGTTGATGGAACCAGGTGCTATGTGATGTTCCATTTGAGAGGTGGACGCTTTCTCCTAACCTGTGTTGGAGGTGGAAGCTTCTACATGAGAGGGTTGTGCATCGTATATGGACATGTTTGCATCCCTCATTGAAACTAGCATCGTCAAGAGAAAGTCTTCCATTGTCTGGTCTTCAGCAGGAGGATGTAGGATGGAACATCTTACCCAACCTGCTGGTGGAAACAAACCCTTCAATAGATGAAGACTCAAAGAGTGAGGGATGGAACCAAGTGGTAGAAACTCGTCAAGAGAAAACACCATGCCACATGAAGAAGAAGATGCGGGTCAACAGGAATCCCAATCATTGCCTCACCAAAAGAAGAGAGCACAAAGTCCTCCTTGGGGAAATTTGCTAGGGCTAAAAAAGAGTTCTTGTGAATCATGCCCAACACAGGGGTGCAAAGTATCCCTTCAAAGGGAAGTGGATCAACGGAGTACCCAACCCCAAGGGACCTCACCTTGCTAAGTAGAACCTAAAAAACGCTGCCCACATGGCAACATATGTTTTGCCCATGTGGCAGCCCCCTCTCTTCTCTTTTCCATTTGAGTTTGCTATCCACATGGCGGTCAATAAGGTGCCATGTGGTAGCCTTAAACCTAAGTACACCTCCCCCATGCTCTCTTCATATTGGGGCTTATAGATGGGAAGGTGAACTTTCTAACACCCCCTCTTAGTGATACATCTTCGCCCGACCCCAACTTGTTGATGAAGATGCTCCATGGGCTCCCATCTCAAAGCCCTTTTGAACAATCCGATGTTAATGTCAATTCTTGGCTTTCAATTTGTGGCTCCTACTCTA
This sequence comes from Dipteris shenzhenensis, assembly GCF_047967505.1. Classification (NCBI taxonomy): domain Eukaryota; kingdom Viridiplantae; phylum Streptophyta; class Polypodiopsida; order Gleicheniales; family Dipteridaceae; genus Dipteris; species Dipteris shenzhenensis. Next base: position 24,482,808 of record NC_141619.1, read on the forward strand.
CTAGGTCCAGTTTTGTACAAGCAATTCACCCTGCTACACAGGTCCATCCAAGGTAGCGCCTGACGGCACCACATCCTTTAGTCATGTTTTCGCCTTTGAACTTGATCCAGGTACCAGCATCCTCAAGTTGTCCCCCTCTAATAAGTGACCAGCTTGGAGTCCTCTAGGCACTATGCTCTCAGGGTTTGTTTCAACGTGTCCTCCATTTGACAAGGTCTACAACCAAATACAATTTTTGTACACCTCTCTGAGCATGAGCCTCCCATTCAAGGGTATTGTCCTTTAGACATCGAAGGTCATCCCTTTGAGCTCTTGAACCAAGGTCATCCTTTAATAAGGTAGTACTTGCCTTCAAGATTCACTTCTTGTGAATTTTTGTTAGGGCTTTGATACCATGTTATTATCTTGCACATACATATGCACAAGATAATAAATAGACAGGGCTTCAAGAGAGCTATAGAACCAAGAAAATATTAATTTTCATCCAATGGATACAATACAAGAGACTTCAGAGTCCAAGCAAAGCATGGTCCTCTGTTCTTACCAAAAAAATTTCCTACTACCTCCTTGTCACTTCTAGATCCCTAAGCCTATGTGCTCCTCGTTGATATTTTAAAGGCTTTATCAATGTGCTTTGATCCCTGCACCTTACTGCCTTGAATGATGTCAGCCTAGGTGTGCAACCTTCTGTGAACTATTTATCTGCATGTCCTTGCCACCTTCCTCGGTCTTATGGAGACCCTTCAAGCTAGCTATGTCCTACTCCAGTCTACTCTCAATTGCTGCTGTAGTGGATCACTTGATCCATATTCCTTGCTACCCTAAAAGATAGCTAAGGCTAGAACCCTTCATTGAGCTCAATCTGCTATACCTAGCTCCCAAGTTGGTCGTCCTAGATGTAGGCCAAATGCTACTAGTCCACTACTCCAGTCTGCTCCTTGAAGCTTGCCACAATGGATGAAATATGAACCCCAAAAGGAATCTTTTATGGGCCTTGAAGGGCCTCCACCAACCAATAACCTTAAATTATCTACCTAGGTTTGGTATATGAACTGACCTACCAACCTATATATGAGACTATGGGTCTATGTGCCGGCCGACCTTGTTTGTCAGCAAATCGCTAGTATGGGGACCTACCGGGCAAGGTCCAATGCAATCCCTTTCTCTGCTATATGTGGCCCGCAGACTCTCCTTTCTCTATATCATCCTAGATGATCGAACCTAGGTCCTCTACAATACCTTGATGTTCTCCAAACAGTCTTCCACCTCGATGCCTTCTATCTTGGGACTTGCTCGTACCTTTGGACACTTGTCCTAGGCCCTCCAAAGACTTCTCTTCTCTATACTATTCCTACAGGCCTCCAAACAACCATGTGGCAGATCTGTTGTCAAAAATCCATACTGTCCTAGGCCTCTAAAGGGACCCCACCATTCCAAGTAGGACTTGAGGTGTGCTACCCTCATGAGCCTATGTGCTACCTATGTGGTAGCCCATGACTTCTCTTTTCCCTATGAGTCTGAGTTTGCTATGGTAGCCAATAAGCTAGCTGCCCATGTACTAGCCCTAACCCTAAGTACACTTACCCCGTGCTCCTCATAACTTCTGTAGACTTTAGCCATCCCCTTCAGGATAGCTATGTCCTGCTCCAATTTGCTCTCAATTGCTGCTCTAGTGGATCAGTTGATCCCTATGCCTTGCAGTCCTAGTATAAGCTCAGGGTGCAGCCATTCCTTGACCTTTATCGGTAGTACCTAGCTCGCTCTTGGTCATCCTGGATGTAGGCCCAAATGCTATTGGTCTGCTTTTCTAATTTGCTCCTTGAAGCCATCAAAACGGATGATATATGAGCCCCCCAAGGGGTCCTTTCATAGGTCCCTTAAAATGCACCCACCAGAAGCCTCAAATTAGCCAACTGGCCTTGGTCTAGAAATCGACCCGCTAACCCATACATGGGACTTTGGGGAGCCACCTTGAGTCTACGTGCTGGCCGACCTAGTTGGTTAGCCAACCAGCTAGTCTGGGGCCTATATAAGGGCAAGGGGATTAATGTAGCGCCTTTCCCTACTGCACATGACTTCCATGCCTCTACCCCTCTGAGACACCGACATGATCTAGGTCCTATGCAACACCCTGATCTTCTACAACTAGTCCACCACTTGTGCACCTTTTGTCCCAGGACCTACTCCTGCCTTTGGACACTTACCCTACTCCCCTTCCAGATTTCTTGTAGGCATCCACACAACGGTGCCGCAAATCCATGTTGTCCTAGGTGATCCATATTATTGTCCTAGGCCTCCAAAGGACCGCATCTTACCACAAGTAGGACTTGAGGTGTTCTGCCCATATGGAAGCCTATGTGTTGTTAATGTGGCATCCTCTCTCTTCTCTTTTCCCTATGAGTTTACTATAACATGGCAGGCTGCAACCAATAAGCTGACCATGTGGTATCCCTAATCCTATGTACATTTCCACCATGCTCTCCTCATATGGGGGCCTACAGATGGGGAGCTGACTTTATACCTTGTAGCCTACTATAACACTACTCCAATGATCTTTCTATTGAGGCAACAACCCAATTGCAATTTGACATGTCATTTAATAATTTTGTTTATTAAATTTCTTAATCACCAATCTTATGGCACTCAATTGTTCTCCAGATGGATTAGCTCAATTTAAATGCTTCTTATAAAACCTTGCACACATTGAAGCTAAGTGTAGCAACCAGGCATGTTGATTAATACTTTTAGTAGAGCATAATCACCAATGTTGTGGCACTCAATCATCCTCCAAATGGATGAGCTCAACTTAAATGCTTCTTGTATAAAAACTTGCACACCTTGAAGCTACATATAGCAAGTGTGAGAACATAGCATATTATATTCAAAATGAGGTTGCAATCAAGCCACAATTGAAGGCTAGCATACAACCAAAACCATTAAGGTAAGGAGCTCAAAGTTTTGCAACACACTTGATTATGAAGCCAATCCTCTTAAGATTTAGGTAGCAAAAATTTTATGGAGGAATTAGCCAAGAAGGCATGTAAAAAAGGCACACAAAGTTTGTAGAGGAATCAATCAAGAAGACATGAGAGAAATTCACAAAGACTAAGTGGACTTGCATAAGCTTTCCTTATGCTTTCTAAATTATATGTATAGATCTTTTTGTCTTTTTGAATCCTCTAGCTAGATTCCTAGTAGCAAAATTTTATTTACTCATGAGGAAGACATGTAAAGGGTCAAAGGGTCTACAACCCACTACATTGGAAAGCAAATAGATTCCTAGCTTTCTTCCTCGCAAGGACAAGAAGAAGTTAGAACAATTTCGATGAAAAAAGGAAGTCCTAGTCACTCACAACAAACTTCCCTATTCCTCTTTTGGTCCCTTGGCAAAGACCTAACCTTGGCATAAACTAACTCTAATACCACTCAAATGAAGGTTAATCAACTCGTGCTTTCTTCACCCACAAGGAAGATATATAAAGCTCTTTCCCTTAAGATCGAAAAGAACGACATCAATGACAAAATAAAGTATCAATCGCTCACAATCAAGAAGCTTTTAGATTTGACACTTATCCACTTAGCAACAAACCTAGCTCTATACCATCGACACACTCTCTAAATTACCTACCATGATCATTGTTTGTATGTTAGAGACTAGGAATAGAACTACATGCATTACCAAAGTTTAGAATTCATCTCTAAAAAATAGAGCTCTTCCAATTACTCACCCATGAGCACCTAAAGATCATGTGCAAGGTCTACACCCTAACTTTAGCCCAATAAACATGTGTATCCAATTCCTACCATAGACATCCTCTCCATAAGCGAAGCATTGAAATAGCTTGTTAGACTACCATGCCTATGGCTAAGATATCCATAATTTAGGTATTGATCATCAATGAATGTCCATGGCTAATACATAGTTTAGACCATGGCTAGGACTACTATACTGAGAATTCATGATTAGGCTCTAGGAATGCCTAATCAGATACACTACACATTGCCTAATAACATGCGTTTGATAACGTTCATTGTAACATATTGATAATAATATTCATTGCACATTGCTTCTACAACAATATGTGCTCGAAAGAAGAGCACTTTGAGATTGCTTAATGGAGGAGGGAACGAGTGTTACTTCCAAAATAATGAATTTTCACTTTATTTTATTTCATATATATTATTGCATTTCTTAATATATTGAGGATATTGTAAGTGGAGAATAAGAAGATTTCAAAGTCATCAATTTGGCCAATGAGACTTTAGCTCTCTAGCTAAACTCTCATTGGCCAAAAAAACAAAAAAAAATTAGGAGACGTAAAATGAAAAAAAAAGAATGGCGAAATGGCATGACAATAGCTAGTTTGATGCTATCAATTAATAGATCTAGGCACCTTTGACTTGTTTGTGGGCTTTATTTCAAGGAAAAGGAATCAATGCAAATGATAATTACTATTGGATCTATTCAAAGAGCATTGGACTGGAATATTTTCTATTGTATCAATTTTAGGGTCAATAAAGTTATGAATAACAACTAGAATATATGATTTAAGGTCACCCCACCATGTTTTAAAAGGTGCTTTTGCATGTGCCTTCTGTGATGCAAATAACTTTTCTGTGAGTGATATTTTGGAATGTTGCATTTTCATCTCCATGAGAAAACCAATGGAATATGTTCAAGGCAAAGTTACATGGGACGTTTTTGATCCATAAAGATTCCATTAGTTAGTCTAATGCACCTTCTTGATCCATAAAGGTTTCATTGTGGTGTTGAAGGTAACTAGAAATGCCTTTTAGTAGGAAATATAAAACGAATGACTCGTTCCAAATCTTTAACCTATTAACCACGGACACGAGAAAAAAAGAGAGGACATGTGGCAACTTGGAGGAGAAGATCCTGCCACGTGTCACAAGAAGGAGCTCTTGGATGAGAGGGGAGGAGGTGGAAAGACAAGAGGCAGCTTTGGGAGGAAGGAGCCTGGAGGAGATAGAAGGTCAATGGAATGGAGGAGATAGAAGTTCACCCTTGGGAGGAAGGAGGAGAAGGAAGGTCAATGGAATAAAAGGAGGAGATGAAAGGTCTTAAAGCCATGGGTTAAGACTGAGTTAAAATTTAAGAAGCCAATCCAAGTATGCAAGGTAAATTGATTAGCAATTTAAGAACCGATCAATGCATGTGCCAAAAGGAGCTTCTCTCTCTCTCTCTCTCTCTCTCTCTCTCTCTATATATATATATATATATATATATATATATATATATAATGTGTGTGTGTGTGTGTGTGTGTGTATGCACATATATGTATCACATATGTATCTATACATAGATGTATCACATATGTGCACACATGCTCACATGTATGTATGCTATGAGAGAGAAACGATAATATATATATATATATATATATAAAGGAGCTTCTCTCTCTCTCTCTCTCTCTCTCTCTCTCGCTATATATGTGTGTATGTGTGCATGTGTTTCAGGGCCCAAGGGACACTTGCTATATATATATATATGAGTGTGTGTATATGCATATATATAATATGTGCACACATGCTCACGTGTATATATGCTATGAGAGAGAAATGATTATATATATATATATATAGAGAGAGAGAGAGAGAGAGAGAGAGAGTGAGAGAGAGAGAGAGAGAGAGAGAGAGAGAGAGTCCTCATCACAATGATGCCAAGGAGAACAACATTCCTTACTACTTGGGCACCAAGATCCTTTTACATGGGTACACAACACTTGTATGGCTGCACTCACTCTTTCTATGCTACAAATGTGCGTTGTAAAGGATCCTTCGATTCTTGCTATGCTGCAAATGCATGAATATGGTAAGCATCCAAATGTCCTTTTCCTTCGTTCACACAGCTTGCTTGTACCTTATATTTCCAAATTTTGCGCGCCCCCAAGGTAAGGTACACTGTTGTAATTTGTATGAAGGGCTTGGCCTATGGACAGTGTCTTTTACCAACGTTGCAAGAAAGCTTCCTTATTCACAAGCAATTCTTCCAGAGGATGTTCGTTTTAAATGTTTTTGGCAACGCTGGAAGATAGCCTGATACAAGACATCATAGTGAATCCCTGCTCTTTCACGGTTGATTACAAAGAAAATATGGTCTGCCTCCAGTGTCGTGTAGTACCTGGAATCAGAGAGTTACAAGGTGCTTGTTAGTTCTCACCTTATACAGCTCATTTTCCTTCTTATTTGCTCTTTTTAAGAGATTTGTTCTGTAGATATACCCCCGACATACCAAAGAAGACACTCCTGAACTCAGCTCGATTCTCAAATAAAATATGATACGGTGTTCCAGGTTTCAAATTTTGCTGTATTTCAAAGATTTGTTCTGGGTATGGCAAAGAACAAGAAACTCCTAAAACTCAAGTCGAGTCTCAATGAAATCATACCATATTCCAGGTTTCAAAATTTGACTATCCACCAGCTTGTTCACCATACGACAATTTGGGTGTTCATCTGGTATCCGTGGGTAGAGCATGGAGATAGTGTTCAAAGCTCCATCATTATCATGCCATTCTTCATCCCTGCACATGCTTTTCGCGTGAGGATGAGTGTTTTCAATAGAAAGATAGAACATGTCTGAACAAACACATGGATTCGGGAGAAAAATTCTGCAAATCACTTCGAACATTCCACGTACTTGTATCCTGGATACAGAGGCGTGTCCGTCAAGGGATGGCACCACTGACTCATCTGCCAGGTTCTAACAAAAAAAAGAGGATGAATGCGAGACATGGCGGAAGGCAGGGTGCGGCCAAAATATTGTCTTGTCTTTTTGGTGGCGTAACTGCAGCAGAAAGAGTGATCAGCAGGCCAACTTTAATTTAGAACTTTCAAATTGAAGGCTGTACTACATTTGTATACAAGCAAAAGCATGTACGAAGGCCAAGATTTCAGTGTTTTCGTGAGATTTCAAACTGAAGGCAGTACATTTGGATACACAGCAAAAGCGTGTCCGAAGGCCAAAAGATTTGTACCTCACATAATAGGTGTTTGAGTAAGTCTTGAGATTGCTATTAATTTTGAGAGTCTGTTGAATACTCAAATCTGGGAGTATCCAATCACCGCTTGCAAATGGCCCTGTGTAGCCGAGCACAGTCTTTCCCAAACCCTTCAAGCCAGAGGAACGCCAGCCTAAGTTGTAATGATCGAATCCAAAGCTGTAGTATTTCTTCAATGCAGGAATGTCAAGCCACTCATACAGCAGTACTCCCAGTCTCAAGAATTCTAGCAGGCTGATGCTCTTGAGTGATTTGCCGTCTTCTGATCTGTGTTCAGTACATATATTATCACAACTTCTGTAGATGTCAAACTTTGCTGCAATATAGATTATCCATTCACAGCATTACTGACCTGATACCATCGATATAAACTCTTGTAGTACCATTGAGGGCACCCGAGAGACAAGTTACGCTCAGAACCCAGTCCGCAGATGTATTGTGATGGCCTTCAAAATTCTGTAAATCAAAGATTTGAGAACTTTTGCAGGTCCGGCATGCTGCAGCGGATCAAAGGGAGCTGAAAATGTGCGGTTCGTTACGCATTACAGCTAAGAACGCAGAATTTTGGTCGCACCTTGTTTGCAAGCATTTGCTGTAGGACTCGAATCACTTGAGCCCCTACTGAGTGTCCAACGAAGTGAATGGGGTGCTCCTCGTCCCATTCGGGATAGTGTCCTGTTACAAGCAACCGAACGTTGAAGTCAATTGCTTCTGATCTTTCATTTGCTGTCACGACATTTTGTGATAACCCGATAGCTTTTTGTAGACAAACGCAAACTTCATCGCTTTTTGATCACGCAAAACAAGGATTTCATGAGTTACCCTCCAGGTATGTCCTTCCGTAGCGTGAATGCTCGTATTGCGTGCTGTGTTCAAGTCCATAGTCTACAGTGCCTCCTTTCAAGAAATAGAACAACTCGCATGCCCTGAGGATAACACAAAACAAGCTAAGGTGACAGAATGGGAAGAGAAACTAAATCGTCAAGGTGGCATGCCGAATGGGAAGAGAAACTGTGCTTGACTAGAACGTGATATTCACAGATGAAAGAAATGAATGAAACAGAAATTGTAACAGCCAAATCACCTGTCATGAAGGCTTGTTAAGGAGCCAAGATCAGGAACAAAAACTCGGTGGTGCATCTTCTCCGCTCCTCCCCAATAGGAAAGACATCCAAGCTTCTGCAGCACCGAGCATCGACGGTGTTAGAGCTGGAATCATATAGAAAACACAGATACAGATGATTCGGAGTAAGCATGCAGCATGTACCCCGTCTCCAAAGCCAAAGATGCCGTGCACCAGCACAACAGGAGCTTCATCGTGACCTTCGAAAAATTGGCCGAAGCTCGCTGAAGGACTTTCTAAAGAAGCTGACGAATGGGTGCGCAAGGTGAGCAGCTGGGGCTTCATGAAGAGCTGTCGAAGAAGAAGCATGATGTCTAGCGCGATAGCATAACTGAGGAGCAGGAGTCCGTAGGACAGGTGAACTGCGATGCTGAGTATCACCTCGGGGGGGCATAAAAGAGCGGAGAGCCATGATCGAAGGAACCGCAATACGGCAGCAAACGAGCTACGCGCTTCCGACATTGAGCAGCAGCTTGAATGATGCTCAGGGATGGGATCAAAGACGGTGATACGGTGCGAAAATGTTGCGAGGAAGCTGGAGCAGCAAGGTGAGGATTAGCGAGAAGTCGCGATGCATGAGCAAATTGTGAAGCGATCGAAGGATTGGAGGAGGAAACGATCAGAAATTTTCATCGTGCAGCGCTGTAATTCATACCGTTTGCAGAATCGATCAAGTTTTTGGAGACGGAACGAAGACGACAACCGGATTGCTGATGAAACGGATGACATTTCGGTAGGAAATTTTCAGGCTGCGAGCTTGTCCACTCTTGATTGTCTTCTTGCAGTTTCCATCCATCCGACGATCATCCGCCATAGCCTCCGTCGACGTCGTCGGTCGGAGCTCCCGGGATCAGCAAACGGATCATGTTGAAACTTTTTGGCAACAGCCATGGATCCAAAATCTCCCTCTCTCTTGTCTTGTTCCCTCGCAACAATCCCCTTCCCTGTCCTTTTCGTTGTCCTCCAACACTCTGCGCACGCACCGAAGCTCCCCTGCGTCGGAAATCCCGCACTCCAAACAGCGTCGATCCAGACTCATCCAGTTCAAGCTGCTTTCGACGATAAGGACGACTCGCGATCGAAAATCGGACTTCTCATTGCTCCATGTCGATGACCACGAATCTTGCAGCCTTGTCTCGTCGTCCTTGCTTCCTCATCAGCTGGTTCCGTTTGTTTTCTGCCTGCGGATTACGTCCAAAAGCTTCCTCAATTTCGGCGCCGCCATCGATCCATCTTTAATCCTTTGCAACAATTTGAAAAACCAGGATGGAGATGACGATTGAACCTTACCTCCTTGCTCTCCCCATGACCACGAATCTGCTCTCGTTTCTTCCTGTTTTTGCAGTTTAATATACCGAAAAGTTCTCTCTCTCTCCCCCTGACCACGAATCTGCTCTCGTTTCTTCCTGTTTTTGCAGTTTAATATACCGAAAAGTTCTCTATCTGCGATTTCCGGCCAAAGCTCGGTCCCCGCGCGATCAAAGCCTCCTGATTCATTCTTTGCGAGCCTTTGAAAATCGAAAAGAAATCAGAATCGAGATGAGGATTGAACCTTCACGATGACGTTCTCGTTTCTTCCAGCTGCTTGCTCCCCATGACCACGAGTCTGTTAGCGTTTCTTCCTTGCTCCCCTGTTCTGTTTATAGGAAAAACTCTATCTCCCGCCATAGCTCGGATTTCCCTAGTAAAATCGATCAAGGCACGCAAAGCCTGATATATCCCAATTCACCACGTCGCTTCTCTGATCTCGCCCTTCTCCCTTCCTTTCTCCCTTCCAACACCTTATCTCGATGCTCACGATATCGCCTTCTTCACTTTTTAGTCAGAGTGTCTTTTAGTCTTTTGCTTTCTTACGGTCACAGAACTTCTTACTTGCTCATCGTCCCGGCAATGGAAGTAGCTCACGTCGATGTCGTGAGGGAGAGCTAAATTTGATGATAGGGATCGATCCAAAACCGCACACCCATCGATCGCGATCATATTCTTTTATGCAATGCGGTTCGTGTATCGATTATCCATGGAGTTTTTTCACAGCTCTGTTCCTTGTTTCGTAAAAGCTCGCTCAAATGCTCACCACTTCGGGCAATCAGTTTACAACTACAAACGAGTTCGACCGAATCAACCACATTTCTTTGCAACCGATTGCTGCATGCACAAAAATCGATCCTGCCGGCAAAATCAAGCTCTATTCGTGATGATCGTTCGAAACCGATCGATTCTCTCTGACAATCGGTTTACAACTAAATCAATTTGCAACCGATTGCATGCACAAACATTGATCTGCAGGCAAATTAATCAAGCTCGAGTATTCGTGATACTGCTAACAAAATCAAAAGCTCCATTTGTCATCTTACTATAGGCATGGGAGGTTAACTATAGTCTTTCCTTCATGAAAATTTTTAATGCTATTATAATATGTAAAGTACATAATGCGGATTAGAACTCTACATAACGCGGATTAGAACTGCAGTTAAGCACGCTTAGGCCACAAGAGTAGAACTCTCCATTTGGGCCACAACAATACTGGTATGAGTGGCTTGTCCTGGTGCTACACCTTTTCAATGAGGAAGCCTCGGCCCCACCTTGATAGCCCAGTGGTAGGGCTGCCTGCTTACCTAGGTGACGGCCCTCGCTCCATCCCTCAAGGAGATAGAGGCAGGGCGGTGTGAGTGGGTAGGTGTGTACTATTAAAAAAAGAGAAACAAGAACAACCACACCCAAAAACATAACCAACAATTTTATATATAGCATTTCCATCCAATATAAGCATAGAACTAGGTGGACGCTCTACTAGCGATGCAATTAAATATATCTTCACTTCAACTCTAATGAGTTCAAAGACAAGATGTGACTACACCACTTTGCCACCACAAGATAGTCTACTAGATCGCGTAATTATCTCAATGCATCCAGTTCCTCCCAAAGACAATAATGCGCATACTAATTTCCACTATAAGAAATGCATCGATTAATTCTTTAGTCAAACCTCCATGCTAATCCCTAACATCGCCACCTTTCCTCCTATTCTTGGGAGCATTCAAGTATATGTAGCAATCTCTTCACACGATATGGCAACCATTGGTCTAAAATTGGAATCAATATACCAATTACTCGAGATCAGTTGTTTTCAAGCACATCATGAGACTGCACATCTCACTCATAACTATGAGAGTGGTTCCAACAAGCGAGCCTTATCTTGAAGTGCAGTCAAGCTCTCATCGAATGAAGGAGTCGACAAGCTTAATGCTTGTTCTCCCATCTTGCTCAATGATAGGCTCCTCCACCTCTCCCTTGATATCCAGGCTTTGTAGAAAAGTCTTTCGATGAGAAGCAACATGTACCACGACATCCAGATACCTTACTATTTCATGGTTTTGCAACAGAGATGAGACAGTTGATAACGGATTCTGGTGCTCTATTCGATACCTCCTTGGCAAATTCATGAGCACATGCAATAGTGTGTGTCAAATGTCCCACACATTAGGGTGGCATTCTAGAATTCTTCTACACGATTCGGAGTGGAGTTGGCTTCTCGAGAGACCGGCCAGTTTAAATCAGGAATTGGGTGGCATCTACAAGGGGCATCCTTACTAGACTTTCTAACCATGCATTAATTTCCATTGCTTCTCGATTCTCTAGCATTGTCTCTCACCATATGGACATGCTTCTATTTACCAGAGAGAGGAGGTGATATGTAAACCTTTAAGCTTGCTTGATTGCATGATTAGGGGAGGGATGAGGAGCTCGCAAAGCAGTTGGTACCCGTTATTGCAGAGTCTAGGCAAATTTTCCAAGAAGCACATCAAAACTAGGTAGGAAGTTTGGGATAAAGAGAGAGGCATACATGGGGGCATCGCCTCTATTTAGCGATTACAACGGGAGTCCCTAGGAATGGAGGCACTTCATGTACACATGTTACGAAAGGGAAATTTAACATTACCAAATAATAGCATCAAATACAAGGGATGCGATAATCTATGAGCAAGAAGAAGACAAGGGCATTGGGTACAATCTCCCCCCCCAAGGTGTGTGGCTCTTGCTTCCACACCTAGAGTATTTATAGATATTTCGTTAAGCTTAATACAAAAGATACGTAGTGTCTTCTTGATTTCTTCTTTTTCATACTTTTCCCTCTCATCCATCCTTTTCCACACTTTACCTTTCTTCCATCCTTTTCCATACTTTTCATCTTTAATCTATTAACCATGGACACCAAAAAAAAGAGAGAGGACACGTGGCAGCTTGGAGGAGAAGAGCTTGCCACGTGTCACAAAGAAGGAACTCTTGGATGGAGGCTTGGAGGGGGGAGGAGGAGGAAAGACAAGAGGGAGGCTTTGGGGAGGAGGTGGAAAGACAAGAGGTAGCTTTAGGGGCAAGGAGGAGATAGAAGGTCAATGGATTAAGGAGGAGATGGAAGGTTAATGGAATGAAAGGAGGAGATGGAAGGTCTCAGAGCCATGGGTTAAGACTTAGCCAAAATTTAAGAATCAAAGAGTGGTTGAGGATGGTCATGCATCTTTGCTCGTGCAAAGCACACAAAGCACAAGTTCAGTACAGACGTGGAGGCCTAGAGGGGGGAGGAGTTGGAAAGACAAGAAGCAAGCCTGCTTTGGGGAGGAGGTGGAAAGACAAGAGGCAGATTTAGGGGCAAGGAGGAGATAGAAGGTCAATGGAATAAATGAGGAGATGGAAGGTTAATGGAATGAAAGGAGGAGATGGAAAGTCTCAGAGCCATGGGTTAAGACTTAGCCAAAATTTACTGAGAATTAAAGATCCATCTTAAGATGGAGAGTGGTGTGGATGGTCATGCATCTTTGCCCGTGCAAAGCACAGGTTCAGTACTCGTCTTATTCACCCTTTTACATACTTTTCCAAAAGTAAAGTGGATACGTGCTCAAAAGGCATGGTAGGCACTTAAGCCCTCTACCATCTACAAAATACAAAATTAAGGCATATAGCCTTGTATACAAAGCTAGAGAAATATTTCCATGAGCTTCTTCATTCCCATTTGTCCACGTCTTCACCTGTACTCAGGTAACCAATAACATTAGATGTCACAATTAAATGCATCTCACATTAATCAATTCTAATGTTATTATTTATAATCAAACATCTATAAACACATAAACATGGCATCACACCATTGTATGGTCAAATAAGCATACACCATTATTTTTAGTATTTACAAATGGAATCACCCATGATACTAAATGGCAAAAATGTTCATGTCTAGTTAGGCGTCCCCAACTAAACACACAAAGTATAGATAGAACCCTCACCACATCTGGTGCACTTCTACCTAATACTTTGCTTATATGTAGTCACTCACTGACTACCAATAATCCTAGAAAGTAGGGTGAAAAATAAATACACGTAACAGTCCCTCTTTCTTAGGGTGCAACTGACCTCAGTTGTGTTTGATTATAAGAGTGGATCAAATCAGGAAAAGCTCAAAAATAATGTTCTGGAAACCATTGTACTGCATCATCTTTTGAATGATTTTCAAACTTTAATAACATATAAGAGTTATAGGTCTTTCCTCTACACGTAGTCCTTTGTTGATGATCAAGAATGCAATCTGGTTCCAATATTTCTTCCTCATCAATGATCAAGGGTGGTTCTTCAAAAGTAGGATGGGCAGGTACTTCTCCCTTAAAAGGTTTCAATAAATGGGTGTGGGAAGAATAATGGATCTTCAAATGATTTGGCAATTCCAGTTTGTAAGACATATCATTTATCACTTGAATGATTTTGAATGGCCCATAAAATCATGGTGCCATTTTAACTACATGCCATTTCTCCACACTTTTCAATCTTCTTTTCTTGATTCGTAGTAACACATGGTCACCTTCTTTATATACCATATGTTTCTGTTTCTTGTTGGCTTGTTTGGTATATTTCTCTTGAGCTCTCTTGATTGACATCAAGACTTCTTTCATGATGTTATCATATTTGTGCACAAAATCATCCGCAGCCTCTACTTTTTGACAAATTCTTGTAATAGGTATTGGTAGAAGCTTTCCATAAACTATGTGATCGAATGGTGCTCATCCGGTAACAGAGTGGGGAGTATTGTTATAAGCAAATTGTAGCAAATGTAAATATTGATTCTAGCTCTGCAGTTGACTGCCCACATATGTTCTAATAATGTCTACTATCGTGCTGTTAGTGACCTCAGTTTGACCATTGGCCTCTGGATGAAAAGCATATGTGAAATCAATTTTGGTTCCAAGGTTTTGGAATAAAGCTTTCCAAAAAGCACCACAGAACTTGGAATCTTGATAAAAAACAATATAGTGCACAAAAATGTGTTTTATGAATAAATGTGTTGTTTGTTGTGCAGTCAAGGTTTTCTTGCATGGGATAAAATACGCTTGTTTACTAAATCGGTCTACAATGGTCCCAATCATGTCATTTTGATTACCAGTAAGTGGAAATCCAGTAATAAAATCCATTGAGATATGTTCCCAAGATTGTGTAGGTACTGATAATGGCATCAATAATCCTGGTGGTTTTCCTTTGTAGCTCTTTCTTTTGGCATGTCATATACTCAACTACAAACTTCGGTACATCTCTCTTCATGGAAGGTCAATAAAACTCCTTGGAAATGATGAGCAAAGTAGTAGATACTCCTCAATGACACATATAGGGTGGCTGATGCATCTCTTCCATAACTTGTAATCTGTAAGGTCGAGTGATACATAGCCTTTTTTCAAAGAAGAGGTATCCATCACTATATGAATAACTAGATATAGGATTCTGATTATTTTGTTCAAGCTTACACATATATCAAAAAAATATGAATCGTCTTTGTAGGAATCTCTGATCTGATCATATGGTTGCATCTCTGTTGAGAGACCACACTAACCCAATAGAGTGCTATAAAGGAATGGGTTAGATACCCTAACCCTAAATGGGTTTGTATATATTCTACATTTTCAACTAAATCTAGTGTACAGTTAGTCATTTGTGGTGTGCTCTCTAGTTGTGCCCTCTCTCCTCATCTCCACTCTTCTCCTCTCCCCTCTTCATATTTTGTCATGGTATTAGAGCATGATTCTGCCTTCCACTGAGGTGCCATCCTTCATGAGTAAGAGATTGCGAGATTGAGAGATTGAGAGTTCTCTTGAGTGATCATGAGTCCATTCACTTGCGTTGAGAGAATTTCCATCGATTCATTTGAAAGAATTTTCGTTCCTTGGTTTATTCATTTTGAGAGAGAGATTCATATGTGAGAGAGGCTGGACATTCCTTCTAAGATTTTTGAATTGAGAACAATGATAGAGAATTCTCCCTAGAAAGAGAGAGAGTTTCTCAGCTTATTCCACGAGAGAGAGAGAGATCTTGTTGCTGCGAGAGAGAGAGAGAGATAGGGAGAGTCTTTCAAAGAGAGATTTGTGAGAGACCTCCTTTGGATCTGCTGAGAGGGAGAGATGTTTTTCAAACATACTCTTGACTGAAAGAGACAAAGCAAGATAAGCTCCCAACGACTCAAAGGCTCATCAACTCGGCCTCTCTACAACCAAGCAACGAACTCGCTCCTTGGCAGCTGCACCAGCCCATCAGCCCTGTAGCAAGGCTCCTTCCACCTCCTACTCAGTACTCCACAAGGCTCCCTTCAAATCTCGGCTGTCATAGCCTCTAGCCCACGAACAGCTGCTACACAAAGCAGAAATAGCTACAGGCTTCCACAATGCCAGCGCTCGTTCATCAACAGTTTGTATCCAGTGCCATCCACCTACACGCCTCTAAGGCTTAACGCTCCTTTCTAGCAAATGCCACCATCTCTAGTCGATAGGCCAAAGCGATGCCTTTTCAACGGCATCACTGATTGCAGCAGCACTGAACAACAAGCAATATAGCGACTCTCTCTCCAGTGTTGATAGCACGGCCCTCCAAGGCATGCTTCATCTTGAATGTGGTTGTTGTGGGGGGTGAGAAAATGGAGCCGTGACTATTTTGGTGTAGTTTGCTGCATAGATGCGTAGCCTCCTGTTCTAAAAGCTCCCATGAGCTCCTAGCCTCCGAGCGTAGCTAGCCGCCGCCAACGATCAGCCAATTCTAGCAAGACTCCTTAACAACAACCATCAACGGCTCCAGCTGCCCGCTTCATTGGCTCCCTCGATACCAGAAGCAACGCCTTCCACCACGTCAGACAAATGGGCCTCCCATACCCGCGCTTCATGCATAGCAAAGGCAATAGCAAAGCAAACAACACCATCACCATTCGCTTCCAAGCCCGCAACACAGCTGACCTGAGACCAAGCCATTCTGTCGATGAAATCTTACTGATTTCGTCGGCATCTTTAAGATTCTGACGCCTACTTAGGTGACACGTGGCCTCCACCATCTTATCCTAAGGCTCCTCCAGCTTTTGACACATCATCTCAGGAGCCTTATCCTCCACGTCAGCTTACCTTATCTGCCACATGGTAGCCGCTTATCATGCCACCACTGCCATGTCAGCTGTCCACATCACCACTACAATGTCACCACTGACATGTCATATGCCACATCACCACTGACATGTCATATGCCACATCATCAATGCCATGTCATCGTGCCACACATCATCATTTCCACATCATCAACTGAACTTGCGTTAGTGAACCAGACCTTGGGTTAGTCAAGTTGGCCATGGTTGCGTTAGCATGACCCTGGGTTAGGTCAGCCTGTGCCACCTCAGCTATCCAACCCCTTGCAGGCACAATTATCCCTCTACAAGCACATTGTGCACTGCATGTGCACTCAATTGCCACATCATCACTGCTCCACTGGCACATCCCTTGGCAGGCACACCCCTGCATGTGACTCTAATTGCCACATCATCATTGAGCACATTTGCACTCCTTTTGCCCCTCCACCTAGATCAAGTCGTATCTCTTGATCCAGGAAGAATTTGAGGGCGCTCCAGAAAGGAAAATCGCTTGAATTTTTGTGCTCTACGCACTCATCACATCACATGCACATTTCGGTGCAAGTATCACTCACTTTTGATCCTCATTCTGACAAATCCACTTCCTACATGCACATCAGTCTCTACGTCGATGCATCTGACCCAGCACACAAAAAGAACCAAATAAAAGAAATTATTTGATGTTCTTTCATCGATCAATGATTGGTATAGATCTAGATTAGAGTAGACTAGATCATCATAGAGGAGACACTTTGAATTTCTCCAAGTTGCCAATCTAGGCCATGCCCAAATTTCCCGACTAGTTCCTACTTAGGGTTAGTCCCTATGCTCACATACAGTTTCACATCATCACATTACCTGAAACCTGGTGTTCATTAGTTCAGTGAGCAGACTTTCTTGGCATATGCCTGCTCCCTTGTCCTACCGGGTCTCCATCTGTGCACCTTCATAATATAAGCATCAGGATCCGGGGCGGTCACTCTTTGAAAAATGTAAGATAACAGGATAGTTAATGGAAGGGGATTTTTAAATTTAGGGGACTTATAGGCCGTGTACGGATGGGAGGGGATTCAAAAAATACTTCTCCAATGTCATTTTGTCATGTTCACATATGAAGGGGACTTTTAAATTCTATATTCAATCATGTATACATATGGAAGAGAGGTGAACAATTATGGGGGGAAATGTAAATTTTAGAATATAGGGGTATTTTAAATATGGTCTTGCTCGCACGTGTTTTCAGGTTTTTTACAGAGTGACCACCCCAGAATCAGGATTATCTTCCAAGAAGCGTCTCATCCTTTCTTGTGGTATCCTCATGGAAACCCAAAGCTCATGCATCTTTCTTCGCCAAAACTCTCTCATTCTTCCGGAGATCTCCCTACAGGGCATCTGGCTCTCTATAGGTTTGCTGCTCTCCTTGCAACTTTTCTTTGGCAACATCGGCCGTGGTCAACAACCCCCAGTTTCCAAGCTCATGCCTGAATCTATAGCCACTCATGGACAATGTTTTTATATTTATGTAATTACGTCAAATTTCTCGTGATCACGTCACGCGAATGCATGGATAACAAAACTAGAGCCGCGATGATGGTCTCACATTATTTGGTCACATTAACCTAGTGATCAAAAAATCATCGGTGGTATTTGTAAGTTAATCGCCAGTACTAATCTTTATACCACCGGTATCAGACTTATTATTTTCAGTATCAGTACCGGTGATAACAAAAATATTACCATGATACTATTACTGATGCTGTAAGTATAATACCACAGGTATCAAACTTATTATTTTCGATATTAGTACCGGAGGTAACGAACATATTACCGTCAGTATTATGTTTAATACCGCTGGTATATAATTTATTACCATCAAGATAAGTACTTCGGTAAACAGCATATTACCAATAGTACTATACATAATATTGGCGGTAGAATACCGGCGATTCTATAAAAGAAAGCCATTGGGCTCATTTGTAAGCATAATGGAGATTAGGGGTAATCCCTCTAGAGGTGATGCCCATGGTGGAGATTCTCAATCTCTCAATCACTCTCACGAGGGGAGAGGAGAAGAGTGGAGATGAGGAGAGAGTGAATAGCTAGAGAGCACACCATAAATGACTAACTATACACTAGATTTAGTTGAAATGGTAGAATATATACAAACCCTTTTAGGCTTAGGTTAGGGCATCCAACCCTTTCCTTTTGGGTTAGTGCTATGCACATATGATCACATGATGTTGAGCATGGTTTCTCAATAGATACATCCCAGTATCATTATCCCAAGGCCATTCCCCTGTTGATGTACCAATGGCCACCTCTTACTTTACCCGCACTGCCATATCCATCCAACTAGGTATAATTAGCAATACGAGGAGACACTCCTACCATCCTAGGGAAAATTAGGGCTCAAAATCTCTCGTTACCCCCACCTATATGGGACCTCAACCACCTCCATTGCGATTCACTCCCACAAACCAAGTCTTAGTGGAGGAACTACCTAGTAATTGGAAAGAACCAGGTCATGCCTCTAGTCCTTCTATTGCTTAAAAGAGTCAAAAAATTAATAGCGAGGAAACCTATCAATGGGCCTAAAGACATCATAGTATCAGCCTCATTCTTATCCACAAAAGTAAAGATGCCCATCGGGACACTATTACGGGGCAATCCTACTCTATGTAGAGACCCCTCGGATTGGATGAATGGGAAAATAGTAGCTGCTAAGATGGTCGAACCTCCAAATGAACCCAACACTTTCTTAAAGTAACCGTCAACAAATTGGGCCAATACTTTGAGAGTGACAATACCAATGCAATTACCCATATCATAGCATGATAAACAAGCAACAAAAATCTTGGATGGGGGAGCGGGTGTAAGAATAGCCACTAAGAAGTGCTAGGACAAGTGGGGATGACCTAAAATGGATGCCACAAGCCTCATACTCAAATTGGCTGATGGAGCAACAACCTAATTGGTAGGAGCTCTAAGGGATATCAAGATCAGGACTTTTGGTATAATCTATCGAGTATGGTTTGTTGTAATGGACTTACCCAACCAACCAAATGGCTCCGACATCGTATTGGGTGGACCTTTCATGCAAGCTACAAGATTGGTCCATGTCTGGAGCTCAAATAGAATATATTTATGTAAGGGTGAGCAAGTCATGAGGGTGGATCTCCAAACTTGGAAGGCTCATCCTATGTCGAGGAATCTATTTGTAGCTGAATTTCACACCATCAATAGATCAACATAGATAAATGTATTCAAATCTTGGACAATGGAAAGATTCTTGAAGACTCTGGGTGTGATCCTTTACCAGAGTTAGAAGACTTAGTAATTTGGATACATACACTCGCCACAATAGATCCTCCCATTACTAAAATAACTCAAATTATGTACCTTGACTATGATCGACCTACTATCATTACACCTTTTTATGCCATAAGAGGGGTACTACCTAATGAAATTGAACCTTCAATTGATAATGCCCTTGATACTAAGGAGATAGATATTACTCCATCTCAACTTTGGTTACATCTAACATCAATAGGTGCACAATGCTGGATACAGGCCCTGGTGATTGGGCAAGCAAGCGTCAACCTCATTTCTTGGGAAACATTAAAACATATCAGCTAGGTAATTCAATCCATAGGAGGTACCTCAATTCAAGTTGTTGCTTCTTTAATGCTAAATTTTTCCATGGACAATCACGTTGTGCCTTGCAAGTTTTTTGTAACTCTTCCAAGTACCTTAACCAAAGTTGTTGTTCTTGGTAAAAGATGGATCCAAGACACTCATAAATGGTTGTTTGGTGATGAATCAACCCATCAATATGTACTAATCTCTACCAAGCAGACCAACATTCAAGCATTTCATCTACTTCCATCTCTCAACCTTTACAAGAGCCTCACAGGAAAAGACGACAAAGAAGAAGAGAAACTAAGCCAATGTGGGTCCAAAAGGATCTACTAGATGCCCAAGGGTACATTTTGAGTTCCGATCCTCGACATCAAAACCCCCCCTATCATGTAAACAACAAACCTCGACATCGAAGAACAAAATGATGCCATCCAACAAGGAAGGTACAATACCATTGGGTTCCCATAAGACTACTAGAGGCCCAAGGATATTACCTTGGAAACACTTATGTTTGGGTTTGCAAGGTACTTAGTGCAACAAGACCATGTCCATCATCTTCAAGCAGCACAATGACAATATGATCAATAAAGAACTGTAGAAGAAAGAATGGAGTTCCAAGCCTCTAAAATAGTCATCATCATCAAATGAGAGGCAACCATCAAATTCGAGCCTATGAAACATGAAAAATCAAGGAAAAGATTGGAGAGAAGAACCACAAGAACCTACCATTAAAAAGATATAACCACAAGAACCTACTCGCAAGTACAAAGGAAAAGCACCAATATAAGAGGATCACACACAAAGAAGATCATCTATCTCCTATCGAGTAGTTTCACAAATACCTATCTCAAAAAGAGAGATAGTAACACAACACACATACTCGAACCATAGTCTCTCAAAATTCCATTGAATTCACTTCATCATCTTCAAGGCGAACGGCAATTACACAAGAACCAGTATCCAAGAAAGAGATAGTAACACAAGAAATATCCATGAAAAGAATGGAATCTACTTTGAAAGCTACACAAGAACCTTAGTGAGAAATTTGGCATCCCTCTTCATGGCAACTACACAAGAACTTGTCACACTAGCCACACAAGAACCTTCCAATGTAAATGAGGAATTAGCCTCATTGATAGCTTTTCAAAACCAACTTGGGCTAACAACTCTGAGACATTTTGGTCCTACTCACATTTTCTACAAAGAACATATATCACTTTATACCAGTGATACAATGAAGTTTGAACATGTGAGAGGCTATAATCATTGAAGGCACAAGGAGTTTGAGATGAAGAAGACATTACAATGGTGACACTCACATGTGGATCCCTAAATGTCATAAACATAGTAGTCCAATGCCTCTTGCTTGCCCCATGGACAACTTCATCCCTCTTTAACCCCATAACAATCAGAGGAGAGGCCTTGAAAGGTTTGAGTCTACAACACCAACAATGAAGAATACACATGCAATAGTAGCTACACAAGAACTTGATCCTAAAAAGGGAGTAGTAAGAAACATCAAACCCCGGTGTCCCAAGGCACTCCTCTATAAACAAAGCAACAAGTGGCTCTACACCAACAACTCCAAGGGATGAGTATGATTGTTGTAGGGTGAATTTTTGACATCAAATGGCTTCTAGATGAGTTTCTTGTGATCTCAAAAGCTTTTCCCACTTTCATTTGGTAACTCTTCATTATCTAACTCCAAATCTCCCTCATCTTTTATTTTTTTGTTACTCTTTTCTTTCTTTTTCTTAACTAGTACCCAATTAGCCATTTGTGCCTCCCAATGTAATATCCATTTATCTTAAGGAATTTCCTAGAATTCAAGATGCTTCAAATCTCTTAATCATAGACCTCCTTTTAGGAGTTTGTATGATGTATTATAAGACTTTGCATTTGATGACCTACAAAAAAAAAGCTCTAGATGGTGACACAACCTTATAGGGCTCAAATGCTTCCAAGAAAATCTCTCAATGAAATTTCAAAAGAACTTCAATGCAGAGATGTTAAGGCAAAATCTCATGCACAACTCTAAACATTCAAACATGGTGTGTCAAAGACACAATCCGAAGAGAATCCAATAAAAGTCCCACTCAAATAAAATATGGAACTTAAGGAGGAGCATGATAATACACTAGTAATTATCCACTAACACTAACACTACTAGGATCTTACATCAACACCTACTAGCACCTTCTTCTTACTAACTTAGACCTTAGAATTTTCTTCTAATTCATCCAAACCATCGCATGACTCAAGCCATGCAATGCCAATTACAGTGGACTCTGGTGCTACTAGATGAAATATCCATCCTCCCAGCAACAATTCTATAACAAAGAATCCAATGAAGACATATGAAGCACTGCAAATGGGAAAATGTCATACAAGTGCACACAAGGAATGATCTTCATCGACAATGCTCCAACAACCATCATGACCTTTGCACAATCTAAGGGATTGGATTGCGAGCAGAAAGGGGGGCACATAACTACGTTAGTGGCAATGTCCACAGAGCTAGTATTGTTCCTTGGAGCCAAACGGGCCTGAGGTGATTGTAAAAGAACGAGGAAAGAGAGTGGTATAAAGAGAATGGGGTTGGCCCTCCAAAAGGTGGCATGTATAAAAGACCAAATGGTTGACTTTTGTCTTTACTTATTGGTTGTGCACATTGGAATACAAGCTCTCCTTCTCTTTGGATTTGTCTCTTGTTCCCTCATATTGACCTTTGTTAATGCCATGTTCTCTTCTCCTCTTCCCTTCTTCTCCTCCTCCTCTCCCTTCTTCACTTCCCTCTCCCCTCCCTCTTCTTCTCCTTATGTATTCACAATTACAAGCCAAGAGTTGCTGGAGTGAGATTAGTGGATGACATTTGCATACATTGCTATCAATCTAGAGTATCTTGGAGGAGTACACCATTGGCATTCCTGCAAGATCCCCATGACACATGAGTCACTGCCAGACTACACATCAAAATTGGGGCTATCTTATAGACCGGTACATATTGGTCCTCGTGCAACACATAATGAATTATGACTCAAGCTAGATCCTCATATGGAGAGTAATCCCCAAGGTTAGAATAAGTCAATGATACAAGCACACCTTCCAAGGGAATGAACATGGAAGAGCTGGCCACTAGTCTCCTAAAACCTACTAGGTCAGTAATGGAAGGTAGGAGCATCAAAAGAGGCTCCTAGAAACACCCATTTGTTTCCATAGAGAGACAATGTACAGTGTGGGGTTTGCAATGGTAATCATCATAGTAACAAGCACTTGCACCTTAGGTCAAGGCCATCACTCTATTATGCACACTATGCATGCTAGGGAAACCATGACACTACCCAATGCAGAGATCCTAAGACGTTTCCTCCACTAGTTTATCAACCAAGGCCACAGATTTCCTTACCCACCCGAGAACATAGGGTTCCATAATCACCCAAACAAGTATAGGAACCAAACCATTCTGTTGCCTCCACCTATACTAGGTCCTCAACCTCCACCTTCGTGAATCATTCTGGTAAACCAGGTGCTAGTAGAGGAAGTAGAAGTATTTTGGTCTCTCCCCATAAATATTAGAGGCGTGTTACCCTTTCCTAGTTCTTGCACTAGGATCCTCATTACCTCATCAATAAGTACCATTTGTGGAGTGGGTGGAGCTTGAGGATATGGAGACCCGCTCTCTATATACATTGGTGGTATCGATAAAGGGTTCAATGTATTTGGTGGTTGTACAAATAATGTAGAATTTGGGGAGAATTTGAGGATCCTAACCCACTAGGTATTTGCATTATGGCTTGGGGTTGGTTGGTCCTAACAGGCTAGGATGGAGGTCTTTTGGATAGTGTCATGCTCACCCCAAGCATAGGCCTATAAGGGGGGTTGTTGGGTATGGCATACCTCCCATGTTTTGTGGCCAAGTAAGAAATGACAGAACTTCGAATGTGGGGGGTCTTATTTATGGACCTCATAGGTTAGTCCTTTGTCCACTTTGTTATAGCATTTGAAATTCTTGATGGAGTCTGGGGCCAAATTCATCCCTATATGGTTGGCTTCATTGAAGTATGATATGGTGGTAGCTAATTGCTTAGTAGATATGATGGGACTTGGTTCCCTAAATATTGCTTCCAACACCGATGGTTGGGCTGACTCCTGAGGTTCTACCAGCATTCTATTCTACCTAGAAAATGGGCTCAACATAGGAGGCTAGGGAGCATTAAAGCTGGTGCTTGGAGCCATTGATGTGCTAACATTGGAGGGTTCTCCCATGTCTTTGTCCAAGATCATAGACTCTTCTGAGATAGAAAGGACACCTTATGGTGGTTTTTGCAAGTTGTAAGAACTAACTTTTGAGCTTGTTGATCCTAAGGATATAACAAGTTGGGTGTATGGGTCGACAAGAGGGTATTTGAGGCACTATCCTCAAGCTCAAGGTTAGGTCCTAGGACTCTTCCTGATCTCAAGTGCATGTGTTGGTCAACACATTTGAGGCCCCAATTCTAAGTTGATTCCACTTTGATGTGGTTCAAGGGGCAGTAGCCCCTTGTGGCTTCGTTGCGCCATTGTAGGGTAGGGTCTAAGGCAATGTTTAAATGGTGCTGCCCGAGCAATTTTTTTGAAAAATGGGATTTATTTCAATGCAGTATGCATGCACATTTCATCATTTTTTGTCTAAATATGTAGTTGGACAACTACCTATTTTGCATTAATGTTAACACAACGAGTCGATAACACAATGGGTCAGATATAGAGGCAACTTGGATAATGTAGGAGAAACATAGCGGGTTCATAATGCGATGACTTGATAATGTGATGGGCTGGGAGTGACTGGTTTCATTCTAATGTGGCAACTTGATTAATGCAACGACTTGATAACACGATGACTTGATAATGCAATGACTTGGAGTCCCTATTTTAGCACTAACAGGGTGGGTTGACGTCTTGACATAACAACTGTAAGTGCATTTAATGACACATGGCATGTGGTAGGTGAACTATTAGTGGTATGTGGCATTATCATTTAATGCAGTGGGTTGTTGCATTAATAAATTAGCATCTGTTGCATTATTATAGTAGCAACTTAAGGACTTGCTTAGTTAAGCTTAACATAGTGACACACACAGGAACACAAATTTTTCGACTAGATTTGGGCGATTTTCTTGATTTTTGGAGTTTTTGTTCATGATTTTGTGTGTGTGTGTGTGGGGGGGGTGCTAATCTAGCTATTCTACCTAGTTAATGCAAAAAACAACAAAAAAAATCAAACTTTAAAGAACAAATAGGGTGCTTTGAAAAGGTGTTAGTTTTCTCCTTTCAAACCACTTTGAAAATCAATCCTAGCATCATTTCTTAGTGTTTTTAATGGGATTTGGGGGGGGAATTCGCTCTTGCACACACATTAGCAATCACAAGATCTACCTTTCTACAAACTTCAAACATTAAAAACCACAAAAATTGCTTCAAAATCACTCCAAATGACTTTCCACACCTCTTTTTCACTCACATTTTTCTATACAGAAAAAAACAATAGCTTTTCTCTACAATACTTAGGGTTGGGAAATGGGTAGATAACAAGAGAGTCAAATGTAATACAAAAGTGCACCTAAAACTCCCTAATAATGGTGCCAAAAATGTGTGGTCTAGAGGTGACTCTTGTCATGGAGATATGGCAGGAACGCCGATGGAGTACTTCTCAAAGCTACTCTGGTAATAGAGAAATGCATACAAATGCCTTCCACTAGTGTCACTGTAGTGACTCTTGGCTTGTTGTGATCATGAATCCATACAGAGAAGAAGAGGAAGGGAAGAGGGGAATGGAGAAGGGAGAGGAGGAGAAGAAGAAGGGAAGAGGAAAAGAGGACATGGAATTCACAAAAGGCACTATGAGGGAACAAAATACAACTCTAAAGAGGATGAAGAGAGCCTATATTCCAATGTGTGTAACTAACAAGTGAAGACCAAAGTCAACCATTTGGCCTTTTATACATGCCACCTTTTGAAGGAAGGGCCAAACCTATTCCCTTTATACCACTCTCTTTCCTAATTCTTTATAATCAACTTGGGCCTATTTGGCTCCAAGACACAATCCTAGCTCTATGGACTTGCCAATATCCATCTTATGACATTGCCAACTAATGTGTTAACAGTTCTCACCCTCCACCTCAACATATTATTTCCCGATATCTTGGAGAACTCTCATTGGTACACCTCAAATCCATGTCTAATCCTCTAAAATTGGAAACAGTAATTGGAGGACTTTTCAGACCCATTTTTTCTCTAATGCAAGTTGTTTTCACAAGAACCAGTAGTATCACAAAGATAACCTCCCAATTGGGTTGGCTATCCATATTTGGAAGAAATTTTACCGAGCTCCATCGACCTCTCCTTAGGGTACTCTCCTCCTCCATCAACCACTAAATGTCCTCCCAAGTAGGACTCGTGATCACTAGGACAAGTTATTCCACCTGAAGGATCTCCTTCTTCTGGATATCCACCCTTCTAACAAGATATATGTACTCTCTCCTTGTTGATCCATGGACCCTATAGTACCTTTATTACCTTCTATAACCGATTTCCATGGGTGGTTCCATCCTACCTAACCTATCCCATTTGAAGGAGAAGCCTTAGAAAACAAGCCAAAACCTCATAGGATGGTACACAAACCTAGAGCACAATGACTACTTTCTCTATTCTCATGTGAGCTCAACCTAGCCTGACATGTTGAGATTACATAGTGGACTTGTTCAATTCAATAAGGTTCCGATAGCTCTAGGATTCAAGAACTAGCTCCTTGCAAGAAGATGATTTCCTACCCCTCAATGAGTATGCGGACCCATTTCCACCTAAGATAGAGAATGCCAAACTTTGTGCCTTATACTATGTCAGATTCCATGCCGTCTATCTCTTCATTACCTCTACCATTTACTTAGACAAGATTTTGAAACAAAAATAATTTATATAAAGTTACCAAATGCATATGCTACTGTGTATCTCTTCATTACCTCTACCATTTACTTTGACAAGATTTTGAAACAAAAATAATTTATATAAAGTTACCAAAAGCATACGCTAGTCAACAAAATCACCAAACAATTGACCCAAAATGCACATGTACTTTGATATACTGTTGATCTTATAGAAGGCAAGAAACTTTTCTTGGCTACCTTCCTATCAAAGGATAATGCATCCTTTGGTGGGCAAAGATGCCTCAAGGATGGGAAAAGCATGATCATATGATATATTTTGTGCATGTAGTAAGGAGAGTGCTAATTGTCCACAAGGTCAAAACTTCTCTGCACTTTTTCTTACCCTTAAAAGATTTGGCCTCAAGGTCAAATTTTTTTGAAGTGAGTGTTGCCCTCTAAATATTTGGCCACAATGTCAAAACTTCTCTACACCTTTTCTTACCCTCAAAATATTGGGCCACAAGGTCAGATCTTTTTCTCATATTATTCCATGATACAAGGCTTGGTTTGGAAATCTCATAAAGATTTGGCCACAAGGACCAAAATTTAAGGGGTATCCAAACTTGTCCTTGAGGGATGAACTCTTGAGTAACATGGGAAAAAGTCTTAACCTCGGGGGTTCACTCATAAATACATAGGCATAGCACATGGGTTCAACAGATTGAGTTTTTTTAATCCTATTTTCACACAATTTTTACATACAAAAGGGTATCATATAAAGAGGATATTCACAAATTTAATAGAAGAAGGTGTGTTTTATTCATGATAAATTTTCAAATAAGGGATTTTACAGATAGGCCTTGAATGCACGTGATATAGGGTTTATACATAGTGAAACCCCCCCTAGCAGTCTTAAACTTGTGGCCAAATACTTTAATGTGTGTGTGTGTGTGTGTGTGTGTGTGTGTGTGTGAGAGAGCGAGAGAGGGAGGGAGGAAGAGAGAGAGAGAGAGAGAGAGAGAGAGAGAGAGAGAGAGAGAGAGAGATTAGGAAAAAATGGAACTCATTTTTGGGCCTATAAGAAATTTGCCATTTCCTCATTTTCTTTGCTCCAAAATCTACAAAAATGAACTGGCATTGAAGGCTCCTATCATATTCTTAAAGTGGGAATCACCCAATCTTGACTCATGTTGGAAGTAGATTTCCATATGAGTATCTCATAATTAACGTTTAAGAATCTTTTTTTTTCAATTTTTAAGCCTCTGCACAAAAGACAGACATGGACTTATGGCAATAAACATGAACTTATCACTGTTGATTTATGCAAGCCGAAGGATTCCGTGGTCAAAAACTCAAAACTAACATTTAAGGATCTTTGTTTTTTGAATTTTTGAACATCCCCACAAAATAATAACATGGATTTATTGCAATAAGTCCCATTCCTAACAGTTTGTTTTATAAAAAGTTGACAAGGGTGTGAAGCAATGGGACAAGGTTGTTTAAAAGAATGTAACATGTAGCCATGCCACTGAAGAATAATCCAACAAGAAGAGACTTTACCATCTCCATATTGATTTGGAAGAAGAGTATGCACCTGCGCAAAAAAGGGTCGACAAATAGGTGCAATGCAAAGAGATAACATGAGGATACAAGTCTTACACCATATCGATTTATGGTGTGATGGAGGCATCTACCCAAAATATCCAATAAGAAACTCTAGTCCTCCATTTTTCAATCCAACAACACTACTAAAGTTTGTGGGTGAGGGCAATAAGGGCCTACTTGGATATGTGAAAACTCAATTTGCTATTGTGAAAATGTACAAAGGCCTGTAGCAACAAGAGATGGGAATGAAATTGCAATAGATAGCAGAAAGCTCTAAATTGAAAGAGAAGCTACATAAAGAAAAAAGAACACATGAAGACAAAGGAGATGTCACAGTTGAGGAAATCCAGAACAAAAGCCACACTCATAGGAGATAGATTTAGAAATATAAAAATTCACAACCTTGTAGAACTGAAAGCTATAGTTGCAGAGGATGCCAGCATAGATTTTAGGAAGAAAATTAGGTTTTCTTTCGCTTTTGCAATTTTGAATGTAACACAAAGACAATTCTTACTCAATGATAATAGCAATTAACCTTAGAAAAACTCTTTTGTTTGTGCTTATTGAGCCTCACAAAGAAAAGGTTGATCCTAATTCCCTCCAGCAAAACAAATGAAAGGTTAACTGTCAACTACAATTGCAAATTATATGTTAGAAGAGAAAAATTTTAAAACAATCAAATGCAATGTTGTGCAATAGTTTTTGATAGCAATAAAGTTGATGTGAATGTAATCCAAGGGGCACTCAATGAGAGTGGAGCAAGTAGGAAAGATTACGCTTCCATTTTTAGAGCAACATCAACAACCTTGAAAGATCAGAGGATAAAACGTGTGCTTGCCAAACCCTATATAAGTGTGGAAGTTAAGAGGCCTACTCCAACAAACAAGTAGATGATTATATTGGGAATTGTATGCATATTGAAGGGGTGTACAAAAGTGAAAAGGGATATAATTATTTTAACAATATTTTTGTCAATCTTCAAAACGTGCAAAGGAGAATGGTTGAGTTTTATGGTATGACACTTGAAGAGTGCCAAGAACTTCTGAAATTTGCTATAAAGATGGATGAATGTGAAATTGTGAAGGAATGAACAGAGCTCTTGATCCCTCAATTACAATAGCAGACTCAACACACTTAAGTGTGCAATCAAGAAAGCACATTTTGTGGCTAGGCTCATTTGAGGTAAGCACGGACTCAGATTGAAAGTGGTTTTCTAGAAGTATAATGTATTTATTAATGTCTAATTGTTCAATTGCATTTTCAATGGTAGGTTAAGATAGAGGACCACCAAACTCTTGATGGGGTATTCCCTTCCCCCTCCCTCGCCCTCCCTCTCCCCCCTGCTGCTCTCCCCCTCCCCCATCCTTTCCTCTCCCTCGCCCTCCCTTTCCATCCCTCCTAACCCGCCCTCCTTTCCTCTCCCCCTCCTTCCTCTCCCCTGCCCTCCCTTTCCCTCCCTCCTATCCCCCCCCCAAGGAGACCCACCAAAAAAAAAAAAGTTAAAAAAAAAAAAAAAACCCTCCTCCCTCTCCCTCCCCGCCCCCTTCCTTCCTAACTCAGCTCCCCACGCCTCCCCCTCAGCCTACCTTTATCTCCCCCTTCAGTCTATCCTCTCCTTCCCTTCCCCTCTCTCCTACCCTCTCTTTCTCCTTCTTCCTACACCCGCGTTTAGGGCATCTTGGGCAGTAGTTTCATGGACGGAGCGTTTTCAGTGTTGGAATTGGCCTTTTCACATCGATTGGCGAATGGATCCCCATTCAGCCAATCTCTGTCCACTTCCACCGACCACAAGAACTGTCATTTTTTTAGAAGACGAGTTGCACAACTCAAGAAAGATGTGGAATTAGAGGGCTCCACATCACTTTTCGCCCGCATCTTTGGGTCACACCCTTCCAGATCACAGGCTAGAGACTAGATGCTGGCGGCGTTTCCAGGACACCTCGCCCCACACCTCATGGATATTTGACTTTTGGGACGTGGATTCTTCCAAGTGGTTTTTGACTCCCACGAGTCCACAGCCCTTGTTCTCAAAGCTAATCCCCTGGCTTTGGGTTCGAGGAGGACCTTTCTTTTACCCTACACCTTGGGCTTCGATCCGCCGGTCGAGGAGGACAGGTAGGTCACATCACTATTCATTATATTTCGTGGTCTTCCTCAAGTCTACCATCGACTGCTTGCCACTATCGGAGCCACATTTGGAGGACAGGCATGTCACATCACTGTTCATTATATTTCGTGGTCTTCCTCAGGTCTACCATCGACTGCTTGCCACTATCGGAGTCACTGAGATCCCCTCCCTTCCTGGCATGCCTTCTTCCTTGGCAGAGGCAGCCAGTGCAGACGGGGTGCCTCGTGTTAGGGTCATTGTCTCTGACCCTAACATCTCAGATGACCACATTATGCTTCAGCATCCAGACGGCTCTCTCTTTCGACAGAGAGTCGAGATTTAAGGTAGACAGGACTAGTGTAGGATTTGCAGGACCCTTGGGCACTTTGCTAGAGACTACCCAAGGAAGAGAAAAAGACCCAAGAGGTCTTTTGGTGTGGCTCCTTCATGTACTACCACGATTGCACCTCCCCAGCACCCTATACCACGCACTCCAGGACCACCAAGAGCAACAGGGCAGCAGGGCGCCCAATGCCTATAGCACACCCAATACCACGATGGAGAGCTATCAGAGCGGCTCCCTTACCTCAGGAGGAGACTTTTGATCTTGTTCAGACAAACGCCTTCCAGACTCCAAAGGTGGATGTTGCTGTAGCCCCAAACACTACAGTTCCACATTAGGAGGGGCCTTTAGATCCACCAGCCCCAGTCACTTTGGTTTCTAACCCCTTGGTTTCTGACCACGAGGAGGCTACAGGCACTTCTTCCTCGTAGACTATTCCTACCACAGTCAGGACAACCGAGAAAGTGCAGGCACAGATGAGGGCTCCTGATTCCTCTTCACCCCAGCCGCAGGCCTCCTCAACCCCCAGCTCCAGTTCTGCTGATAGAGGCCTGGCAGGTCCTTCTCCTCCATCTTCCACGAGTGCAGGTCTTCTTCACACTCCTCGGCCAGACTTGCTTATCAGGAATTCTTTTTCGGCACTGGCAGATTCAGCGACTTTCATGGATGATGAGGAGTTTGTGCCCTCCACCTTAGAGGTCCCGGTCATTGGGATTCCTTCTGACAGGGCCTCCCTTTCAACAGGTGTGGGGATCCTTTCACCTGTTGAGTTTCTTGCCCTCAGCAGGAGTGTTTCGGCCCAGGGGAAGCTGGTCTCCTCTACTAGGTCGAGTAAGCCTTTCCATCCAGCATCCTCTTGTCAATGACGATAGTCAGGTGACGATAGTCAGCTGGAACATACAGGGCCTAGGCGGAGTTCCACACCATCGCCGTAGGCAGTTGAGCTTCATCTAGGTGTCACTGGAGGTGCTATTGATATCCTTTTTATCCAGGAACACAAGCTGGATGCCAGTGATTTCTCTAAGTCTAGCAAACTGCTTTCAAGACATACCTTCTAGTCACCTGCTATGGGCACAAGGGGAGGTACTTGCATTTTGGTCTCTCTTTCTATTCTCCCCTTGGTTGCTAGTCATGGTATTATCTCCCCTTCTAGAGCTCAATGGATCATTATTTTGATTGAAGGGTGTAAGATTGGTCTTCTCAATCTTTATGCTGCCAACAACAGAGGGGAGCGGATCTCCTTTTGGAAGGAGTTACTCTCTTGGGCCCCCATTGCAGATTCTTGGATCCTTGGTGCCGACTTCAGCATGGTTGAGTTGCCTTCAGACTAAAAGGGAGGCAGACAGGGTGGAATTCATTCTTTGGATAGGGCAGCCTGGGATGCCTTCCTCTTTCAATTCAGTGGCAGGGACACTTGGTTGGATGATGCCTTTCATATTATGCCACAGTCACTCCTATACTCTTGGTCGAACAGGAGAATACACATGCCCATTCATGCATGGATTGATAGATTTTATGTAGACGATTGGGCACTTGACAGAGGAGGATCTGTATGCATTTCTACTAGGGTTTCCACCTCAGATCATTTTCCAATGGTGTTGCAGATTCTTGAGCCTCATCAAAGAGGACGCTCTGCCAGTGTTAAGATTTCGGATGCTTTTTATGCAGAGGATAGCCTCACGAAGGATATTTTACAGATTTGGGTTTCTCACATACAAGGTGGAGCTGTCCACCCATCTCAGGTAGCTGTAGCCTTATCCGGAATTAGTGACTATTATCATACAGTCGTTGATTTTAGGAGACGTGAGATTCTCAAATGTGAGATTGGTATGTGCCAACAGTTAGCGTCCCTTCAGAGGGAAGACCAGAAGAGGCCCACAGATGCTTGGATTCAAGAGCGCCTTGCTGTAGCAAGGGCTCATTTGTAGACATTGTTGGATCAGAGAGTAGAATATGCCTTTCATGCATGGGAATCCTTTTGGATTCAGATGGGTGGTAGGGTCAACAAACACTTTTTCTCTACTCATGGGCCCAGACATAGTAGAGATAGTGTTTCGCAGCTTGTTGACTCAGATGAGGTGCTACAGTCAGATCCTGATGCTATCATGTGTGTAGCTTCAGATTTTTTTGCATCCCTTCTTACTGTAGATCCAGGCACAAGGCCATTGATGATGCCAGAGAGGTTATTTGGTAGTGTATCCCTGTATTGGTGAAGGATGAGATGTATGTTTCTCTGGATGCACCTTTCACCAATGCAGAATTCAAGACTGCATTACTTGCCCTTCACAAGGGCAAGTGCCCAGGTTCAGATGGATGTACCCTCTCCTTTTTTATTACCTTTTGGGAGCAGATTGGTGGTCACATTACATCAGCCTTGCAGGGCATGTGGGACTCTGGTGAGATGCTGGACTCACTTACAGATGGTCTCATTCATCTCATCCCAAAGGGGGGTAATAGGAATCTTGTGTCTCAATGGAGACCCATCACTCTTTTGGGCACTTTTTACAAGATTTTGGCAAAAGCCATCAGTCTGCGGCTACAGGTTTTTCTTCCAAATTTGATTCATGACATGCAGACAGGGTTTGTGCATGGTAGAAGTATTTTTGATAATATTTTCTCATTTTGGGAGGCCTTAGAATGGGCCATGCAGAGCCACCAGAGATTGGCCATTCTACTCTTGGACTTTGAGAAAGCTTACGACAGAGTAGACTGGGATTTTTTAGAGGGTACTCTATCTCGCTTTGGTTTTTTAGATGCATGGATTAGAGGAGTATCCTCTTTCTACAGA
The DNA here is from genome assembly GCF_047967505.1 of Dipteris shenzhenensis. NCBI lineage: Eukaryota > Viridiplantae > Streptophyta > Polypodiopsida > Gleicheniales > Dipteridaceae > Dipteris > Dipteris shenzhenensis. The sequence continues at coordinate 24,516,750 of NC_141619.1, forward strand.
TCATCCCATAACCAGTTGCTCATTAGGGGGGTAAGAGGGGATAGGTTTCAGATTTCCAGATCCGCCGTCCGCCAGGGATGTCCTCTTGCCCCATTTCTTTTTTTGTTTGTGGCGGAAGCTATGAATATCTACATTAGATCTCAAGCTAATATTTATGGGCTGAGGCTTCCTATTCGTCGAGAAGAAGAGCTCCTAGATAATGAGTTGGCAGATGACACGGCTATTTTTTTGGATGCCTCCCCCAGGACACTCACTTCCTTTTGGATAGCCTTGGATTTGTTTTGCACGGCTGTAGGTGCACACATTAATTGGCATAAATCCAGTGGTTTTTGGATTTGCGAGGATGACACCCCGGATTGGGGTAATGATATTGGCTTCACTTGGGTACAGAGGGGCATCTCCGTCAGATATTTGGGCTGCCAGGTTGGGGTGGGCATCTCTCCTTCACAACAGTTTGCTCCGGTGTTGGAAAGCATCAGAAGAAAGCTCCTTTTTTGGAGCTTAGCCAAACTTGACTTGGCCTCCAGGGTGGTGGTGGTTAACCAGGTTCTTCTAGCCATAGCAGGGTCTGTATGCTCTTGTTGGTGCCACTCTAGGGATTGTATCACTCAGCTTAAGAGGCCTGTATGAAACTTTTTATGGAGTGGTCTAGATGGCACAATTGATGTTATAGCCAGGGTGGCTTGGGAGACCTTGATTCTTCCTACAAGAGAAGGGGGTTTGAATATCATCAACCCAAATCTACATTGCAGAGCTTTACTCTACAAGTTTGTTGTGAGAGGGCTTATACCAGGGCAAGAGCCTTGGAAGGATTTTTTTATCAAATGCATACAATCTTGCACGTCCACTTCAGGAGAGGATTGGACACACAGTACTCGATGGGTTTTCACCACATCCCACCTCAAGTCTACCTCTTCCCCTCTTATGATTGCTATCCTGAAAGCATGGGCCAGCTTCAGGAGTACTCTTTGTAGGATTCCCCCATCCACCCGTGAAGAGATTGAAAGGTAGCCTATCATGTGGAATGACAAGATTTTGGATGAGCTTGGCAGACCACTTGGAGCTTCTCCTTACATGCTGTGGCCAAGATGGGAGAGGGGCCCTGCATCTATGGTGGGAGTATGGAAAGCCTTTAGGAAGCTTCCTACAGACTGACAGGCCTAGATGGTTCTTAATCTCAGAGGGAGTGCGGGGAGAGTCCAACAGATTGATGCAGCCTTGCCCTTGGATTGGGTGGACACAAATGACATGCCTATTACTTGCTACTCCTGGATGGGGGCATTTTCCAGATTGGGAGTTCCTTTACAGGTGATTGCTTTTCTTGACACACATGAGGATGCCTTAGTTTTTTATGTTTCTTCAGGGGGTAGGCTACTGTCCAAATCCATAGATGATATCTTGTTGGAGGTACCGTTTCAGCCAGTCAGGATAGTGGGCTTCATGGAGCATGGCTCTCTTTCATAGTGGTACTTGGATCCTAACCCGCTGCTTCTCTTTGCCCTTGGCTCATGGAGGCTGTGGCTCTATGGAGGTGTCCCAATTAAGTTTTGCAGTGGGACCCTAGGGAATGGGAATGGATAGATGAAGGGCACCAACAGAAGGGCATCCCTTCTTTCGTTACACTATCAGTAATGCCAAGAAATTCCAGCTCAGCTATAGGGGTTGGAGGCCCACCAAAGCTCATCATTGGGAGAACTTTTAGATTCCTACTGGCTTGCAAAAAAAATTTTGGCAGAGACTCTGGAAATCCCACCGGAATAGAAAAATCACTCTCTTCTTTTGGCTTTCTATTCATGGTAGGATAGCAGTAAACCATTAAAGATCCAGGTTTGAAGCTGCTGACCCTTCTTGCCCTCACTGCCTTTCTGCTTTGGAGACAATACAACAGTGCCTTTGGGATTGCAGACAGGCGAGAATCATATGGAAGGGGATTGCAAGACTTTTCAGCACTTTTGTTCGCCTACCTTTCTATATGACCTGAGGATCAGTGGCTTGGCTTACTCTTTCAGGGCCCCATGTATTTTTTGAGAGACTTGATTCCTCTCGGGCTCTTCACATCTGATGACACCTTGTGGAGTCGTGCTCTCTAGAGGATGTTTCGGCCACTCTTTTCAGGGCTGCTCACTCCTCGATCGACTCTCCATGGGAGATCCTAGCTAGCATTGCAGCATGGCACATTTGGAGAGCCAGATGCACTGAGGCTTTGGAGGGTTCTCAGGTTCACCCTTCTCAGATCTTGGCCAGCAGTACTTGGACAGATATGATACACACTCTGATGGCCATTTGGGCGACCATGCAGGGATCATCTCGAGCAGCCTCCTCCAAGAGAGTTACTTTTCTCAGAGATTGGAGAGACTCTCCCTTCTTTGCTGAGACTTCTACAGGGTTGAGATGGCATTTTCAACCTCAGCCTTGGTTTCTTTCTACCTCATTCCTCTGAGGTGTTTTTTATTACATGCTTAGCATGGTGTATTTCCGCACAGAGCTTGCTCTAGCAGGTTTCTTTCTTACTTAATAGAAGTCTCTTTTATGAAAAAAAATAAAAATAAATGGTGGAGCAAAGCACCTAACAGAGATAAGGTTGACCCAAACTTTAAAGACATTCTTGATATCCCTTTGTGCAATGTACATAAATGCACATTACACACTTTATGTTGGATCATTCAAAAGCTCATATTTTTATACATTTCTTTTTCTGGAAGCTTTTTCTTGAAAAGCATAGGAAGGAGGAACTTCAAGCAATGGAAAAAGTATTGTCAGACATTGGTCTCCACAGAGGAGATGTTCGTATCACAACAGACCTTAAAAAATAAAAAAATGGAATGGAAGTGCCCATCAAGCCATCTATTAGCGGAGTGAAGTCTAGAAGGTTTTTATCATAGCCACAAAGCAAACAAAAACTAGGCAAACAATAAAGTTGTGTTTCAAGAATGACGTTTGGAGGCACGTACAAAATGCAATCAAAGATCATTAAGCAAATGGAATTGCAAGAACTGTTAAAACAGAAGTATGGAAATCCTTTGACGAGATTTTCTTACTTTTTGACAACTAGACTTGGAACAAGAATGAACACCATGCATTGGAACATGAACTCAATGAAGGAAGCTTGGACAGCTTGCAACATAACACATGACATGGTAATAAAATTTCATTCTTTTCTTACTGGCACTTTTTTAGGCTATCTCTTAACAATACAATGTTACTTCTTGTTTATTGTAAATGCAAAATATTATCTACAACCATCTTGTTTATTGTAAATGCAACATATTATCTATAACCATCTTCTATATTCTATCAAAAAATCTGCATGCCCTGCAATTTGGTCCACTCAAGGAATGGAGAAGTCTCATTACACAGCATGAAATGCGTTTTTTTAACATACACATCATTTTTAGGTGCACAGAAGGAAAAGATTCTCAAAGAAGCTTTCTAATGGTTCTATCTATCGATGTATGCTACAAAGGTTGCAATGTAAGAAAAAAGTGGTGACATCACTAGTCAAACTAGCATTCAAGATGGCCCAAAAAGAAAGAAAAAGGCAAATCCTAGATAACTCAATAGCTACATAGAGACATGCAGGATGGAGACATTTAAAGACTTTTGTAAACCACAGGTGGAAAGATAGAGTTTAAAAACCTTGTAACAAAATGTACAATGTATAGCTTAGTAGAGTAAAGCACACTGACTATATTATGTAAAATTTTGCAAATTTAATACATGTACACTTTAGTCCCTAGTGTAAATTAGTGTCTATATTATGCAATTGTTTGAAATTCAATTCATTCCGTCTCTATGCCATCTAGTGGTCTTTGTAGCTTTTGTTGCTTTGTGTGGTATCTTGTTGGCATCCATCTTCTCAAGTTTGTTAAGTTGGCATAACGCTTTCCCTTTGAGGAGAGTCATACTTTCAAGAGGTACTCCTACCAATTTCAGCTAGTAGGATAGTGTAGGATGCTTATACGTTCTCCTATGTAAGCGTATATTTTTGCTCTTTTCTTGCAAGCTCTAGAGAGCTTGGGGACTCTTATAAGGTTCATTGTTTGCATGCTCATAGTATAAAGAAGTATTTCATTTCTCAATTCCATAGATGTGACTTCCTACATTATTTTGGAAGCTATATAGAGAAACATTTTCTATTTTTCCAAATGCCTTAAGTTTAGTGCTAGGAAAACAAGAAGGAAGTTGAATTTGATGAAATATGATTCAAAATCAGTAGTAGAGTTTGAAACTTACTAACAATACAATGTACAATTACTATAGTCAAAATAGTCACTATATGATGCAAGTTTTGCATTGTAAACAAAATTTTCTCTAGCTTAGAGTGAATTCCCTCCTTGCAACTTTAATTGGTGACATCTTTTGAAACCTCATCAATGGGACTACCTTGCACCTCTTCCTTTTCATCTTCCGCCTGCTTCATCTCTTGCTACTGCTGAATTGGATTGTCTTCTTCAGATTGCTAAAGTTGGCTCTCTAAACCTTAAAAGATGGTGTTTTCTAGGAACATCTAAGTTGAGAGGGCTCGTAATTCCACTTGCAAGGGCATAGGTAGTGTAAGCAAGAAATATCCTACCCTAGAGCAGATCTTGCCAAGATAGTACTAAAATTATTGTATAAGAGACCTTTTAAACAAGGATCTTGTTCTTCTACTAGTTGATTTGATCATCTCCCAAAAACTCTGACAAATATTTGAAGAGCCAAATAGCTATCTTGCCATCTTTGCTTATATGCTGGTGATAAATTAATATTTTTGTAGAAGAGAGCATCTTGATATAGTGAGAGAGGATGTCAAGTTGGCCAATGCATCTCTCCTTGCTCCCACCAGACTCACACGAAAGGAATTGAATCTTCAACATAAAATTGCACAAACCAAATCAAAATAAACTTTCAATTAAAGGCAATAGAGATATCAAAAGACAAGGTCACTCAAATCAAAATGAGAGCAGAGATACCAAAATACAAGATTACTCACCTTCATATTCTCACTTGCCTCTAGATGGGTCAATGTTTGCTTGGGTGTAGCCAATCGTGTAACTATTTTTGGGGCCATTTTGGGGCTATGACACGACACGCTCTTGGATGTGATTTTAAATTTTGCACGAACCTGCGCTCTCACCGAAAATTTTTTCGATGTCATGATGCCGCATTGGCATAATAATGGGATGCAATCTATTTATTTTGAACACCATAGAGGTTGACACACGGCAGCTCTACACTACATTGTGCATCTCTACACTACTTCACACAATGCAGTCTCCGGCCTATTGACCACATATCATCATGCAGCCTTTTGCCACAGCTTTGCCATCTTTTCACTAGGCAGTGCACCCATGCAGATCATTAAAATTCAAGGTTGGCTTGGAGAGACCACCATGCTGGTTCTTGACATAATAATGAGATGCAATCCATTCTAAACACCACCGCCATAGCGCCATCTTTGGCTTGACCACTTGTCATCGCATAGCCTTTTGTCGCAGCTTTACCACCTGTCACTAGGCAATGTGCCCATGCAGATCATAGGTTGGCTTGAGAGACCACCATGCTAGTTTTTGGTGTAATAATGAGATGCAATATATCATTCTAAACATCGCCTCAGTATAGTCTCTGGCATGACAACCTCTCATCACCCAAAATTCAAGGTTTTCTTGGAGTTGTCTTGGAGTGACCACCGCGCCGGTTCTTGGAGTTATAGCTTCATTACCTATTTTTACATATTATAGGAGGAGGTCTATGATGACCACCACACTGGAAAACAGAAGGAGATCTATGACAGCTATGGCATTGGTTCTTGGAGTTATATAGTTATGTACCAAGAAAAATGTATTTCCTTGTGTAACCAAGGAAAATACAATTGGCGATATAGCCCTTGAGGGGTCCCTTTTAGGGTCAAGGGCCATATCGACATGCCATATCTATCCAGTAGATATTGTATAATGCATGTCGATATGGGCCTTACCCCTAGAGGGGACTCCTCAAGGGCCATATCGTCAATTGAATTTTCTAAAAGTTTAATTGTATTTTTCTAGATGTATCTCCATGCAACCACAATGGTGGGTTGTTGGAGCTATTTTGGCACTATTTTGGTCCTAAACCAAGGAAATTATAGTCCTACTTTACTAGTATTTTAGTCCTTGTTACAGTAAATCCTAAATGAGGGCAAAAGTATTCCGAAGGGCAAAAGTATTCCGAGCCACCATGGTAATTGGAGACTTGGTGGTGCCACCCACATAATCAACTATAATTCATCAAGTGAAAATTGAGCAAAAGAGATTACAATGTACATCTACATCCAATAATAGGTTATATAAAAATTAACAATTTATACTGAGTAAAAATTGAACAGAGGATCTTATATTTTTAAAAACTCAACAATTGCTGAGAGCCTTAAAGGCCAAAAGATTACATCTAGCAAAACCATAACCATTCAAATATAAAAGTTAACAATAGTGCATAATACTGAGAGCCTCAAATTGAACAAAAAGTGATTACATAAATGTAATAAAAACTCAGCACAATTACTGAGAGCCTTAGAGACCAAAACATTACATCTAGCGAGCCAAAAGAACACTGAGAGCCTTAGAGGACAAAAGATTACATCCAACCATAGCTGAGTGGTTATGAGCCTCATTGAGCAAGAGGAAATTTGTACAACTTGGTATTGCCTCTAGCCGAACTTGTTGCATTAAATTTTTTTAGGGAGCCAATGAAGGAGACAGTGGAGAACCCAAAGACCATGCACATTACATGGACTCAGATTATGGCCCCCCCAACAAGTCCAGAGTACTCTGTTGTGAAAATCTTGAGGCCTTCGTCGACATCTAGGGGGAATCCATATAGCACAGCCATAAAGAGGCCAGATGTGAGCATGTCATCTAAGGTGGTCACATGCAGATATGTGAGGAATTGACCATGGGAACGAAGGGTGTCCACTAGAGCCAACATTTCTACTCCAGGTGAGTGCAACGCGATCACCTTATACGAGAAGGTAGATAACATTGCGAACATGTTGCATCGAGGGGTGGTAGTAGGCATGGTGAAGATGAGTGGGTGAGCACTGGAGTGGATGTGTAGGGGAGCATATGAGTGATTGGAGTTGGAGGTGGGAGCATGGAGCAAAGTACAACAGGGGTAAAAAAGAGTTGGAGGAGGGTGTGTGGAGTAAAGTAGCAAAGCAAGGGCAGATGAGAGCAATGTGCCATGAATCTTTTCAAGCCACCGTGGTGGCTAGAGGCTCGAAGACCTGGGGTTCCATCCGTATTAATTGTAGGCTATGAAGATTGTGGGAGAGAGGGAAGGAGTCTCACTTGCGGCTTTCTCACATGCACAATGGGGGAATACACACAAAGGTGGAGGCTGAAAACAGTTTTCCTCTTCTTAGTTGTGTAAGCCAAAAGAACTCAAGTACAAAGAAATAGAAGAACCCTATATGTGGGTCTCAAACCAAACTCAACTAACTAAGGTGGCATACTAACTGAGCCACAAACTATAGTAGATAAGGATAGCTGTCATCCATCTATTATTCGTGGGCGGTGTACCAACCGCATCTCCAGCTAACAAGTCGGTGACATAAGTACACAACAGTCACCCTGGCATATCTCGAGTGGAGCTCGATATCTCAACACTCCCCCTCGAGCTCAATCCCAAATCCTGCACACCAAGCAGGTCTCTGAACTTGCGCAACTTCTCTGCGCCCAATGCTTTCGTGAATATGTCAGCTACCTGATCCTCTGTGCTGACATAAACTAGATCAATAAGACCTAGTAAAACCTTCTCCTGCACATAGTGATAATGCACCTCAATGTGCTTTGTTCTGGCATGAAAGACTGGGTTCTTTGCCAAGTGTATACTGCTCATGTTGTCACAATAAATGACAACCGGCCCATCTGTAGACTGATGCATATCATAGAGTAGCTTATGCAACCAAGCTACCTCACATGCAGCCATTGCTGCACCCCTGTACTCAGCCTCTGTGCTCGACAAGGCAACTGTAGGTTGTTTCTTGCTGCTCCACGTGACTGCAGCACTCCCAAAAGAGAACACATATCCACTGGTAGATCGTCTATCAGAAATGCTACCAGCCCAATCAGCATCAGTGTATCCATGCAACTGTATCTGAACCCCAGTCTCATAAAATAGTCCATACTGCAATGTGGACTTCACATACCTGAGTATGCATCTAGCCGCATCCAAATGCGGTTTCCTTGGAGCCTGCATAAACTGACTTACCAACCCAACAGCATAGCTCAAATCTGGCCTGGTAATAGTCATGTAAATCAAACTTCCTACTATGCATTTGTACATAGTAGGGTCTTCCAGAAGCTCACCTGCATCTGTGCTCAGCTTCACATTCTGCTCCAAAGGAACTGAAATAGGCTTACAGCCTGTCATCCCATATTTGGACAGCATGTCCAATCCATACTGCCTCTGCAAGAGTTGTATCCCACTTGGTGATCTAATCACCTCAATGCCCAAGAAATAACGCAGCTCTCCCAAATCCTTCATCTCAAACTTCTGCCTCAATAGCATTTTCACATGAAGGATATCTTCATCACTATCACCTGTGATGATCAAATCCTCAACATAAATGACCAGCAGCATAATCCCTTTCTCTGTTTTTCTCACATAGAGTGAGAAATCTGCCTTGGAAATCTGAAAGCAATAGTGACAAGATACTGTCCTATCTTGTCAGACCATGCTCTAGGTGCTTGCTTCAAGCCATACAAGGCTTTCTTCAACCTGCAAACAAACTCAGGATGAGTAGCATGAACATAACCTGCTGGCTGCTCCATAAAGACCTCTTCTTGCAAATCACCATGCAAGAAGGCATTCTTTACATCCATCTGATGTAAAGACCATCCCTTTGATGCAGCCATAGCAATGGCTGCTCTTACGGTTGCCATCCTTGCAACCGGGCTGAAAGTTTCTTCATAATCAATGCCATATGTCTGTGCATACCCCTTGACAACTAATCTTGCCTTGTATCTATTCACAGAACCATCTGCATTGTGCTTGATCTTATAAACCCACTTACAACCAATTGCATTCTTGCCTTTAGGCAAAGGCACCAATTCCCATGTAGCATTAGCATCCAAGGCATCCATTTCTTCATCCATGGCTTTCTCCCATTTTTCATTTCCCATGGCTTGCTCAAAAGAAGTGGGTTCTGGTTCCTGTATCACTTTGACCATATAGGCATAGTGAATGGCTGTAAATCCATCATATTTCAGCCTATCCACAGGATACCTAACCCTAGTAGACCTGCGCAAAATAGGCTCACTTCCAGGTGCTCTCAAAACATCCCTGGTCTTCCTTACTCCAGGTGTAACAACAGAAGGAATACCCAACTCATCATCAATACTCTGTTCTGAGCCACTGGATTCACCATCCACATAAGAGTGACCTGCATTCACATCAAACATGGGCTGATCTACCTTCTCTTTTCCTTTTCGTGATACCTGCATACCACTATCTACATTGCTTTGAGGGGATTCTCCTGATCTCAATCTGCCTGTCCATGGCGAAGTATGTGAACCACTGGTAGAGGACACTCCAGGTCCACTGATATTTTGTGATTGCTGCTGTGCATTCTGTGCAGCATTACCATTTTGTGCATCTACATCAATCATCACATTTACTGGTTTATACCAGCTGCTCATCTCATCAAAAACAACATCTCTGCTCACTGTGAACTTACGTGTAGAAGGGTTATAGCATCTATACCCTTTCTGCTGCGCAGAGAATAACCAATAAAGACGCACTTCTCAGCTTTTGGATCCAACTTGGACCTCAACTCATCTGGCACATGGACATAAGCAATGCAACCAAAAATCTTCAAATGAGAAATATCTGGTTTCCTACCAGTATACATCTCCTCTGGCGTCATGCCATGTATTGCTGCAGTGGGAGTCCTGCTCATTATATAGACTGCTGTAGCAACTGCTTCAGCCCAATAATAATCTGGTAGATCTTTCTCATTTAGCATAGCCCGAGACACCTCTCCAATATGCCTGTTTTTTCTTTCTGCAATTCCATTTTGCTGTGGGGTATGACTGCATGAATATTGCTGCTTTATACCATGCTCCTGCAAGAACCTTGCAAACTCATTTGAGAGGTACTCTCCCCCTCCATCTGACCTTAGGCATTTTATTTGCAGGCCTATTTCTTTTTCAACCATAGCTTTGAAAGCTTTGAAGTGCCCAAACACTTCACTTTTCTTTTTCATAAAATACACCCACAATTTTCTGCTGAAGTCATCAATAAATGTGACAAAATAGTGACAGCCTCCAATAGATGCAGCTTCTGTAGTCCACACATCAGAGTGGATCAATTCCAATGGTTTTTTACTCTCTTGAACATGCCTAGGAAAAGGTTTCCTTGCCTGTTTCCCAAATTGACAGGCTTCACAAATCTTGTGCATTTCTGCAACCTTGAATTTTGGCAATCCTGCAACAATATTTTGGGCTTGCATTGATTTAAGTCGCTGTATATTAACATGACCAATGCGTTTGTGCCAGATATCAATATCTGCAACTACACCGGTCCCATGTGCAAACATTGCTGCACTCAATTCAGGCATGTCTGCATCCAACGTAAACATCCTGCCCTTCTTCTTTCCTTTTGCTATCAAGCGACCATTATTTTTCATATCCTCAACAAAGCATCCATGAGGATTAAATCTGACCTGCAAGCCCTGCTCAACCATCTGACCAACAGAAACCAGGTTTTTGGTGATGTTCGGGACATGAAATACATCAGACAAGTATTTCTTTTTCCCATCCTGCATAGACAAAGGAATTTTGCCAATCTGCACAATAGGATGTGCAGTATCATCACCAGTCTCCACAAATCCTGGTTTTTCCATTTTTCTTGCATCCTGCATCCATTCAGCGTGACCTGTCATGTGGTTTGACGCACCCGAGTCAACATACCACACATCATTGCTTTCTTCTGCACTTGTTACAGAATTTGTCATATGCTGCACCATAAATAGATGCTCATTTCTGTCATCACCCTGCCTGCTAGAAGATGCATAATTGCCTTGCTGCAATTTTCCACTCATAATGTCATTCTGCTTTTTATAGCAGTCCTTAGCCATATGACCCATTTTGCCACAATAGTAGCATTCAACATTGCTGTTTGCATTTTGGCTTCTCTGCCATCCACCACGGCCTCTTTGGCTCCCCCTGCCTCTAGAGTTACCACGTCCTCCTGCATAGGACTGGTTTTCTTGCGTTTGCTGCATATTCTGATTTCTACCACGGCCTGCAGATCGACCTCCTCTACCTCTGCCTCTACCTCTGCCAGCATTTGAGTAGAAGACAGTTTCTTTTGAAGTTCCTACTAAAGAAGATGCACCCCCATTTCTCTACTCTTCAGAAATTAGAAGAGCAATCAACTCCTCAAAATCAGGAAAGTTTTCACGGACGGCAATGGATGTCCGGAACTGTGCATAATCCTTTCCTAGACCATTCAAGGTCACAGAAACCAAATCATCATCATCCACTGGCGACCCAATGGAAGCAAGTGCATCTGCAATTTTCTTCACTTTCATGTGGTAGTCATTTATGCTCAAATTTTCTCTCTGCACATTGTGCAATTCCTGTTTGAGTTGCATTTTCCTGGCTTGCGTATTTGTGCTATACATTTTTGCCAAAGTATCCCATGCCTCCTTTGGCGTATTTGCATCCTAAATATGCACAATCATGGAGTCCGAAATACTGATAGACAGCCAGTACATAACTTTTCTGGCTCTCTCATGCCATCCTTTGAATGCCTGCGCATTTCCTGTTGACTGGGAACATTAGGAAGAACAGGTTCTTCTTCATTTCCTGTAATGAATTCCCAATAGCCTTTTCCCATCAAGAAATTCGTCATTCTAAACTTCCATGCCTGGAAGTTGTTCTTGTCAAGCTTTTCAGTGACAATCTGTGAAAGAGAATCAGATGCCATTACAGAACAATGCAAAATATTCTGTCACTGCAAAAAAACACAGCTTTTGCCTCACACGGGCAGATCTGCAAAACCGACGAGAGTGGTATTTCACCACACAGTCACTTCCTAGTGACGATTTTGCATCAACAGGCAATAGGCATGAATCTGCAACTCCCAATATCTCTGCACACAGGCATACGATGCAATTTCTGCGGCACCTTTCCACCGACTAGCCGCGCAGTGGTCGCACAGCAAAAAATAGGGCCTTTCTCTGAGTGCCTGCGAAGAACTTCCGCCTTCAAAACGGGCCCCGAAACTGCGCTCTCACCACACCGCGAAGGGCGTCTCAATCTGAAACAATGCACTCCTGCACTTCTGGCTGTGCTACCTGCAGAGATTTGCTCCCAAACTCGAAATAGGAAAGCAACACTGGTCCTCTTACCAGGACACCACGAACTTGGCTTGCTTTCTTGAGCTCCTTACCACGAACAAGGCTCTGATACCATGTGAAGATTGTGGGAGAGAGGGAAGGAGTCTCACTTGCGGCTTTCTCACATGCACAATGGGGGAATACACACAAAGGTGGAGGCTGAAAACAGTTTTCCTCTTCTTAGTTGTGTAAGCCAAAAGAACTCAAGTACAAAGAAATAGAAGAACCCTATATGTGGGTCTCAAACCAAACTCAACTAACTAAGGTGGCATACTAACTGAGCCACAAACTATAGTAGATAAGGATAGCTGTCATCCATTCGTGGGCGGTGTACCAACCGCATCTCCAGCTAACAAGTCGGTGACATAAGTACACAACGGTCACCCTGGCATATCTCGAGTGGAGCTCGATATCTCAACATAGGCCACCGTGGTGGAATCTTAGGCACCACTCGAGATAGGTTGGTAATCATGAAGCACCCGATGGTGGTAGCTGGCAAGTGAGCAAGCCACTGTGGTGGCTGGTAATTAACTGCCAACTCGGTGGAAGCTTAGCCACCACGACAGATGTGGCTGATGAGAGCCACCACCACCAGGCAGTAATTACCACAAAAGTAAATCACAAAGCCTAATCACCTCTAATCACTCATTACCATGCACTCTACTGCTCTATTGAGCATGCAAGCCTGGTGACTGATAATTTACTGCACTCATAGTAATCATGCGTTGCAAGCCCGATGGTGGTAACTGGCAGGTGAGTAATTGTGGACCACTGTGGTGGCTGGTAATTAACTGCCAGCCCGGTGGCATCTTAGCCACCATGGATATGGCTAATGAGAGCCACCAACACCAGGCAGTAATTACTACAAAAGTAAATCATGAAGCCTAATCACCTCTAATCACTCATTACCATGCACTCTAGTACTCTACTGAGCGTGCAAGCCTGGTGACTAGTAATTTACTGCACTCAAAGTAATCATGCATGCAAGCCGGGTGAAGGTAACTGGTATGTGAGTAATTGTGGGTCACTGCGATGGCTAGTAACTAATTGCCAACCGCATGCAAGCCCAATGGTGGTAACTAGTTAGGTGAGTAGTTGTCGGCTACTATTGTGGCTGGTAATTAACTGCCAACCTGATGGAATCTTAGCCACCACCACAGATGTGGCTAGTAATCTAGATGCCACCACCTCTAATCACTCATTACCATGCAAGGTAGTACTATCACCTATCAATCAAAAGTTGGGCCAACCACCATGGTGGTGTGACAACAAAAAATGATATTTTGTTTTAAAACCTGTGGGAGGATTTGTGGGGCCCACAAGGTGACAAAAGCTAGCCATGGAGACAAAGAACCAAGAAGCGGGATGGAGAAGTTAGTGGTGGGAGACAGCTCTTTGTAGCTACTCTTGTTGCAGCTTGTCAATCTTTTGATGTCGACTACTTTATTTCATAAAATCATTAATGTGGGTTTGACACTAATTAGAATAATTAGTGAAAATGATTGTTGTAAATGTAATTATGAGTGGAGTGCATCATTGTAAATACCATGGGTATGAATTATAAATACCTTGGTATAGGAATAGAATGGTTTGAGAGATATATTATTTGCTTTGTAATTGGGAAAATAGAAATGAGTCATGTATTTTGAGTGGGCCAAATGACTGCATGGCCTCCATAAAGTACTAAAATAATATGGAGAGCACATGCCAAGCACATGGAGGGCATGTGGAGGAGTGTGGAAGAGTGTAAAGTCAAGAGGAATCCTTCTAGAATTCCAAGGTGGTATATGGAGGATGTTGACATATGGAAAAGAGAGGGTCCCTATGGGCTCCAAGGGGAAAGACTCTTGACTTTCTCCAATTTTAAAGAGTCATGAGGATCTTGTGATGGGACACTTGTCAAAATGTACCCAAAAGGACATCTGATGGTGACCCATGTCCTTATGTCACCAAGGGGTGAAGGAATCTACCGGCTGAAAATGTAACAAGGTGAAGGAGGGTGAGAATTGCTCTATAACAGAGACCTCTCTCCTCCCTCTCCATCATCTGGTTCTTCCCTTTGTAGTTATGCCATCACTTGTATCTAGCTTTGCCTATCTTTTCCCTTCTCCCTAGAGCATTAGGCTCTCACTTTGCACCGCTCTTCTTGCTTTTGATGTTTTGAATAAAGTTCATGCTTCCTTTTCCTCATCCTTCTTCCATCTCCTCTCTCCTCGCTCTAAAGCTTAGTATACCCACATGAGTGAGTCATTTCTAGATCTGTGTTAAGGGTATTGTCTACTCCCCTAGGCGACCTCAATTTGCCATGTATCTGGGAAGCTACTTCTCTGCTGAAGGAGATCATTGCCCTTTCCATAACTGCAGTCGCGTATGGATAGTTTTGATAGTCTTTCGTAAAATGGTCATAACTTTTTACTCCAAACTCTGTTTTGAATGAAGCTTATATGAGAATCTTTGTCTTTTCAAGATCTATCTACTGATGTATTTAGATATTTGTTCCATTTAGTAGAAAAAAAGTTATTGTTGTCTGAGTGGTCGGGTTTGTTGTGTCAAAAGATGTTCTTCCAACAATAGCTCGCCCTTACTTTTGGGGCTGACCAATTAGCTCAAATCAATGCTTCCTCTGAGCCTTTCTTATTTCCAATGCTAGAGTACAACCTCACCTTTGACATCTATATCTTTGTTTTGATCTGAGAAGATAGAGAGTGAGTGTCTCTTTAAGCTTCATCTAATGCCCAAATCTCTTATCTCTTCTTCAATTTATGGGTTGAGACATGACCAAAACCAAACCCCCAATTTTGTGTCACATCTTTTGGTGGAGACACCGGGTAGGTTTTGGCTAGAATCCTTCTATCATAACCACATAGTCCCATTAGATTGAAGGAAAGAAAGTCATCTTTAGAAAAGTTTTTTGTTTCTACTCATCTTTTGGTGCAAAAATGTTCAACATCCCAGTGTTCTATGGATCAGAGAAAGAAGATCAGGGGAGTTATCTCTGAGAGTTCAATCGAGCATGTCGCTTGACAGGTTGGTCTATGACGAAGCAAACTGAAATACTTCCAGATTACTTGGAGAATGTGGCCTTAACTTGGCATGAGGCTTTGCCAAAAGAGACCAAGAGTGATTGGGAAAGGTTGACTAAAGCAATGAAGGAGAGATTTGGGACAATGGAGTCACCAAATGCCTTACTATTGTAGTTGTACCAGATTTCCCAAAAGAAAGGAGAGTTGGTTCCCACCTTATCAGTGAGGTATGAGGCATTGTTCATGAAGTATCAATAGGCTGCTTTACATGTTGTTGCTTCTTCTTCTTCTACCATGGGGGACTCTAAAAATTCTTTGGTAATGGAGCATCTTAAGATGAGCAAGTTTATGATGGCTTTGGAGACTCATCTTTGTTCAAAAGTAATGTGTAAATATACAATGACATACATGGAGGCACTTCATATTGCAACCAAGAAGGAAGCTTCTTTACAAATTGAATCCTTATTTACGTCTACTCCAACATCATCGACTTTGGCTTCCCAAGCGAAGGTGATGGAAGCTCCTCAAGTACAAAAGTCCTCAAAGTTAGATCATAATATTTCTCAATTGATGGCTGAGTTTGCCGATTTGAAATTACATTTCGTAAATGCATGGCTGCCTAGAGGTGCCTAGAGGTCATAAGAGTGAAGAGTCTCCTCGAGGTTTAATTAGGATTACTTGCTATGAATGCCATGAAAGGGGACACTATCACAATGAGTGTCCTGGGTTGAAGCAAAAAGAAGAAAAGACATTAGCAATGATGGAAGAAATTCCCTTACGAGGGAAAGAGGAAAGTCTCATGACTGAAGGCAAAGGATTCAAAACTTTAGGTCTGGAATCTTGTTGTGAAGCATAGTAAAATTGTGCCTTCTACTCCTCAAAGGAAAGCAAGATCTTTGAAAATGGAAGAGAGCATAGAGCAACCAACAATTGTGAAGGTCATCCCAACAAAAGATGAATCCTCAAGCAGGTTTGGATCCTCCACTCTTGAACTTCTCAAAGAAATGCCAAACTAGGGGGACTTAAAGATTCATTCATTTCCATCCTTGGATAAGGATACCTCTACCTCTATTCTATTGGGTGATGTTTGTCCTCCTACAAAACATGATGAGTCTTTTGAAGGAGTTTCTGGATTGTTTGTTGAAGACTCACGTGGTGATCAAGAAATCTTGACAAAAGGTGAATATGAAAATCTTGAAAATATTCCTTTATCATTCACAACTAGTGTATCAACTCATATGGATAATGAGAGTGATATCTTTGATCCTATTCTTGATGGAGTTTCATGCTTGTTCATTGAAGATCCATGTGAAGATCTTGACATTGTTGCATTTGAAACATGTGACTATGAAAGTGTTGACCTTTTAGATACTGACCGTCTTGAGAGCAAGCAATCCATATTTGCTATTGATCAAGAGAGCCACATAGTCTTGAAGGATGATGTTTATGCTAGTGATCCTAAGGATGTTGAGGCTCCTACAATGTTGACACTTGCAAATGACGCTGACTTGGAATCTAAGATGATGATAGAAAATGACAAAGAATGCTATGAAATTCTCGATGATGCCTTCTTGAAAGAGGAGAACATAGAAATATGTGATGCTGATGCAGGGGTCCTTGAGTACTTGGAATTTGAAGATGCTTGCATTATGTCTTCTCCTTTTGCTAATCACCAGCTACATTGTGAAGTTGTCAATAAGGAGGTAAATCTCACACACCGTTCAAGTGAAGTTTGGATGGTATTTAAGTATACTAATCCATTGTTGTGTGCATATAGACAATCGTTGCTAGATTCTACTCACTTGGATGTGGAGATAGATGCTTATCTTCAATATATAAAGAGCATTTATAGTTTTGCACATGATACATCTTCACATAATGTATTTGATCGAGGACCTTCTTGTATTTCTCCAGCAATATCTTGTACCTCTGATCAAGGAAATCCTTCTTAAATGGTACACTATGTATTTAATCGAGGCAAAGATAGACCAAGATGCACCCGTGAGTATTGGCATATGTTCTTTTATGATCAACCGCCTTGTTGGCCACCAGACCCCCAAGACAAGCTTGGGGATCTTTTGGGGGGAGAAAGATGTGACAACAAAAAATGATATTTTGTTTTGAAACCTGTGGGAGGATTTGTGGGGCCCGCAAGGTGACAAAAGCTAGCCATGGAGACAAAGAACCAAGAAGCGTGACAGAGAAGTTGGTGGTGGGAGACGGCTCTTTGCGACTACTCTTGTTGCAGCTTGTCAATCTTTTGATGTCGACTACTTTATTTCATAAAATCATTAATGTGGGTTTGACACTAATTAGAATAATTAGTGAAAATGATTACAAATGTGATTATGAGTGGAGTGCATCATTGTAAATACCACGGGTATGAATTATAAATACCTTGGTATAGAGATAGAATGGTTTGAGAGATAGGTACTAAAATAATATGGAGAGCACATGCCAAGCATATGGAGGGCATGTGGAGGAGTGTCGAAGAGTGTAAAGTCAAGAGGAATCCTTCTAGAATTCCAAGGTGGTATATGGAGGATGTTGACGTATGGAAAAGAGAGGGTCCCTATGGGCTCCAAGGGGAAAGACTCTTGACTTTCTCAAATTTTAAAGAGTCATGAGGATCTTGTGATGGGATACTTGTCAAAATGTGCCCAAAAGGACATTTGATGGTGACCCATGTCCTTATGTCACCAGGGGGTGAAGGAATCTACTGGCTGAAAATGTAACAAGGTGAAGGAGGGTGAGAACTACTCTATAAAAGAGACCTCTCTCCTTCCTCTCCATCATCTAGTTCTTCCCTTCGTAGTTATGCCATCACTTGTATCTAGCTTTGCCTATCTTTTCCCTTCTCCCTAGAGCATTAGGCTCTCACTTTGTACCCCTCTTCTTGCTTTTGACGTTTTGAATAAAGTTCATGCTTCCTTTTCCTTATCCTTCTTCCATCTCCTCTCTCCTCGCTCTAAAGCTTAGTATACCCACATGAGTGAGTCATTTCTAGATCTGTGTTAAGGGTATTCTCTACTCCCTTGAGCGACCTCAATTTGCCATGTATCTGGGAAGCCACTTCTCTACTGAAGGAGATCGTTGCCCTTTCCATAAATGCAGTTGGGTATGGACAGTTTTGACAGTCTTCCCTAAAATGGGTCATAATTTTCTACTCCGAGAATCTTCATCTTTTCAAAATCTATCTACTGATGTATTCAGATATTTGTTCCATTTAGTAGAATAAAACGTATTGTTGTCTGAGTGGTCGAGTCTGTTGTTTGGAGCAGTTTTGAGAACCTTTCGTAAAATCGTCATAACTTTCTGTTCCAAGCTCCATTTTGAATGAAACTGATATCAGAACCTTCATCTTTTCGAGATCTATGTTTCATTCCAACCGTCCCATTCAACCAAATCAACCCTATCAATTCACGCCTTTCACATCAGTTCACATTGTGTTGAGTCAAAATATGTTCTTCCAACAATGGCTCGCCCTTACTTTTGGGGCTGACCAATTAGCTCAAATCAATGCTTCCCCTCATCCTTTCTTATTTCCAATGCTAGAGTACAACCTCACCTTTGACGTCTATATCTTTGTTTTGATTTGAGAAGATAGAGAGTGAGTGTCTCTTTAAGCTTCATCTAATGCCCAAATCTCTTCTCTCTTCTTCAATTTGTGGGTTGAGACGTGACCAAAACCAAACCCCCAGTTTTGTGTCACAGTGGCTCTCACCTTTACAGTTCCTTGTAGTTAGGCTACAAACTTAAGCCTCTGCTATTTCATTCCTTGCACTATTTCATCTTCTATTCCTCTCGACAATTCCTTTCTCCCTTGCACTCGAACTGTAAACTTAGGCCTTCACTATTCCATGTCCTTCACTATTTCATCTTCTATCCCTCTCGACCATTTCTATCTTCCTTGCATTCTTCCTGCAACTTTTATCCCCTCTCATAATGGACCCTGCACAATCTGGGAGCTGCTCGCGCAATCTTTCCTCCCCCTTTGCAGCACAGTGCGAGAGCCTCTCCTCCACTGATCTTGAAATTGTGACATCTGGGAGCTTCTCACTCACTCTTCAAAAGCCCAATTTGGATGCTCTCAACAACTTCACCAGGTTGGTACAAGAGGTGAATGTGAAGGAGGGACAAATATTCTATCAAGGTCAAAAGATTACCATCACTGAAAGCATGATTGAAATGCACTACGCATTCCTGGAGGCAATTTGTAGGCACATTTCTTCGAGAAGTAGTGGAAGAGATAGGATATTCTAGATGTATACCCCAATGCTCAGATTAGTAAAGATGGTGGAGTCAAGCTTTTTAGCTTGCCAACAGACCTCCAAGATGTGCTGAAGAAGACAAAGCACTTTTTTCCTAATACAAGAGGAACCATTAAGTTCTAGCAAGTTCAAGTAGTAGTAGAGCAATTGAAATGGCGTGATGTATCTTTCTCAAGGGCAATCTCCAAGAGCATGATAGCCAACCTAAAGAATTGTGTGGATGGCAAGTCCTAATCATTACCTCAGTCCACTGGAGTTGCAATGCACCTGACTACCATCAAAGGGATTTTGAGCAATACGATAAGAAGATGTCTCAGAAGGTGACTTTTCTATAGGAGAAAGCCACCAATGTAGTAAAGGCAACACAACTTGAGAAAATTCTAAGGCAGGTTGTTGAATTAAAGGTAGAGGAGGAAAAAGCGAGGGCCTTTCAAAAACGAGAGCATGAGGCCGCTACAGAAATGGTCGACATGGAAAGGCATACTAAGAGAAGAAGCAGAGTTGTGCATCAAGGGGCTCTGGCTTGATGAAGATAAAAGGGATGGGACATTGCGGACAAGGAGCTAGCAATGATGCAAAAGGAGCTCAAAGATCAGAAAGCCCAAAATGAGGGTCTTTATAAATGGCTCTGCAACATGTATTGTGCATTGAATATTGAAAAAGACAAGATGATGGAGGAACTGAAAAGGGAGAATGCAGAAACTAGAGCGGTGATGTAGGATCTGTGGGAGAGCTTCAAGGCCATGAAGGATGGGGAAGAGATCTGACAGGGTGGAGAAGATAATGAGGTAGCTCTCCAATCCAGGAAGGATGTAGAGAGCAGCCATAGTTGAGCAGCCATAGTGGAGCAAGTTGCAGCAGCCACAGTGGGGGTTGTTTTTTCAAAACATTGTTGGAAGTTCAAAGAGTAAGCTACCAGACCCTGCAACAAAATTATGATAGGGTTGTGCATGAGCTTGCAATGGCTTTTGAAATTTTTAGAAAGCATTCCGTCATTGTGAGAGATTTCCAAGCTAGGGTGGAAGTGTTGGAAATGGCTTATGTTGATGTTTTTGAGCAATTTAATCAGCTTCAAGAGATGTTGAGGGAATCAAATGAAGTTGTTGCATGGAGTGAGCAAAGAGTGGAGGAGATGAAGAGAAAATCCGTAGCTTTAGGACGAGGGAGGAATGAATCAAAAGCAACTTCATCATGTACAAATCAAGACTGTGGTATTCATGGCTGCAATAGTTAAATCGGATGCCTATCCTGCTATGCAGTAGGGTCCCAAATGCATGGTCTACCATACCCCCATCATAGATGACTGCATGATCCGATGGCTTGCATGCTACCACCCTATGCACGTTTTTGGCTTTGGGGTGTTTGTGCATGCAAGCTCAGTATGTAAAGAATGTCATTTGCCATTGCCTAGGACATGGACAGATCAAATATTCCTACCTACTACTACAGATATCTACAATGAGAAGAGCTCAATTTACCATTTGGGCAAAAATTGCAAAATACAAGGAGCTCAAATTGAAGAAGGCCAACGAGCCTGCTGACTACGAGGAAAAGGAGACTGAAGGGAGGAACCAACCCCCTTTAAGAAAGGAGCAAGAAGGTTTGAGCTTGCAACCAAGAAGCTCAAATCAAGGAAAGAGGAAGTGACATGAAGGGAGGGGCCGAGCCCTTAAAGGAAGAAACCAGCCCCCTTTGGGAAAGGAGCAAGGAGAGCCCATACCAGGATGAAGAGGACCCTGAGCGAAAGGAGGAGTTACTATGGGTGTACAAGTCGGCAGAGGCAAGCAAGAAGTTGGTGGTCTGAGTGTCTAATGAGGTCTATGATAGTTCATGAGACTGGCCTAAAGAGCTAGGAGATGCTTGCTTTAGAGAGGCTGATAAGATAGTTGGGAGTTTTGAATTTTCTTAAGCCACAAAATGTCTTATTTTTGAAAAAGTAAAAATCTTGCAATAATTTTTTAGACTTGTGGACTTTTATCATCCATGATCTATGGCTTGTAATACTTGATTTTGTGTCGACTTGTTTCCATGTTAATACTTAAATGTTTTAAGTAGTCCGGTGGTCGTAATCTGACACTTAAAGATAACCAACCGAAAGGGGACTATTTTAGTATAGAGCTTTGCAACAAATTTTAGGATAACAACAAATCGGGGAACAACCTATGAGACAATCAATGAGGTCATCAAAACTCTCCCCAAAATGTGGCAAGCCATTGTTTGTCACTCCATCTGAATGTAGAGGAAAAACTTGAACTCGTTTCCATGTCTTCACAGTTGCAATATTCTCACAATCGTCATGATCCCCTATGATGCACGCACTGTTGAAACAAGAAAGTTTTATTATTTGAATCAGTTGGTTGTTTGAAAAGCCCTATATGTTATGCAGACCATGAACTTCTTTAATTTTCTCGCAATTGTGCCAACTTTAGGCTTTGCACTTCATTGACTTTCACTTCATGGAACACTATGCATACTACACTATTCTTAAGGCTTTGTTTACTGTATGTTGAATTCTTGCCTATGGAGAGGTTGGTTGTAAGCCATGTTACAACATCATGGGCATTATTGAGTTTTTCTTAAGGACATGTTAATTGGTGTTTAAACAGATCTTGCTTAATAGCAGCACCATATTTTATCATGTTCACCCTTGCCATGGCTAGACCCAAAGAAATTCCACATCATGTCTAGACCGATCATTAGGGATTTGAACCTTGAGACAAAGTAGAATCCACGGGTTGATTTAAATTGAGAGGTAGCACCATCTGACCACACCCAATGTTGTTTTATACTTTTTGCATGGTGATTTTCCTTTTTCAACCATTCCCGATGTAGTAGAAAAGCATGTTGCACAAATAAGGTGTCATGTTCCCTATCATCTAAAATGAAGAAATGGTATGTGCGTTGCACTTCGTGGACTTCTCTGAGTCAACAGCATCAGATTGGCATCAGTCGTAAAAGAATTAAGCAAATGATTGTACGTGATATGTACAAGAATTGTTATATGCTTGTTGTACCAATGAGCACTTTTTATCTCATCTATGATAGAGATAATAGTGTCATGGGGAAAATTGGCAAGCCACGTCTTGAACTACTTATCTTGCCAGCTAGTCAAGAAATTGTGAAGCATATATTTTGGGATGGCTTAAACCATGTCACCTATAAGCTCCCTTGGTTCAGTGCTCTTATGCGATAGTAGCCATCTCTTTTTATCAGATCCTTCAACATTGACATTTTCAAATCTCCTCCATTTTAGAGAAACATGGTTGTCTTCCCTCATTTCATTTGGACAGACATGAAATTTCTTCTTCTTCAGCTCCAGACTACAATGCACACTGGATAGGTTCTCCTCATTGAACGACCACTAGCGGGTCTCTCTCAGCCTTGAAAAATCTTCTTTTACTGATGGGTCAACTTTGATGTGCTTGGGATCCAGCCTCAATAGAAGGAAAAGGTTGGAGGACTCACATACACAGGATAGTGCAGTATAAACCAGATCGTGGGCGTGTATGTTTTTTGGGTCGAAGGCGACTGACTGCATTGTAAGCCCTTGTGATTGATGTACTGTTCTTGCTGTATGGGGAATTGTTTCCATGTTATCGTGTTGAAGTAGTTCTTCCCTACCTAGAACTTGTGGATGACTTGTAGGATGGGCGTCCAATGTCTCAAAGTGTCATCCTTGTAAAGATGTCGGTTCTTTGAACGTGATCTTAATCCAAAGCATGGGTCATTGAAGTGCATCCAAATGACATATGGCTTGGTGCTATTGTCCATGAAACTCCATCCACAATGTTGACAATCCCATTTGTAACATCTAAGTTTCTCAAGCAAATTTCTATAATCATCCCCCGTATTAGTCGTAGTTTTGCGTGAATCCCACCAGTCTGTCTTAGCTCTGCTGGGTACTCTAACAGATTTACTACATGTCTTGTGATGTACGTCCTTTGCAAGAAGCACGTGAGGGTCTATTTGTAGGGTGTTGAAAATGAATTCATTGTGGCTGTCCTTTGTAGCATTTGTGTAGAAAAGGTGAGGAATGTTGTGCTCAGCTGGTGGGTTTTTGAGGTGTTCATTGTTTAAGAGCTTGAGGTCAGCATATGTTTGGCATACTATCCTAATCTTTTGAGCAATGCAAGGAAACAGGGGTCTTTCTAGTGCATGGGTGTTCGCAGCTCGTAGTAAAAAAAATTTCTTGTCCAAAAAGATCCTAGCATGGTCGAAGGAGCATGTCTGCCATGAAAAATCCAGGAGTCCTTGGTTGGGCTTGCTTGGTATAGGCCTCCACATAGCAAAACATCGACTCCACCGAAATGATGGTCGTGGTTGTGCTTGATTCCTCTCATGCAGGAGTCTGCGACAATGAAGGTATTGATGCCAACCATGGATATCTCATCGATGACCAGTAGGTGCATGTCTTTGAATGCATCTGATATTTGCTACAGTTTTTCTACTGAAAGCGATGTGTAGCTCGATGAAAGTAGTGGAAGGTGGAATGCTCCATGTATAGTCATCCCACCAATAGCATGAGCGGCTCTTCTAGTGTAAGCGAGCAAGATTGCCCTGGACAAGTCTACATTTGATGTGTCTTTGTGTGAGTAGAAGCGGATCAGTGCTTGCACTAAAAACATGAGTGTGAAGGTTTTTCTTGTACCTGCTACTCTAGAGATCATGAGATGGAATTGTTGACCAAGATTGCTAATCTTCTTGAGCATGATGTCATTGATGTTCAATCGCTACTCATTGTTAAGCTTTCTCAAATGTGCATAGTATTGCTTGTTTGGCATTGTAGCCTATGAGGGTTGTCGTCGGTCATGCCATGCTGCCTTTGTCTCATGCAGGTTCATTTCCAATCCCAGGTCAAAATTTTCCTTGCCTGTGCAATTGTGGTTTGAAGTGTTGGTGCTTGTTATAGACATTGATGGCTCAGGCCTATTATCCAAAGCTCCGTATGTTGAGGTTTTGTCAAACTAAGAGCAGTTGTTGTCAATGACCTCTGTGTTCGAGTGGTACATGTTGTGCCATGTTGGAAATTCATCTGATATTGCATGCTTGCTTCTGTGAAGGAAAGGAATGGATAGCAGGCATAGTTCTCAGTAGTGATTAACTAGATCTTTGGTCCTACTGTAGTTGTTGAAGCATATTATTTTCCCTCTCTTCCTTGGCTGATTTTGGGTCATTGGTATTGTGTGCTTGCTAACATAAGTAGCAAGGCAAATGTCCATGTACCTCATGGCACGGTGCATGTACTTTTGATAACATCATCAAAGAAAATGTCCATACTAGAAGGGTCGATTGCTTGTAGCTGGGCATGCCTCTTAAGTAGGAGTGTCCTCTCCTCGGGAGGGCTTGTGTTAATGTAGTAGAATTTCCCGGTGGCACTTGTCAGAGGGAGCGACAAGCAAAGGTATGCAGCTTGTTGTGAGCTTATGTGTTCTATGTTGAGTATTACATTCCCAACTTTTCTTATGTGCTCGTTCACTGGCGAGTCACCAGGCATGCTTGTCGTGAGAGTGCTCTTCACTACCTCTGTGGTTTCCCTATCCATTTCTGTCATGTATGATGTGCAATAAGATGCCGCTACATGAGGGTTCAAGACAATTCATATATAAGTGCTTGCACACAAAATTTTGGATAATGTTGTGTTGAAATTGTTTGCAAAGAAATCCTTTGGCTCTCGCTTGAGCATAATTGTTGGTTGGTTTTCTCCTTAGCGCATTGATGTAGTCACCGTAAGAGAATCCAAGTTTCTATAGGAACATACCAAAACTGAGTTGCAATGAGCCTTCCTCTAGCATTAGGTTGGTATTCTCTTCATGTTAGCTTTGGCTAACTGCATTTCATTGTCCTTTGGAAGAGAGTACAAAATCATTGTTTCAATCATGGCTGGCGTCGAGAAACCAAACCTGCAATCTTTACCCCATCGCCTACATGTCTTCATATGCTTTGTGTGTTTGTATTTCTTTCTCTAGGAGATCAAACAGTGAGAGATCCGTTGCGATGCATTTGTCAATATATGTTGTGACCTCCTCATTTTTAGCATGGCCGAAAGCCAAGGGCTCTCACACCATAGAGGCCGGTGGTCGTGTTGGCTACCCCTACTGTGGAACTCCGTTATGAAGAAGAACTCAATGACTGCTCCTAGGATGGAGTGGTCCTTCTTGAGTAAATTCTTGAGGGCCTTGAATTTGTGAATGTAGTACCTAGCCATAGTGATGGGGTCATTGCGTATGCCATTCTTAGTCAGTTGGTGAAGCTAAAGCTATTGCAAGTCAGCAAAGCATCGCAGGAGGGGGCTCCATAATCGTTCTACAGCTGATAAAGTGATGAAGAAAGTGGGTGGTCCAAGCTGGCACAACATGTCAAACTAGTTTTTCTTTAAGCGATGCTTGTAATTTGCCGAAGTGCAAAGGCATGTAAAGTCACAGTAACCAATGTTGGAATGGAGCACTTGCATGTGCCACAAATGCATTCAATGCAATGCCACTCACAGTCTGCCTTTGGACAAACCATTGGCTTGCACAGAGACCTTAGGGTACAAAACCTACTCTCCCTTGTAACACATGATGAGGATCCAAGTGGCCTACAGACTGCAGATTCAGACTGCGGATTCATCAAAGAGGCATGGGCATTGATCCCCATGGAGCAATGCTCCAACACGACCAAATCTCAAGTCATTCATAGCTTATTGGGCCAGATCAAATTCTATGTGTGTTTTGCAACAACAAACATTCGTGTCTTTGAGTTTCCTGACGTACCAAGGCTTACAATGCTCAAAGCTGATCCTCTGCCTAATTGAACTGTCAGGATTCTGATACATAAACTTGAGATACAACTCCATCTGTCGACCCAACATGTGGGAATAATAGAACAATGAGTCCTCTTTTAAATGGAACAACAATACAATGAGCCCCCTTTTTGCACTACTAAAACAAGACAACATAGTACACGTAAAAATGCAATCTAATTAAAGTATATAATAAAGCAAAACAATTTTCAACCACCGTACTGGTTTAGGATAGTCACAATTTCAACTACCGCGTTGGTTTAGGAAAGTCACAATTTCAACTATCGGATGTCTATGTGCTTACAAGCTGCACAATCTGTGGGAATCCTCAATGTGTCATCAGTGGACCAATGTGTAGCATGCCAAGTCATCAACTCTGCTATGGATTTGCATCTGAACATGTGCTGTATTCTAGCAATGATAGGAAAGTGCCTCAAGACCTTTACCAAGATCTACTCACCCTGCAAGTCATCTCTATATCATTGCTCCCCACACTTTGGACAACTAGCCAAATCTCCATGCTCATGATGAAAGAGAATACAATCATTATGGCAAGCATGGATGGTATCATAATCCATACCCACCATTGTCAGCAGCTTCTTCACTTCATCTCTTGATGCATCTTCTTCATTCATCTCTTGATGCGGCATGGTATTTGGTGCAGGCAACATGTTCTGGAGCAACCTATCATAATTCAAACATACATAGGCTTCGAATAATGAGAAACGATGATGATTCTCGAAACAAATAATATCCAAATAATGAGATAAATTAATTCGGGAGCTAACCTCATTAAGGCCGAGACACTTGTATCCGACCACCCAGACTTTGCTTGCAGATTAAAGATTGAGAGACAAGCCTGTAGTTTTGACATTTCATCACCCTTGTACAACTGTGTTGATTGCAACTCTTGCATATTGGCCTCAGACTCGGATATCACGTGTACTTGTGATGTAGTGCCCCTAAAAATAGAATCCATCATGTCCACCATACCCTCGTTGTCATTTGGCACATCCGGGAGACTATCCTCTTACTCAAAGTGTGAAGGTATACGCACACCCTCACCACCCTCCTCATCATGTCTTAAGGTTTTATGTAAATATAAGATCTTGTCTCAAGGTTTCATGTCGTGTACACATGCAGTATTAATCATGAACTCAAACAGCATTGACTTACTGATGATCCATCACCACATGCACCATCAACGGTGGGTACTAGTGCAGGCTCCTCCCCATACATCCACAAGTGGCGCATGACAATACAGCGTTGATGTTGTACTTCTCACTTGCAATGAGTGCAATGACAATACAACCTCTTCGTAAGCCACTCTACGCTCCCGAGCATTGGTGCATCATCTGACAAGCTTCCACTCATCCCTTCCATCTACACACCTCCAAAATCACAACACAAAATGCAAGGAAATCCATTAAGATCCCAAAAATAGCCACCCATGAGCTCCTTCCTTCTCTCCTTAGATTAAGTGCCCTGAACTATCGCTATATAGTGACATTATGCTATGTTCTATCGCTATATAGCGACGCTTTTAGGATATAAATGTCACTATATAATAGCGATTGACTAGCGTCACTATATAGCGACGCTGGGGGCTAAAACTCGAAACCCCGTGCGATGCCGTCTTTCACAACTCTATTGCTCAAAAAGCAAAAATCTCTCCTCCAATCTTATATTCAGCGACCTCAATTTCCTCCATCCTCTTCCCCACACTCCTCACCCCTATGCAACCCCTCTCCCAACACTTGTGCTCCCTCTTCACCCTTCTCCCTCTCTGCTCATGTGAAAGAAAGTTTTTCAAGAAGGTGTGTCTCTTTAAGTAATGTAGGTTCATTTTTTGTGAGATTTTGTTTTGTGAGTGTTGAAGCATGTTTCTCCTTGCATTGCTAAGCCTATGTGCTAATTTTCATGCTTGATTTTCAGAGTTGAAGGACAAAAACTGAGATTTGGTGAAAGAAAAGAGACTCATCTCTTCTCTTTTTGGTATTTCTCTTCCTTCTCTTTTCCTTGTTTTCATGCTTTCTCCTTGTTTGTAGGCTTATGCTTGTCCCTTCAATCGAATCCCTTTGGAAAGTTGCTTCTTCAAACTCCTCCTTTCTCTAACTAGTTATCTAAAAAATGGTATGTTTCCTCTCTTTTGTAGGGCCAATCCACGAAACACCGAGCAAGATTTTTCTAGGTAAGAAAGTGCTTCCTCTCTTTTCCTATTTTTATTTTCGTGATTTGCATTGGCCTGCAGCTAGTGCCTTAAGTGCTAGCTGCAATGAAGGGCGTAGGAACCCGAGAGGAACCCTCTCTTCCCCTCTCTTCTCTTATTCCCTCTTCTTCCCCCCTTTCCCTCTTTTCCTCCCTCTTTCCCCCCTCTTTCCCTCCCTCTATTATTTCCTCTTCTTCCTCCCCTCTCTTTTCCTCTCTTTTGCATATGCTTATGCATGAGCTCATAAGCATATGCTTATGCTTATGCATGAGCATATGCTCATACGATTATGCTTATACATGAGCTTATAAGAATATGCTTATATGCTTATGCTTATGCATGAGCATATGCTCATATGCTCATGCATAAGCATAAGCATATGGTTGGCATTCGAGGCATGGGTGGTAAGTCTACTTCTTCTCATTTAATTTATTGTTATATTTGTTTTATTATATATTGCATGCACCTTTTCTAACTCTCGTAAATTGGGCCCATAGCAAGCTACGATGGATCACCTTCCCGTAGAAAAAGAGGTGAGATGCACATTCTACATAGGAGCGAGGTTGTGGTTTATTGAGATTGAGGCCATGGGAGCGACAATCGATTGGGCTAAGGTGGCTGCTCACATGATATAAGTCTACTCCTACTTCTAATCTCACTTTTTAAATTGTGTTATTCTTTAAGTTCCAATCTAATTTCCAATTAATATGGTTTCACTCTTAGGGTGCAAGCTCAAATGTCCCATCAGTGGAGGTGAGTGGTGATGACAAGGAGGCAAGTCTGAAGGGATTTGGCCTAAACGGCTTCAACGAGGGCCAGGGATCAGGCATAGCTCATGAGGGCCAGTGATTAGGGAGTGATTAGGCCAACATGACCATGATGATGACGATGACGGTGATGACGATTCGGATGAGCAGTAGTAGTAGTATTAGTAATAGTTTGTATATACTTCGGCATTTATATGCTTTTGTATGTTGACTCGTTTGAGCAATTTTGTATCACCCTTTTCGAAAGGGAAATTTTGTAACAAACAAGGTAGTATATGTTCGGCATGTATATGCTTCTATCTCTTAGCTCTTTTGAGTGATTTTGTATCGCCCCTTTCACAAGGGAAATTTTGTAACAAATAAGGTTTGAGAGTTTTATCTCGCTTTTGAGAGTTTAATCTTGCTTGTGTGCTTGTAAACATTCTTTTGTAATTACTAAAAAAAAATATTAGTGGGGAAAAACAGGGCTTGCTGTGGCCCTGTTTAGCCCCACTAATGTTTTTTTAAAGTTCTATTAAGGGTCGCTATATAGTGATGCTTTACTAGTGTCACTATATAGCAACGCTTTACCTTCACAAGGAAAATTTTGTAACAAACAAGGTTTGAGAGTTTTATCTCGCTTTTGAGAGTTTAATCTTGCTTGTGTGCTTGTAAACTTTCTTTTGTAATTACTAAAAAAAAATATTAGTGGGGCAAAAACCAGGGCTTGTTGTGGCCCTATTTAGCCCCACTAATGTTTTTTTAAAGTTCTGTTAAGGGTCGTTATATAGCGACGCTTTACCAGTGTCGCTATATAGCGACATTTATATAGTGACATTTCTTTTTCGATGTTAATAGTGACATAAATACCAACCTTTGCGCCTGTCAAAAAAAAAACTTTTTAGTGTAAAAAATGTCGTTATTTCCGTCAAAAAATGGCTTGTGCCTTGTATTGTAGGATACATATATGTGTGGGACATGGAGGGTTACTGTTTGCCAGCAGTAGCGATCGATCAAGTCAACTCGCATATATGTTACATAGGGAGCATCTCGGGCCTTGAACATGCCATACTTCGATGCACTCTTCCCTCAAACGTGAATCGGTAATCAATGTACTCAGAAAGGATGATGACCTTCACTATGGGCAATGAGTTTAAATTTAATGGCATCACGACATTGGGAACCACAACAAGACAAAGCACCCATAAACGTGCGCGTAGACGCGTTTCATGAACTAAATAAAAAACTTACGGGCGCGTCTATTTGCACGTCTATTTGCGCGTCAGGAGACCCGCGTCTATTAGCGCGTCTATATATCAGACTTACGCGCGTATAGACGCGCTTATACACGCTTATATAGATGCGCAAATACATGCATTTATAGATGCACGTATAAACGCATATCGAACAGACAGACGCGAATATAAACGCGCTGATAGACGCGCCTTTTTTTTTATTTTTAAAATTTACAGAATACTGTGTATGTTGTGTATGCTATATAGTTACAAGAATCCCATATCCACATTCTGTAATTCAATTCTTACAGCCAAGCTCATTTTAATTACAATTCCAAATAAAATATTACAACTCCAAAACGCAATAAAATTGAAAGCTCAAAAAGTGCTTGTATATACATATAGCACGAAGCTAAGCCACGTCATGTGGCTCCAAGTACAAAAAATAAGGAAGCTAAGCCATGTCATGTGGCTTCAAGTACAAAAAATAAGAGGAGTCTATATACAAGAGGCACGAAGCCAAGCCAATGGCTTTAAGTACAAAAAAGAATAGTAGCACTACTTCTACGACTAATCCTCGCTGCCTTCCACGCTCCCTGATGCGCTGCCTTCTGCACTCCCTTCTGCACCTCCTTCCTCGTCTTCCTCATCGTCTTGTGCAGGGGCGCCCTGTAAACAAGGGACAACATATATCAATGTATGAAAAATCAAATCTTTACTTATAATTTTGGCATTATTTAATTACTTTCAAATACCTCGGGGGCATGTCCAGTCGCTCGGGTATACTGCTCCTCAGTAATCAACCCGTCATCATAGAAGTGCCTCCATGTATCTCCTCTGCGATGGTGGCGGTGGTAGGCTGTCTCCACTGGAGTAGGGTATCTGCCCACGATCTCAAGCTGCATGACCGCGATACACTTTGTGGAGGGATTAGTACAAAGAAACAACCAACCTCCTAATAAACTACATAAGCAATATAATTTGAGATCGATACTTACAAATTGGGCCTCCCATGATTCCACGCCCCCTGCTCCAAAATGCGCGCTCCCATACTCCTCCATCTGGATCCTCCGTGCCTCCACGTGCTGCAAACTGGGCTCCTCCCTCGCTGACTTCATTGCCTTCTTCCACTCACGCTTCTGAGCGGTGTGGGGCGGGCCCCTTGGAGGTTGACCTGCCTCAAGTCTGGCAAGCTCCGCTAGTGCCTGCCTCTTAAGGGAAGATCTTTTATTGCTAAGTATCGTAACAATCTTTGACTTGGCCCATTTATCTGTGAAATGGCGATTGGGGGGGTTAGGATACCTAGAGCGAACAGTAGCGAGGGTCTCATCAGCCAACCTCTTTGGGTGGTCTTTATAGTGGATAAAGCAATCTCTGTAATTGTTAGCAATTACAGAGCGCATGAAGGCCATTACATCCTTCCCCCGCGCATCCATCAAGATGCCTCCTGTCTGGGTGATGTCATAATAAATCGTACCATCACCCAGAGGCACGTCCAAATCATTGGAATCATCATCCTCGGCCTCACCGCCACATGGCCCAAAGCACTGTGCCATGCATCCGCCACCGCTCTCCCTACTACTACGCCTGCCACCCTGTCGTGTGGAGCTCGTACGCTGGCCACTCGTAGCTGGGGACTGCGCGGGACTACGCTGACCACTTGTAGCCGGAGAACCGAGTCTCGACGGCTGGGGAGTACGTCGACGGCTCGCTGAGGCAGAAGGACCTCCTGAAGGCATGGGGGAAGGGGCATAAGACGGGATGGTAGAAGCGACATAAGACGGCATGGGGGAAGGGGCATAAGACGGTACAGGGGAAGGGGCATAAGACGGGGCATAAGACGGCTGTGCGGACTCCGTTGGGGTGATCTCAGGCAGTGTGGGGTGGCTCGGAGTCTGTACTGCCGACTCCTGGGGAGTGTTAAGGGTACCCGTCATGTACCCGTATAACTCCGCAGGACTAGGAGGGTGCCCTAAAATATTATATAAATCCTTCCATATCGATTCACGCGGATCAGGTGAGCTAGAAGCACTTCCTTCCCACATGTTAAACTGGAAAAAAATAAACAAATCTATTACTTTGGGAGCTGAGAAGAAAGGGGGGAAAAAAAAAGAGGCTCTGTCAAAGCGCGTCTATAGACCCGTCTAATCGTCGCGTCTATAAACGCGTCTAACAGAGCGTTTAACAGTTCAAGTAAAAGCGCGTCTATAACCACATCTAACAGACCGTCAAAAAATCCGTCCAACAGTGCGTTAAAAAGCGCGTTTATCAGCCCGTCCACATATCCGTCTAACAACGCGTCTAAAAGCGTGTCTAACCATTCGTTTAAACATCCGTTTAAGAGATCGTCTGTTTGAGCGTCTATATCCGCGTCTGTGCGTGTCTGTAACAAGCCAGATGCACAAATAGACGCGCCTGTAGACGCACGTTTAGACGCGCCCTCAGACGCCTGTATACACGCGCTCCGACAGTCGAGAATACTCAAAAGTGGAAAAGGACGTTTCGCCCGACAAAAGAACGTGTCGCTCATACCTAGATGCTGCGTTTCGTGGATGCGAAAAGAACAAGCAAGAACAACTTCAAAAGGACTTACTTGGAAAAAGGTATGGAAGGATCTTTCTTTTCCAAACTTGTTTCTTCTCCTCCTCTTCTCCTTGTTCGTACTCCTCCTCTTCTTTAGGCTTGGAAGCAAGCTGTGTAAGTACGGTCCCTTTGTCTTGAGTGAAAGCTTGGAACTGTGTGTGTATGGGAGGCTCTCTCTTAAGCTTCGAATCTATAGAACTACTAATAATGAAGGAACAAAGCCGCTCGCGAAGTTTAAGTAGTTAAAAGAAAAGCAAAGCGAGCGGCGCGCCGAAAGGCAGGTTTAAAAGTCGCAGGTATAGTCGCGTCTATTAGCGCATCTATAGTCGCGTTACAATACACAGAGTAAGCGCGTCTATAGGCGCGTCTAGAGGCGCGTTTAAATACACAGACTAGACGGGCATTTAGATGCGCAAATAGACGCGAGAATAAACGCGAGGATAGACGGGCATTTAAACGCGACACAGAGTTTTTTAAGTTAGGCATTTGAAGAAGAGCAAATTTGGTGGGTTGTTTGTTTGTAGGATGTCTCCATCTTCAACAAGCAGCTCCAGTGAGGATGAATCCCTCCGTATCCACCATCGCGAAATGTGGTTGGAGCAAAAAATCAAATGTCTGTGTGATCGATGTCGAGGAAACATGTATCGGATTACGCTCAATCATATCTCAAAGTATGGAGAATGGGATGTGACCGTAAACAGGGTAAGGATTTGTAAGTTAAGGTTGATTGAGATACCTATGGGTGTTCATATGTTTGAGTTATAATGATCCCGTTTTAATTTGATACAGGATGCAGTGCCACACCCGCACATGTTACCCTATGCCCGTCGTGAGGAGGCGAAGCGTCGGCGATATGAGGTGGGATCTTCTGGAGGGACCGTTACGGATGCATGGAGTGATGGTGATAGTAGCCCTCCACCATTACCTCATGAAGCCGTGGAGGAGGAGGTGTTTGATGATATGGTGCGGGATTTATATGTCCATCAAGGGAGGGATAATAGCATGGAGCAGGATGATCTTTTTACCGCAGCATCGACTCCACTATTTGAGGGGTGCACATTCTCTGTTCTACGTGCCTCCCTTGAGTTACTAAACTTGCAAACCATCTATGGATGGAGCAATGCAAGTTTGAATGCATTACTCAAGTAAGCTTTAATTTAAAGTCGATTTTGCAAACATGATGAATTATGCGCGTGGGTCAATTACTCGAATGCTTTTCCTCATTTATGGTCTTCACGAGCAGGCTATTGTGTAAAATGCTTCCAAGGGAGAATAAATTACCGACCTCAAGAGATATGGCAAGGCAACATGTGACCTCTCTTGGAGGATTAGATTACAAGCGCATCCATGCATGTGTCAACGATTGCATTTTGTTTCGTGGACTACATAAGGATGCAAGAGAGTGTCCTACTTGTGGAGAGGCAAGATATAGAGCAGATCTCAAAACGTTGGACGTGCCTCGTAAGGTATTGCGACATTTTCCCATAATCCCTCGCATCCAACATATGTTCAAGTGCAAATCTATTGCAGAGCTCATGTCATGGCATTCCTCCCATCGATCAACCGATGGCAAGTGGAGAACTCCCGCGGACTCTCCTGCGTGGAAGCATATTGAAGACACATGGCCAAGCTTCAGGGAAGAACCTAGGAGCTTGAGACTTGGATTGGGTATGGATGGTGTGAACCCATTTGGTCTCAAAAGCACGTCTTACAGTGTATGGCCAGTGGTATTGGTGAATTACAATCTTCCACCCTCTATGGCTATTAAGAAAGGACATGTCATGCTGTCCCTTCTAATTCCAGGGAAACATAAAGTCAAAAACCCTGATGTTTATTTGGAGCCTTTGATTGATGAGCTAGAGATACTTTGGAGAGGTATCGAGGTGCATGATGTGAGCAGGCCTCCCTCGTCACGAGACTTCAACTGCAAAGCAGTCTTGATGTGGACGATGCATGACTTCCCAGGCTATGGCGAGTGTTCAGGTAAGAATTGCATTTTTTAATTATGAATAGGCAAGGACCTGGCACCCTAAACCCACCTTCCACTCTTAATTGCATCTATTGTTTCAGGTCTCACTACATCAGGTTACCATGCATGTCCTGTTTGTGGTCCTTCGCTAGTTGCCTCACGGGCAGACGCATTGAATAAGGTCATCTATGAGAATCACCATCAATTTCTCCCACCTGATCATCCTAGATACGTTGCCCCTTGGAATGAAGTCCTCCCACAATCACTCACCGCGGGAGATTGGATGAGAATTTGGGACGGATCCACGACTCCTCCACCACTTGGCATGAGCCGGTAAGGATTTGTAATTATTGGCTGGAAGTAAAGATTGGCTATATTGGTTGAAAGTGAAGATTGCACGCTAACACTTTATTTTGTTTAGATACTCCATCTTTTATCGTTTACCATATTGGTCCCACCTCAAGATCAATCACCTGCTCGATCCTATGCATATCTTCAAGAATGTGGCATCTACCATTTGGGAGCATTTAAATGGGACACGAGATTCGGCAGGCATAAGGGAGGATCTACATACCACAGGGAGGATGCGTGAAGCTTGGCCTCAAGAGAGACCAAATGGGCGTGTTTTTTTACCTCGTGCACCGTGGATGTTATCAAAGCTAGAGATGGCGACGGTGAAGCGTGCTATTACTACAATTCGTACTCCCACTGGATGCATGAGGTGTTTGAAGGGAGCCTTTACAAAGAGCAAGAAAAGAGGTGTAGAGCAATTATATGGCTTGAAATCTCATGATTGGCACAAGATGCTCCAAGTAAGTATTTTATGTGCATAATATCTTTTTCCTTTCAAATTTGTGAGTGAATAGCTATAAGCAACTAATCAACCACCTCCTCGCGGGTTCAGTTCATACTACCTACTAGCATTTCACGTAGTGCATCAAAGGACGTGAAAGATTGTATTTACAAGATGGGCGAGCTTGTGAGGTATGTGAGCTCAAAGGAAATAGATCCCACCACGCTTGAGAATGCTCGAGTTATGTCAGTGGAGGCGGTTTGTTTAGTGGAGGAGACATTTCCACGTTCTATTCTCACAAGCCAACTACATCTCATAGTGCATTTGGTGGATGAGATTGCTATATGCGGTACTATACATGCACGATGGTTGTTCTTCCTCGAGCACTTCATGAAGACCTTGAAGGGCTTCGTGAGACAAAATGCAAGACCCGAAGGTAGCATGGCCGAGGGTTGGTTGGTACAAGAGTCACTTGTATATATTTCTGAGTTTCTTGTTGATGTGGATAGCTCTCTCCCACGACTATGGAGAGATGATGAAGACCTAAGGATGACCTCTATTGTGCCTCAAGGAAGAGGACGCAACAAAGTAATAGACACGGAGTTGCGTAATAGTATCAACCTCTTTTGCGTGCTTAATAGTGATGTGATGAAAAGATGGGTGACAAGATACGAGGATGCAAAGGCAAGAAGACAAGAAGAAAGGGCCCTCTTTCGTACACACCACGGATCTCGTGTGCCATACCCTCAGCGTCTAAGAGCACTTCCAAAAGATATTCATGTGGATTGGCTACTTGATGAAATGGAGAAAGCAGAGAAAGACGAGGGGATGCATATCACAATGGAAGAATGGGAGTATGCTAGGGGATGCATGAGCAAGGTCGGTATATAGAATGTTATGTATAAGTTAGGAGGTTTTTATAATTTAGATTGCTTATTTAATTGATTTTTTCTTGGTGTAGTGCACTATGTTCAATGCTATATGGTGTGAGGGCAAGCATTTTCGAACACAACGGATTGATGATAAGAGAAACACACAAGATTGCGGCGTCATTGCTAGCTTTGAGGGAGCCAATGGAGTCATGGATGATTATTGTGGCATAATCCAAGATATCATTATGCTTGACTTTCGACGCTTCTTTGTGTATGTTTTGGATGTAAAGTGGTTTAAGGACGTGGTGGAAAGAGGCCCTAATGCAACAATCAAATGCCATGCAAGTGGCTTTGTAACTATTGACTCCACAAAGTTTTGGCAAAGTAGGAAGGACACACTAATACTACCGCAACAATGTGAACAGGTACTGTGCACACACATAAAAATACTCGCTTTTAAATATTTGATGCAAGAAAAGTAACATGATTGTATTTGTGTTTGAATTAGGTTGTCTATCAACCAATGGTGGATAATAATAGGTCGTGGCATGTCATACCTATTATGCCACGTTCCAAAGTGATGTATAGTACATTTACTAATATGGAGCGTATGGAGGATGATCATGCCCATGGACGTGATGATGACCGTGATACAAGAGAGGAGGATGATCATGAGATAGGAGATATAGATATTGAGGTCGGCATTACCCGTGAGAACGAGCCTACCATTGGAGATCTTGATTTCAATGAGCACATGAGTGGCACAAGTAGTAGTGGGTTGAATGTATTTGTAGATCTAAACACTTGTTTGGATTTTGAAGTAGATAGTTTGGCAAGGGTTGATCTCATTGAGGATGAGATTGAACCGTAGCCCCACAATTGATATTGGCAAAACTATTTTACATATTGTCTCATTCTCCTCATTTCCCTTAATTCTTGTATATGTGGGCTTGCAAAAAATTATGTGCTTTGGTAATCATGGGCAATGTTTGGAAAGCAATGATGTACACCAAAATCTCACTTTCTGTATTCTCTGGATCGTGTCTAACCCCGCGTTTAAATGCGCGTCTGAGTCTCAGTGTAAACGCCCAAATACACGCGCAAATACACGTGCAAATAGACGCGCTAATAGACGGGATGTTAAACGGGCCCGTATTTTCTCAGGTCTAACGCGCAAATAAACGCGGTGATTGACGCGCAAATAGACGAGCGTTTAGCCGCGCCTATAGACGCGCCCGTAATTTCTCTTTTAGAGCAACGCCTATAGACGCGCCCGCTATTTTACGCGTCTACCAAGCGCGTCTATAGTTGCTTTGTGTTGTTGTGAACGAGGGCTTTGCATGGTGTATGGATGCTGGCAGGGGCATTTTGTGATACTAGATTGTTGTGCATGGTAGTCTGCTCCTTCACGATTGCGGTGCCTACAACTATGACCAAGACAAAGGGTGCGAGAGTTGTAACTTGCGGGTGTGATCATGAAGAAAAGGTTTCATACTTTGAGACAAGTGCGAGAGTTGAAACATGTGGTGCTTAGAATTAGTGTTGGGCGTGTGGCATTCAGTATGGATTTCAAATTTTATGGTGAAAGACTTAGTTTCTCGTGTGATTGTTTTTATGGCTTTGATACATCCTTGGAGTTGCAGATGAAAGTTATATGAGAAACACATTGAAACCAATGTGTTGGCAACCAGGAGAATGCATTGCACCAACTATACTTTAAGAATGGGGGGCACAACATGGCAATTTCCTATTTCAAAATGCCAAAATCCAAGAAGAATATTAGCTAGCCCTTTGACAAGGAATCCGCGAACAAGATTGACGTTTTGTAGAGATATCTACAAACTAGGTGCATAATAGAGATGCTGGGTAATGACGTGGAAGAAGAGGACCAACATTGTCCTGCCAAGCTCATCAACGATTTGGGAAATATAAACAAAGATATGGAAAATAGATCTGGAATGGCACAAAAAGCCAGAGCAGTTTGATCATCAGGAATTGAACACAGAATTAGATCTTGATCAACATAGATGTACAAGGGAGATCCGAAATAGAGGTGTGAAAATAGGATTCGAAAATGAGATTCGAAACCGATCTGAAAGAACACTACCAGCATCCCAAAGAGTTTGGCTTGGTCGGCGGAGTAGAATCGGAAGAGATTAGGAGAGCTAGGGAAGCTACTTTTTCTTAGAATGGATTGTTAAGCTATGATGACGAAAACCCATGTCGCTCCAATCCTCCTTCTTCTTGTATAACAAGCGATGAACATGAAAGCTTCCCTTCATTGCGGTAGTTTGACAGACGACATTCGGTTACAGTGATTAAAATGTTTATAATAGTTGGTTTTCGTGGGGTCCCATTAGAAGAACTGGATTGCAAATGAAGGGGGGATTTAAATAGCACTTAAATATTATCAAAAGGACAAGAATTCAAAAGGTGGGTGGAAGAACGTGAAACAGAAGTGGGCTAACTAAGGCAACGTAATTTATGACAAAGAAACTCCCTCATTTAATTTTCTATTGGAAATATGCACAACGACGATACAAGGGATGGTATCCTTGATCCAACGAAGGGAGGGAGCATTTATTAAAATGCAAGAACGGCAGAGTTATATGCATGTTTGAAAAGTGAATCCTTCATCCCTCTATAATTGTAGCCCCCGTTCGATCTCTACATGACACTTGTGGCAAAAATTGTTGCAGTCGGTTTCTTCTTCAGACACCTAATATAGACATTCATAGCACACTTCATCGTGCCTTTTATATGCTCGTCCTTAAGCAGCTTTCAAACTGTAAAAATCACGCTCACAGGGATCATTCGAATCTATTACTAACATGAAACTAACAAAGCCTCTCCTCAAAGCCCTCGAAGCCTCTCCTCAGCGATGATTTTTTCTTCTTCACACCAACCAGCTTGTTGAATGAAGCACCCTTCTTAGAACCAGGCTTCACGTCCAACAAGTCCACTGGCACATCTATTGTAGTGCGTGGCAGAGAAGAAGTGATCATGCATGTGGCGGAGCACTTGACCAGCACTCCTGCTTCGTAGCAATCAAGCTTAGGAAGAGAGACTTCAACAAATAGCACTGCTATTCCAAGGTCAAGTGGAGGATATCTAGCAGGATCGGCAAGCGCTTTCCATTGTCATCTCCTCTCCCAAACGTTCCGCTCCCCATATCCATAGACTTCACAGCTCCCTCCATTCCAGCCATTCACAAGCTCAAAGATGCATGCAAAAACTGCAAGACTCAATGCAATGTAGAACTACAGATTGCCAGGATGAAGGACGACTACATACCGCAATGTGACTCCACGTACGCAAAGTCCAAGTGATCGTTAGCCAAAATAGACCGACAATCAACTGCGCCACACTGGACGTTCTCCAAAAGTGAGACTCACTTGTCATGCACACTTGGGTTGATATTTCACCCCCCGCCAATACCACATTAACACCAAATAAAGGCTAATTAAAATAATGCCATGCGTGATTTTCAATTGTTACAATCATACCTACCCTGGCAGGCCAAAAACGTATTATAAAAATCCCAAGGAGTGCTCACCAAACCTGATTGAGCATGTAAAATTCTCCGTTGAAATTGAAAAATCGCGATTGGAGTTGAAGGTTGCCTTTAATTTTAAGGGCCAGGATTTACAAATTTTAGTTATAAATCCTCGTAAGGGTATAAATTTTTATGGACTTTCATAATTTCATCCAGGTTCTAGGTGCAGAAAAACATTTTTGGCATAGGGCCAAACATATCATATGACGTGAATAAGAGCATACTTGGGTATTTCTACTACGCTACTTTCAAACCGTCTCATGCCTCGTCTCAAGTAATTAGTTCGCCCAACTGAGTAATTTACGAGCTCAATTTTTGGCAGAATAGGAGAGACATCAACCTCAAAAACCTTCTTGTAGCTTGGCAGCTCAACCATCTCTAAAATCCTTCTGTTGAGCCTCTGAAAATTTGTTCGCCTCGGCATGATTTGCATTCCTGAGCCTGCACCTTCTCCTTTGTAGGTTCGCGGAACTTGGCATAGATGTCTTGACTGTAGAATTTCCTCGTTCGCACCACCAGAACTGCGGAGACCAAGCTCCCAAACACGCTCACAATCGTCATTATCAGGAACGTCAATCGAAAGCACTCCGGCCCGTTGCACACCAAATCCGAGCTCGCTATACTCATAGGGGCAGGCGCACTCGCTGCTTCGTTCAGGCTAAATCGACTTCCAGACCCTGAGAGCAGATGTTCTTGCTGCATTCTTGCCTCTCTGTCATACAAATGTCCGGCTACCATTACATTGAGAAAGTAGGAGCCTAATGGACTAGCCACAGATCCCAGGTTGCACAAAGTAGCGTAATACTTGAGGCCGAACAGCTCAGAGATCACCGCGAAGAGAACGGGCCACTGTGCTCCGAAACAAAAGCCAAGAAGAATTGATGCGATGTACAAGGATCCAGGCGTCGGAAACGCTATCAGGAGATGCCCTACGCATGCTAAGGCGAGGACTATAGTGAGCACGAGAGTTCTTGGAAAGCGGTATTTTTTAAGGAGAAACTCAGAGGAGAAGCCAGAGACCACTCGACCAAGGAAGTTCCAGATGCTGATGAGGGATACGAATGTGCTAATGCTAATGCTGGAATAGCCAAGAGAGGCTCCGATTTGGCCCATGTTGTTGATGGCTGTGAGCGTTGCACCCAAACCACAAGTGCTTGCCGCGAAAAGAATCCACATGTCCAGACTCACCAGGGCTTGCGGGATGGTGAAGTCGTCCCCTCGCTCTGGCCACTTGGAAAAGAAAGTTTTTCTGTAGATATGGACTCGAGAGAAGAAGGGTTGTTTGCTGATTTGGGCTGTAGGTTCGATCCCAACAGAAGCTTTTGTGGAAGCTTGAGATAATAGTTGCGGCAAGGCTATGCGAGGAGGGTAACTCGGGGTGTAAGGTGGCTGATCATTCGAAGATGATTTTTTTAAATTGGCATCGTTCTGTGATGCCTCAAAGCCCTCCGCTTCGGCTGGAGCTATATCACTTTCGGGCTGGTTCCATTTGTGATCTGATCCCTTGCTCTCGTCATTTTGAGAGACCTCTTTGGAATCAGAAGCTTCCAATGCGTGGGAGGGAGAGGCATTCGACCCTAACACAGCTCCTGACGCTTCGGTTAGACCGCTCGGTGAGGCCTCCTGCGCTTCTGATATCTGCTTGAATTTCTCAA
Source organism: Dipteris shenzhenensis (assembly GCF_047967505.1). NCBI lineage: Eukaryota > Viridiplantae > Streptophyta > Polypodiopsida > Gleicheniales > Dipteridaceae > Dipteris > Dipteris shenzhenensis. The sequence continues at coordinate 24,558,804 of NC_141619.1, forward strand.
GCTCTGGCCGCACTGGAATCCACAAGTTCGACACCAGCAGAAGAACCGTAAAGACTCCCACGGCCTTGTAAACGGTGGGCGACGATATCGGAACCAAATTCTCCACCATGATAACTACCATGAGAAAGCCTGCCAACAGCGCGGCGAGGTAAAGGAACCAAAAGAAGTGTTTGCCTTCTTTTTCGTCCATCTCTGGTGTCATGGGGCGAACGAAAAACATGAGCAACAAGGACACCAGCGAAGGCAACCAGCCAGCGAGCAAGATGACGCCCCTCGGATCCTAGCTATAGAGAGCGTGATAAATTTGCGTGAAGATGGCACCACTGAGGCCTACAGATCCCTTGAGCAGCCCGATAACAGCACCTCGACTCTGAGGGAAGTTCTTCACGGCGACCACCAGCACGCCAGTGTTGGAAAACGTCTGCGAGTTGGCAGCCACGCACATATAGACGTACATCTGCCACAAGCGAGGGCGAGCGATTTTGCCGGTTACAGAGAGCCAGATCATGAGGTAGCCGAACAGATTCATGCCGGCTCCAACAGCGAGCACGGCCCAAGATGGGGTGATTTCGTTGAGCAAGCCGGAGACGATACCGACGTTGGTGCCGAGGTCCTTGAAGAAGCTGAGAGTGTCGAGGGTGTGCTGATCGTAGAGGAGAGCTTGTTTGATGGAGCCGGAGTAGATGCCGAAGATATAAGTGGCACCACTGCAGGACATAATGTAGAGGGAGACGGCAACAACGATCCATCGTCCTTTGAAGAAATGGAGGCAAAATTGCGAGAGCTGTTTCCCCTCCATGGGAACTTGGAAGCTTACGATTGATGCAATAGGCTTTTGGACACACAGATTGCATCGAAACGTCTTCTTATAATTGACTAGCCATGCCGTTAATACTCTCTGGGGTCAAGGGAGTGTTCACATAACATATATTTTATTTTATATTACACAAGGTGGACAATCCACTTGTTTCAAAGTTTATTAAAGTTTCCTTTGTGTAGGTCTTTTGAGGTATACTTTTGTATTGAAGATTCTCAGGCATATATATGATGTTCCTTTATGTATATTTTGAACTCGTATGTTTGTCCAAGTTGGGAAATGCTCTGGTGTCAGTGTATATTTTGAAGTTATACGTTCATCCAAATTGGGAAATGGTGTGTGGTGTCTCATTACATCCAATTGCCGTACCCAATTGAGGGAATCTCTTTGTCTTAAAGATGTTTTGGGTGGTTTTGTGTGTTGGCACACAAATTCAATCCAATCATTCGTGGAATAATTGGAGCCAAGAAATACATCCATGGAACCTTTGTTAGCAGTGCCTTCATTTGCCTCCATTTTTTTCCATGTTTTCTTTAAAAAATTTTCTTTAGCCAAATTAGACCAGGCCGTCCAAAGAAATTTTTGATCTAAATTAGACGTATTGATCCAAGTTTGAAACCAAATTAGACGTTTTGATCCAAGTTGGGCATGCGAGATCATTTGCTTTTTGTACTCTTTCTTGATTGTTGCTTTTTAGTAGTGTCCTCACAGCCCCAGAGAAAGATTAGTTATCTATGTAGCCCTCTTCCGTGGCTTCAATGGAAGGATATTTTTACTTTTGAAATTTTACAAAAATTAATTTGCATAAGGGAGTAATTTAAAAGAATTTTTGGAAAATTTTATAGACTTGTATAAAAAAAAGGGTACATTTTATTAATAAAATTTTTATTATAAGGGATTTAACAACTAGGCTTTGAACACGTGTGATATATAGGGTTTATACGTAGTGTCCCCCTCGAGCTCAGAACTTTATGCCAGGCTATTGCTAATGTTCATCACAATTCCTATGACATGGTGTGATTGGTGCTCGTGACTGGTGCTCGTCTACCTGACTACTACCTTTGCCTATTTATTGATTATTAACATGCACGTGCTATTTTGAGCAACTCAAGAGGAGAAAGAAGGGTAGCTATAGCTTTGGGCCATCCTCAAGTAACCACCAATGATACTTTGAAGACTCTTGTTTTGAAAAGTCTGAGTACATGAGAGTGCCCCTGATGTTTATTGCAAGCCCTACCTTTAATTTGCTAGCAAAGTTATGAGTCTTTTTCTGATTGTGGTGGATTAAAAGTGACGAATTGCAAGCACATCAATGAAAATTTTGTAAAAACATGTTTCTCCTTTGAGCCTCATCTATCTAAATCTCTATTTTATGGCTCTTTCAGATGGACGTTGTGGAGCTAGTTTGCCTATGGCTGTCATGGTTGTCCTTTGAGCCTCATCTGTTCGAATCTCTTTTCTTGTTTACATATAATTACCTTCAAGCATGGTGCATTAATGAGTCTAATCATAAAAGTTTCTTTAAGGTGATGTTCAGAGTGAAGAGCATAGCATTTCTGAAGGAATTTTTAATATTGGGGCTAGGGGCATTGGCAGTGATGTAAATTGTTGAAGAGTGCCATGACGGTGGTGATTGTCAATGTAGTAATTTATTTTATACAGGGTACAAGCGCAAGTGCATCCTTTAACTTTTTTGCAACCAATCAATGCCAAATCCTCCATCACATTGTAGTTTCCATGTGAATAGAAATCGACCATTTCATATGACAAATTGATCAAGGGTAACCATCCATGACTGATGTACGGTACATTAGGACTCGACATGTGTCCCATGCCCCTACCAATTGCAAGTATTGTGCATAACTCGAGGGTTAGTGTAGTGTTCATCGCGCTGTGTGGGTTTCTTTTATGTACTTGTGTTGAAGATTCTTGTGCATGTACATAGGTTATTGAGTGATCTCACAAATATACATATGATCATCCTATTTTGAGTGATTTCACAAATATACATATGATCATCCTGTTTTGACGTGATATGTTTGTCCAAATTGGAAAATGGCATGGTGTTAGTGTCAAATCACACGTGTTGTGTCCATTACATGCAATTGGCTTACCCAATTGAGGGAATCTCTTGCCTTAAAGATGTTATGAGTGGTTTTGTATGTTGCAAGCACACAAATTCAGCATCCATGGAAGCTGTTGTTGGATGAATCTTTCAAGTTTGGGAAAACACAAGTTAGAGAGAGAGAGAGAGAGAGAGATGAAGACGTTACTATTGTGCCAATAGAAAACAAACAAAGGTGAATCTAGTGCAAAGGAGCATGATACAGGATACAACTCGATTGTGAGAGTAGGAGAAAAATAGAGCATCGTGAACAAGTAAGTCGCTCTGTCTTTTTGACTAAGCCACTGTTTCTACATAGGATTTCATGTAAACCCTAAGTAGTTTCCAACGTGTTCTCTCTCCTACTCCTTGACATTGTCATGAAAGAGTTACTACTAAAGTAGTTTTGTTAAGTGAAGTATGCACAAAAGTTTGAAAAATGTTTCACAACAACACAAAGTAACTATAGATGCGCTTGGTAGATGCGCAAAATAGCAGGCGCGTCTATAAGCGTTGCTTTAGTAGAGGAATTACGGGCACGTCTAAAAGCGCGTCTAACAACTGGTCTATTTGCGCGTGTATTAACACGTCTATTTGCGCATCTAAACTGAGAAAATATGGGCCCGTCTAATATCACGTTTATCAGCGTGTCTATTTGCGCGTGTATTAGCACGTTTATTTGCACGTTTACACTGAGAATTAGACACGCATTTAGATGCGTAGATAGACGTAAACCAGAGAATACAGAAAGTGAGATTTTGGTGTACATCATTGCTTCCAAACATTGCCCATGATTACCAAAGCACATAATTTTAACAAAAACATCAATGCTTTTTTGCAAGATTAAGTGAGGTGAGGAGAATGAAACAATATGTAAAATAGTTTTGCCAATATCAATGATGGGGCTACGGTTCAATCTCATCCTCAATGAGACCAACCCTTGCTAAACTATCTACTTCAAAATCCAAACAAGTGTTTAGATCTACAAATACATTCAACCCACTACTACTTGTGCTACTCATGTGCTCATCGAAATCAGCATCACCAATGGTAGGCTCGTCCTCATGGGTAACGGCCTCAATATCTGTATCTCCTATCTCATGATCATCCTCCTCTCTCGTATCACGGTCATCATCACGTCCATGGCCATGATCATCCTCCATACGCTCCATATTAGTAAATGTACTATACATCACTTTAGAACGTGGCATAATAGGTATGACATGCCACCATCTATTATTATCCACCATTGGTTGATAGACAACCTAATTCAAACACAAATACAATCATGTTATTTTTCTTGCATCAAATATTTAAAAGCGAGTATTTTTTTATGTGTGCACAGTACCTGTTCACATTGTTGCAGTAGTACTAGTGTGTCCTTCCTACTTTGCCAAAACTTTGTGGAGTCAATAGTTACAAAGCCACTTGCATGGCGTTTGATTGTTGCATTAGGGCCTCTTTCCACCACGTCCTTAAACCACTTTACATCCAAAACATACACAAAGAAGCGTCGAAAGTCAAGCATAATAATATCTTGGATTATGCCACAATAATCATCCATGGCTCCATTGGCTCCCTCAAAGCTAGCAATGATGCCGCAATCTTGTGTGTTTCTCTTATCATCAATCTGTTGTGTTCGAAAATGCTTGCCCTCACACCATATAGCATTGAACATAGTGCACTACACCAAGAAAAAATCAATTAAATAAGCAATCTAAATTATTGAAAGCTCCTAACTTATGCATAACATTCTATATACCGACCTTGCTCATGCATCCCCTAGCATACTCCCATTCTTCCATTGTGATATGCATCCCCTTGTCTTTCTCTGCTTTCTCCATTTCATCAAGTAGCCAATCCACATGAATATCCTTTGGAAGTGCTCTTAGATACTGAGGGTATGGCACACGAGATCCGTGGTGTGTACGAAAGAGGGCCCTTTCTTCTTGTCTTCTTGCCTTTGCATCCCCGTATCTTGTCACCCATCTTTTCATCACATCACTATTAAGCACACAAAAGAGGTTGATACTATTATGCAACTCCGTGTCTATTACTTTGTTGCGTCCTTTCCCTTGAGGCACAATAGAGGTCATCCTGAGGTCTTCATTATCTCTCCATAGTCGTGGGAGAGAGCTATCCACATCAACAAGAAACTTAGAAATATATACAAGTGACTCTTGTACCAACCAACCCTCGGCCATGCTACCTTCGGGTCTTGCATTTTGTCTCACGAAGCCCTTCAAGGTCTTCATGAAGCGCTCAAGGAAGAACAACCATCGTGCATGTATAGTACCGCATATAGCAATCTCATCCACCAAATGCACTATAAGATGTAGTTGGCTTGTGAGAATAGAACGTGGAAATGTCTCCTCCACTAAACAAACCACCTCCACTGACATAACTCGAGCATTCTTAAGCGTGGTGGGATCTATTTCCTTTGAGCTCACATACCTAGAAATAAAAAAGTACAGCATATTAGCAATATGCATTCAAACTTACATGGAGCATTGATACGCATCATATTTTGTATCATGTAAAGTACCTCACAAGCTCGCCCATCTTGTAAATACAATCTTTCACGTCCTTCGATGCACTACGTGAAATGCTAGTAGGTAGTATGAACTGAACCCACGAGGAGGTGGTTGATTAGTTGCTTATAATTATTCACTCACAAATTTGAAAGGAAAAAGATATTATGCACATAAAATACTTACTTGGAGCATCTTGTGCCAATCATGAGATTTCAAGCCATATAATTGCTTTACACCTCTTTTCTTGCTCTTTGTAAAGGCTCCCTTCAAACACCTCATGCATCCAGTGGGAGTACGAATTGTAGTAATAGCGCACTTCACTGTCACCATCTCTAGCTTTGATAACATCCACGGTGCACGAGGTAAAAAAACATGCCCATTTGGTCTCTCTTGTGGCCAAGCTTCACGCCTCCTCCCTGTGGTACGTAGATCCTCCCTTATGCCTGCGGAATCTCGTGTCCCATTCAAATGCTCCCAAATGGTAGATGCCACATTCTTGAAGATATGCATGGGATCAAGCAGGTGATTGATCTTGAGGTGGGACCAATATGGTAAACGATAAAAGATGGAGTATCTTAACAAAATAAAGTGTTAGCAGGCAATCTTTATTTCCAGCCAATATAGCACACAATAGTTACAAACCCTTACCGGCTCATGCCAAGTGGTGGAGGAGTCGTGGAACCGTCCCAAATTCTCATCCAATCTCCCACGGTGAGTGATTGTGGGAGGACCTCATTCCAAGGGGCAACATATCTAGGATGATCAGGTGGGAGAAATCGATGGTGATTCTCATAGATGACCTTATTCAATGCGTCTGCCCGTGAGGCAACTAGCGAAGGACCACAAACAGGACATGCATGGTAACCCGATGTAGTGAGACCTGAACAATAGACGCAATTAAGAGTTGAAGGTGGGTTTAGGGTGCCACATCCTTTGCCTATTTATAATTAGAAGTGCAATGCTTACCTGAACACTCGCCATAGCCTGGGAAGTCATGCATCGTCCACATCAAGGTTGCTTTGCAGTTGAAGTCTCGTGACGAGGGAGGCCTGCTCACATCATGCACCTCGATACCTCTCCAAAGTATCTCTAGCTCGTCAATCAAAGGCTCCAAATAAACATCAGGTTTTTTGACTTTATGTTTCCCTGGAATTAGAAGGGACAGCATAACATGTCCTTTCTTAATAGCCATAGAGGGTGGAAGATTATAATTCACTAATATCACTGGCCATACACTGTAAGACGTGCTTTTGAGACCAAATGGGTTCACACCGTCCATACCCAATCCAAGTCTCAAGCTCCTAGGTTCTTCCTTGAAGCTTGGCCATGTGTCTTCAATATGCTTCCATGCAGGAGAGTCCGCGGGAGTGCTCCACTTGCCATCGGTTGATCGATGGGAGGAATGCCATGACATGAGCTCTGCAATAGATTTGCACTTGAACATATGTTGGATGCGAGGGATTATGGGAAAATGTCACCGAACCTTACGAGGCACATCCAAAGTTTTGAGATCTACTCTATATCACATGCATGGATGCACTTGTAATCTAATCCTCCAAGAGAGGTCACATGTTGCCTTGCCATATCTCTTGAGGTCAGTAATTTATTCTCCCTTGAAGCATTTTACACAATAGCCTACACGTGAAGACCATAAATGAGGAAAAGCATTCGAATAATTGACCCACTAGCATAATTCACCATGTTTGTGAAATAGACTTTAAAGCTTACTTGAGTAATGCATTCAAATTTGCATCGCTCCATCCATAGATGGTTTGTAAGTTTAGTAACTCAAGGGAGGCACGTAGAACAGAGAATGTGTACCCCTCAAACAATGGACTCGATGCTGCAGTAAAAAGATCATCCTGCTCCATGCTATCATCCCTCCCTTGATGGACATATAAATCCCGCACCATATCATCAAGCACCTCCTCCTCCATGGCTTCATGAGGTAATGGCGGAGGGCTACTATCACCATCACTCCATGCATCCGTAACGGTCCCTCTTGAAGATCCCACCTCATATCGCCCCCGATGCTTCGCCTCCTCACGGTGAGCATAGGGCAACATATGCGGGTGTGGCACTGCATCTTGTATCAAATTAAAACGGGATCATAACTCAAACATATGAACACCCATAGGTATCTCAATCACCCTTAACTTACAAACCCTTACCCTATTTACAGTCACATCCCATTCTCCATACTTTGAGATGTGATTGAGTGTAATCCTGTGTGCATGATACATGTTTCCTTGACATCGATCACACATACATTTGATTTTTTGCTCCAACCACATTTCCGATGGTGGATACGGAGGGATTCATCCTCACTGGAGCTATTTGTTGAAGATGAAGACATCCTACAAACAAACAACCCACCGAATTTGCTCTTCTTCAAATGTTTTATTTTAAACTCTGTGGCGCATCTAAAGGCACGTCTAAAAGCGTGTCTATTTGTTCTGTGGTGCGCATCTAAAAGCGCGTCTACTCTGTGTATTTAGATGCGCCTATAGATGTGCTTTTAGATGTGCCTATAGATGTGGCTTTTAAACCTGCTTTTAGCGCACTCGCTTCGCTTTTCTTCACATTACTTATACTTCGTGTAGCTTGCTTGCTTCCTTATTAGCAAATCCACAGTTTGGACGCTTAAGAGGAAGGTTCCCACACTTACTTCTAAGCTTACACTTAAGAGGAAGGCACCCACACTTACTTCCAAGCTTAAAGGAGAGGAGGGCGAACAAGGAGGAGAAGCAACTTTGAAAAAGAAGAAGAACCTTCCATACCTCTATCCAAGGTAAGTCTTTTTGCAGTTGATCTTTTTGGAAGTTTGCTCTCTTTAGATTTGTACTTTCTCGTATCCAAAAAATGCATGATCTGGGTATCAGTGTCATGTTTGTGTGTCGTGCGCAATGTCCTTTTCTACTTTTTAGAAAAGTCCATCTGTTGGAGCACGTCTATAGGCGCATCTCAGAGCGCGTCTGAAATCGCGTCTATAGGCACGTCTAAATGCGCGTCTAGCCTGTTTGCAGACATAGATAGCTGCATCTATAGATGCACTGTTATACGCGAAAATAGACACGCTAATCAGACGCGTCTATAGACACGCTCCGATAGTAATCCTCTCTTCCCTTCCCCTTTCTTCTCAGCTCATCAGTAATAGATTTTTTTTATTTTTTCCACTTCAACATGTGGCTAGGAAGCGCTTCCAACTCACCTGATCCCCGGGATTCTACTAGTCTTGCAGAGTTATACGGGTATATGACGGGTAGTCTAAACACCCCCCAGGAGTCGGCACTACAGACTCCAAACCACCCCACACCAGCTGAGATCACCCCAGCGGAGTCAGCACAGCCCAGCCGGCTACACAGCGTAGGCCCATCTCCCATGCCGTCTTATGCCCCTTCCCCCATGCCGTCAGGAGGTCCTTCTGTCTCGCAGAGCCGTCGACGTACTCCTGTGCAATCGAGACTCGGTTTTCCAGCTACGAGTGGTCAGCGTAGTCCCGTGCAGTCTCCAGCTACGAGTGGCCAGCGTACGAGCTCGACACGACACGGTAGTAGGCGTAGTAGCAGGGAGAGCAGTGGGGGATGCATGGCATAGTGCTTTGGGAGGGGTGGCAGTGGGGACGATGATGATTCAGATGATTTAGACGTGCCTCCGGGTGATGGTACGATATTCTATGACATCACTCAGACAAGAGGCATCTTGATGGATGCGCGGGGGAAGGACATCATGGCCTTCATGCGCTCTGTAATTGCTAACAATTACAGAGATTGCTTTATCCACTTCAAAGACTAGCCAAACATGTTGGCCGATGAGACCCTCGCTGCTGTTCGCTCTAGGTATCCTAACCCCCCCAATCGCCAGTTCACAGATAAATGGGCCAAGTCAAAGATTGTCACGATACTTCGCAATAAAAGATCTTCGCTTAAGAGGCAGGCACTAGCGGAGCTTGCCAGGCTCAAGGGAGGTCAACCACCAAGGGGCCCGCCCCACACCACTCACAAGCGTGAGTGGAAGAAAGCAATGAAGTCAGCGAGGGAGGACCCCAGTCTGCAGCACGTGGAGGCACAAAGGATCCAGATGGAGGAATATGGAAGCGCGCATTTTGGAGCAGGGGGTGTTGAATCATGGGAGGCCCAATTTGTAAGTATCGATCTCAAATTATATTGCTTATGTAGTTTATTAGGAGGTTGTTTCTTTGTACTAATCCCTCCGCAAATTGTGTCGTCTTATAGCTTGAGATCGTGGGCAGATACCCTACTCCTATGGAGACAGCCTACCACCGCCACCATCGCAGAGGAGATACATGGAGGCACTTCTATGATGACGGGTTGATTACTGAGGAGCAGTATATCCGGGCTACTGAAGCGGCCCTCGAGGTATTTGAAAGTAATTAAATAATGCCAATATTATAAGTAAAGATTTGATTTTTCATACATTGATATATGTTGTCCCTTGTTTACGGGCCCATGCACAAGACGACGAGGAAGACGAGGAAGGAGGCGCAGAAGGGAGCGCAGAAGGGAGCGTGGAAGGCAGCAAGGATTAGTCGTAGAAGTAGTGCTAGCTACTCTTTTTTGTACTTAAAGCCACTAGCTTGGCTTCGTGCCTCTTGTATATACACTCCTCTTATTTTTTGTACTTGAAGCCACATGACGTGGCTTAGCTTCCTTATTTTTTGTACTTGAAGCCACATGACGTGGCTTAGCTTCGTGCTATATGTACATACAAGCACTTTTTGAGCTTTCAATTTTATTATGTTTTGGAGTTGTAATGTTTTATTTGGAATTGTAATTAAAATGCGGTTGGCTGTAAGAATTGAATTACACAATGTGGAAATGGGATTCTTGTAACTATATAGCATACACAACATACACAGCATTCTGTAAATTTAAAAATATATATTATAAAGCGTGTCTATCAATGCGTCTATAAATGCGTCTATATACGCGTCTGTCTGTTCGACAAGCATCTATTTTTATGTCTATAAATGCATTTATAAGAGCGTCTATTTAAGCATCTAAATGCGCGTTTATACGTGCATGTGTGTCCTATATGGGGCTAAAAATCTCTCTCTCTCTCTCTCTCTCTCTATATATATATATATATATATACATATGTCTTTCTATCGATCTATCTATCTATCTATCTAGCTAGCTACCTACCTACCTACCTATCTATCTATCTATCTATCTATCTATCTATCTATCTATCTAGCTAGCTAGCTAGCTACCTATCTATCTATTTATCATATCTATCTCCTATCTATCATGTGTGTGTGTGCGCGTGTGTGCATGCGCATATAGATAGCTTTTTATTTTCCTAAAACTTGGATTTGAAATGAAGACTCATCCAAAAAAAGTTTTTGTGGACGTCTTTCTTCATTCCGATTCTTCCACCCATATCAGCTGTGTGTGTGTGTGTGCGCGCGTGCGTGTGCGTGTGCACACATGCATATAGATAGCTTTTTATTTGCCCAAAACTTGGATTTGAAATGAAGATTCATCCAAAAAAAGGTTTTGTGGACATCTTTCTTCATTGCAATTCTTCCACCCATATCAACTTCAATGCAAGAGATTCTCTCAGTTGAGTAAGGTGATTGGATTTGACAAACACATAGCATGTCTCAATTAATGCTAACACTAGACCATTATTGAATGAGTGAAACTAATTATTGTTCCTTCTGCTACCTTTGTACCCTTTTTATATATTGCGACTGGGCTAAATGGTTTAACCATTTTGCTATTATTCTATACCAAAGAAACACAACAAGACAAAGCACCCATAGATGCGCACACAGACGCGTTTACTGAACTAAATAAAAAACTTACGGGCGTGTCTATTCGCGCATCTATTTTCACTTCTGGAGACTCGGATCTAATAGCATGTCTATATCCTAATTTTAGAATGTTCACTCTATTTTGTAGAATTGATGGAAAATTATTCTTTAGACAAAGGCTTAGAGAGACAAAAGGTACAATGTAGAGAGGAATGGGTTGGAAGATTTTTTTTAATGTGGTCATACTTATGCCTTATGAGCCAATTAAGTGTGAGAAACTAGAAGATTACCATCTAGGGATAGCTATGTCAAGAAAATTGTTGCAAATTGAACTTGAAAATAATAACAAGGAATTCATTTGCTTACGTTTCCAAATGGTGATCTAAGTTGCATTGAGCTCAATGTACACGTTGATACTTTAGATAATGGTTAGAATTTATGGACTTTAAGTTTGTCAATGATGGGGAATGTAAAAGAAAGGAAGTTTCTATGAAAAAAAGACATTACAAAATGATTAATAGACTGCAAGCAAGCGTCAGTTTAAGAGTAAATGTGATTTATATAATATCTTAATGTTACAACTACTAATTGTTGCAAAGTACATTGTTGCTAGATGATAGAGCAAGCAAGGATCCTCAAATTGCAATAGCATATTGGGATCAAAGTTTTGAAGATAAAGTCAATCATACAACATTTTTGTTGATAGCATAGGATGCTAAGCAAAAAGGATGTGGAATTAGGTTGCCCCTTGGAGGAATATTGTTCACTATAGTGCATGGTATAAGGTACATGGTATCTCAAATGCAACCCTCTATCAATAGAAACAACAAAATGAGTTTGGTGTGGGAAATTATGCATGGGAATAGGGATTTGTTGAGAAATTTTATGAGTCACATGGAGCTGGTCAAAGTCTACATTTAGCAGGTTGTGAAATACTATCTTTAAGCATGTCAGCCTCTCAAAATGAGCACTTTCTCTAACCATGGCATGGCAGCACATGTACTCCAATTCAAATGAAACTTGAAACCACAAAGGTGTGGAGTGAGAGGGAGCATTTGATACGAAAATGAAGGGTACATAGTTTACAAAAGAAGCCTTGTAGAAGCTTATATATCCATGGTGCTTATGTTTGAAGCTAGATCCTACCCAAAATTTGTGTGACATATAGGACAAGATGGACCAAGTGAAGCCATGTAAATTTTCTATGGTTGCAACCCATATTGAATATTTGGGCCATATTATGTAATTGCTTGTGTCATTGTCACAGATGTTGACAGTGTCTGGAAATTTTGCATTACAATTCTAGAAGTTTGATTTAACAATTGGTAAGGCCATATTAGTAAAAGTGGAAAAATCTTGTGAAATTGGAAGAGTTTTCTTGGAATTCTCGTCACTTAAGGTAATTACTGATACTTTCATTAATTGCTTCAGACCGAGATTGAACAAAAAAGTACAGAGAAGTAGAACGCAAATGTTGAGATTGGTTAACTTTATGAAAGAAGATTGATTACATCATTACTACACATGGGCCTTGTTCTGATGGTTAAGCACCGACGTTTAGCATGCACGGGACGCTAATCGTTGATAAGCAAAGCGGGTTTAAAAAAGTGTCACTATATAGCAACATTTTATAAAAGTCATTGTATAGCGAAGTTCATAAAACATTGGTATATAGAGACATTTGCTAGACTTGTAAAAGGTTGTTATATAGTGACTCTGAGACACTTTCATATAGCAACATTTTACAAAGAGTGTTTTTCCACATACCGAACTTTAAAAATAGTTTTTCCCAATGACAAAAAAAAATTATTTTCATACATGTTTGATCCTTGGAAAGAATAAAAGTACAAGAGCATATACATCAACTTTGAAGCTCATATATTCATGTCCAAGTTTGAGATGACAAAAATCAATGAAGAGCATTTACATCAACGGCTTTCCTGAGCCAAGTCTAGCATGCCAAACAAGTCTATCTCCAACTCTATACCGAGTTGATCTCCTATATCATCATCATACTCTGGCATTGTACGTTCCCCTAAGACTTCTTCAATAAACTCAGGTGATTCTTGATGATCATCATCTTCTTCCTCAATATCATGATCTCCATCTTCCTCCCGTACGATGTCATTATGCACATCTTCCTCTTGGCTCATATTGTGATCTTCATCTTCTTCACTAGATCCATCTGGATCAATTGCATCCGGCATTGGTAGTGGCATCTGTTGAGATATCGAGCTCCACTCGTGATATGCCAGGGTGACCATTGTGCATTTATGTCACCGACTTGTTAGCTGCAGATGCAGTTGGTACACCGCCCATGAATAATAGCTGGATGACAGCTATCCTTATGTACTCTAGTTCGTGGCTCAGTTAGTATGCCACCTTAGTTAGCTGAGTTTGGTTTGAGACCCACATATAGGGTTCTTCTATTTCTTTGTACAAGAGTTCTTTTGGCTTTCACAACTAATAAGAGGAAAACTGTTTTCAGCCTCCACCTTTGTGTGTATTCCCCCATTGTGTATGTGAGAAAGCCGCAAGTGAGACTCCCTTCTCTCCCACTATCTTCACATGGTATCAAGGCCTGGTTTGTGGTAAGGAGCTCAAGAAAGCAAACCGAGTTCGCGGTGTCCTGGTAAGAGGACTAGTGTTGCTTTCCTTTTTTAAGCTTGGGAGCAAATCTCTACAGGTAGCATAGCCAGAAAGTGCAAGAGTGCATTGTCTCAGATTGAGACACCCTTCACAGTATGGCAAGAGGGCAGTATATGCTACGGGTAAGGGCGAAGCCATCGGTGACTTTATTTTTCTGATTCGAGGCCATTTTAGGGCCCATTTTGGAGGCGGAAGTTCTCCGCAAGCACTGAGAAAAAGGCCTAGTTTTTGCTGTGTGACCACTGTTCTGCAGGTCGGTGAAAAGTTACCGCAGAAATTGCATCGTATGCCTATGCGCAGAGATACTGGGAGTTACAGAATCATCCTTGTTGCCTATTGATGCAAAATCATCACTAAGAAGTGACTATGTGGTCAAATACCACTTTTGTAAGTTTTGCAGATTTGCCCTTGTGAGGCAGAAGCTGTGTTTTTTGCAGTGACAAAATATTTTGCAGTGTTCTATAATGGCGTCTGATTCTCTTTCACAGATTGTCACTGAAAAGCTTGACAAGAACAACTTCCAAGCATGGAAGTTTAGAATGACGAATTTCCTTATGGGAAAAGGCTATTGGGAGTTCATTACAGGAAATGAAGATTCTTCCTAATGTTCCCAATCAACAGGAAATGCAGGCATTTAAAGGATGGCATGAGAGAGCCAGAAAAGTTATGTATTGGCTGTCTATCAGTATTTCGGATTCTATGATTGTGCATATTCAGGATGCAAGTACGCCAAAGGAGGCATGGGATACTTTGGCAAAAATGTACAGCACAAATACGCAAGCCAAGAAAATGCAGCTCAAGCAGGAGTTGCACAATATACAGAGAGAAAATATGAGCATCAATGACTACCACATGAAGGTGAAGAAAATTGCAGATGCACTTGCTTCCATTGGGTCGCCAGTGGAAGATGATGATTTAGTTTCTGTGACCTTGAATGGTCTAGGAAAGGATTATGCATAGTTCCAAACATCCATTGCCGTCCCTGAAAAATTTCCTATTTTTGAGGAGTTGTTTGCTCTTCTAATTTCTGAAGAGCAAAGAAATGGTGGTGCATCTTCTTCAGGAGGAACTTCAAAAGAAACTGTCTTCTACTCAAATGCTGGAAGAGGTAGAGGCAGAGGTAGAGCAGGCCGATCTGGAGGCCATGATAGAAATCAGAATATGCAGCAAACTCAAGAAAGCCAGTCCTATGGTGGAGGACGTGGTAACTCTAGAGGCAGGGGGAGCCAAAGAGGTCGTGGTGGATGGCAGAGAGGCCAAAATGCAAACAGTAATGTTGAATGCTACTACTGTGGTAAAATGGGTCATATGGCTAAAGACTGCTACAAAAAGCAGAATGACATCATGAATGGAAAATTGCAGCAAGGGAATTATGCATCTTCTAGTAGACAGGGTGATCACAGAAATGAGCATCTGTTTATGGTGCAGCACATGACCAACTCTGTGACAAGTGCAGAAGAAAGCAATGATGTGTGGTATGTTGACTCAGGTGCATCAAACCACAAGACAGGTCATGCAGAATGGATGTAGGATGCAAGGAAAATGGAAAGACCAGGATTTGTGGAGACTGGTGATGATACTGCACATCCTATTGATATCTGGCATAAGCGCATTGGTCATGTTAATGTACAGCGACTTAAATCAATGCAGGCCCAAAATATTATTGTAGGATTGCCTAAATTCAAGGTTGTAGAAATGCATAAGGTATGTGAAGCCTGTCAATTTGGAAAACAGGCAAGGAAACCATTTCCTAGGCATGTTCAAGAGAGTAAGAAGCCATTGGAATTAATCCACTCTGATGTGTGGACTACTAAAGCTGCATCTATTGGAGGCTGTCATTATTTTGTCACTTTTATTGATGACTATAGCAGAAAATTTTGGGTGTATTTTATGAAAAAGAAAAGTGAAGTGTTTGGGCATTTCAAAGCTTTTAAAGCTATGGTTGAGAAAGAAACAGGCCTGCAAATAAAATGCCTAAGGTTAGATGGAGGGGGAGAGTACCTCTCAAATGAGTTTGCAAGGTTCCTGCAGGAGCATGGCATAAAGCAGCAATATTCATGCAATCATACCCCACAGCAAAATGGACTTGCAGAAAGGAAAAATAGGCATATTGGAGAGGTATCTCGGGCCATGCTAAATGAAAAAGACCTACCAGATTATTATTGGGCTGAAGCAGTTGCTATAGCAGTTTACATAATGAATAGGACTCCCACTGTAGCAATACATGGCATGACGCCAAAGGAGATGTATACTGGTAGGAAACCAGATATTTCTCATTTGAAAATTTTTGGTTGCATTGCCTATGTTCATGTGCCAGATGAGTTGAGGTCCAAGTTGGATCCAAAAGCTGAGAAGTGCATCTTTATTAATTATTCTCTACAGCAGAAAGGGTATAGATGCTATAACCCTTCTACTCATAAGTTGTTTACAGTGAGCAAAGATGTTGTTTTTTATGAGATGAGCAGCTGGTATAAACCAGTAAATGTGATTGATGATGTAGATGCACAAAATGGTAATGCTGCACAGAATTCACAGCAGTAATCACAAAATATTAGTGGACTTACAATGTCCTCTAGCAGTGGTTCACATACTTCGCCATGGACAGGCAGATTGAGATCAAGAGAATCTCCTCAAAGCAATGCAGATAGTGGTATGCAGGTATCATGAAAAGGAAAAGAGAAGGTAGATCAACCATGTTTGATGTGAATGCAAGTCACTCTTATGTGGGTGCAGGTCAATCCAATGGCTCAGAACAGAGCATTGATGATGAATTGGGTATTCCTTCTGTTGTTACACCTGGAGTAAGGAAGACCAGGGATGTTTTGAGAGCACCTGGAAGTGAGCCTATTTTGCACAGGTTTACCAGAGCTAGGTATCCTGTGGATAGGTTGAAATATGATGGATTTACAGCCATTCACTATGCCTATATGGTCAAAGTGATACAGGAACCAGAACCCACTTCTTTTGAGCAAGCCATGGGAAAAGAAAAATGGGAGAAAGCCATGGATGAAGAAATGGATGCCTTGGAAGCAAATGCTACATGGGAATTGGTGCCTTTGCCTAAAGACAAGATGCAATTGGCTGTAAGTGGGTTTATAAGGTGAAGCACAATGCAAATGGTTCTGTGAACAGATACAAGGCAAGATTAGTTGTCAAGGGGTATGCACAGATATATGGCATTGATTATGAAGAAACATTCAGTGAATGCAAGGATGGCAACCATAAGAGTAGTCATTGCTATGGCTGCATCAAAGGGATGGTCTTTACATCCAAGACCATTAGATGGATGTAAAGAATGACTTCTTGCATGGTGATTTGTAAGAAGAGGTCTTTATGGAGCAGCCACCAGGTTATGTTCATGTTGTTCATCCTAAGTTTGTTTGCAGGTTGAAGAAAGCCTTATATGGCTTGAAGCAAGCACCTAGAGCATGGTCTAATAAGATAGGATAGTATCTTGTCACTATTGGCTTTCAGATTTCCAAGGCAAATTTCTCACTTTATGTGTGAAAAACAGAGAAAGGTATTATGTTGCTTGTCATTTATGTTGATGATTTGATCATCACAGGTGATAGTGATGAAGATATCCTTCATGTGAAAATGCTATTGAAACAAAAGTTTGAGATGAAGGATTTGGGAGAGCTGCGTTATTTCTTGGGCATTGAGGTGATTAGATCACCAAGTGGGATATAGCTCTTGCAGAGGCAGTATGGATTGGACATGCTGTCCAAATATGGGATGATAGGCTGTAAGCCTATTTCAGTTCCTTTGGAGCAGAATGTGAAGCTGAGCGCAGATGCAGGTGAGCTTCTAGAAGACCCTACTATGTACAGACGCATAGTAGGAAGTTTGATTTATATCACTATTACCAGGCCAGATTTGAGCTATGCTGTTGGATTGGTAAGTCAGTTTATGCAAGCTCCAAGGAAACCGCATTTGGATGCGGCTAGACACATACTCAGGTATGTGATGTCCACATTGTAGTATGGACTATTTTATGAGGCTGGGGTTCAGATACAGTTGCATGGATACACTGATGCTGATTGGGCTGGTAGTATTTCATATAGACGATCTACTAGTGGATATGTGTTCTCTTTTGGGAATGCTGCAGTCACTTGGAGCAGCAAGAAACAGCCTACAGTTGCCTTGTCCAGCATAGAGGCTGAGTACAGGGGTGCAGCAATGGCTGCATGTGAGGTAGCTTGGTTGCATAAGCTACTCTATGATATGCATCAGTCTACAGATGGGCCAGTTGTCATTTATTGTGAAAATATGAGTAGTATACACTTGGCAAATAACCCAGTCTATCATGCTAGAACAAAGCACATTGAGGTGCATTATCACTATGTGCGGGAGAAGGTTTTACTAGGTCTTATTGATCTAGTTTATGTCAACACAGAGGATCAGGTAGCTGACATATTCATGAAGGCATTGGGCACAGAGAAGATGCGCAAGTTCAGAGACGTGCTTGGTGTGTAGGAATTGGGATTGAGTACGAGGGGGAGTGTTGAGATATCGAGCTCTACCGTGATATGCTAGGGTGACCGTTGTGCATTTATGTCATCGACTTGTTAGCTGCAGATGCGGTTGGTACACCGCCCATGAATAATAGCTGGATGACAGCTATCCTTATGTACTCTAGTTCTTGGCGCAGTTAGTATGCCACCTTAGTTAGCTGAGTTTGGTTTGAGAGCCACATATAGGGTTCTTCTATTTCTTTGTACAAGAGTTCTTTTGGCTTTCACAACTAAGAAGAGGAAAACTGTTTTCAGCCTCCACCTTTGTGTGTATTCCCCCATTGTGTATGTGAGAAAGCCACAAGTGAGACTCCTTCCTTCTCTCCCACTATCTTCACAGCATCTCCATATCCACATCTCTATCTTCAAAAATTTACTTACTTTCGTGATGCAACTTGTATCACGTACCACCACCTTGGATCAGAACGATCTGGATGAAAAACCACCTATATTGAAGATGGGTGCCAAATGCCATCAATTATATGAAATTATTCTTAAGTACATTTACCAATTAATCTTTAAAAACAAAAGCTTCAATTAATTAAATCATTAGTATGCACCTGCTTATAATCCTTGGGAAGAACAAAAGTATCACTTTCATCGATCCAAAGTTTGGTGGAGTCTATTGCAAAGAAACCACTACTGTCTTTCCTCACTGTCGCATGGGAACCGTTGTAAATAGTTCTAAACCATTTCACATCAAGAATGAAAATACTAAATCGTCTGAAATTAATTTCATAGATTTCGCATATGGTCGCACAATAATCCGACCTCAATCCGACTGCAAGGAGAGAAGATTGGTATCCAAAGCACTTGCTCGGTTATCTTGTGTGAAGTTAGCCATGACTCCACAATCATACGCGACTCTCTTTGAATCGATGCGTTCCATGCAAAAATGTCATCCATATGACCATAATGCACTGTAGTTTTTGTACTACAAAAGAGCATCATTAAAACAATGAGGATGCATCTATTTTATAGCGTATATTGCGACAAATAATTACTTAATTACGTCAAGAGGTAAGAAACTTATATGCATCATACATCCAGATGATAACTCTTGCTCGCACTCGTTTATTATCTCTCCATCACTTTCGGCTTTACGTAGAGCTAGTTGTAGCCAATCAAGTGACATGTGAGTGGGAAGGAGGGCAAGATCCTGTGGATATGGTTGCGATCGCTTTCACATTACTCTGAATCTCCTCCTTGCATTTATTCTTTCTGCTTTGGCCGCTTCATATCTCTCAATGCACTTCTGCATCTTTTTGCTATTGAGGATACAAAACTTATTGAATTTCTCCATTTGCTCTTCGCTCGTCTTTCTTTTGATCCCTTTTCCTTGGGGAACCTCGCCAACGATGCGATCATCATCCTTGTTATGCCAAGCTTGTGGCATATCAGGATCCATGGATGCAAGAAACTCTGTGATACATACTAATGGCTCTTGCACAACCATCCCTTTTCCATGCTTGCTTCCAGTCTTGCTCTCTACCTTACAAATCCCTTCAAAGTTTTCATAAACCGCTCGAGAAAAAACATCCATCGACTATGAATGGTACCTGCAATGGCCACCTCATCAACTATGTGCACAAGCAAGTGCACTTGCGTTGTCATAATGCTCGAGGGAAAGTGCTTCTCAAGCAAGAATACGGCTTCGATGAAGTCCACCCTAGCCTTCTTGATGCTCGATATGGAGATCTCTTTTTCAGATATCCACCTATTTCACATGCCCATGTTAGATATATTCATAATTAGTCTACAGATTATTCAACTTAAATTGAAGAAAATGCAATCAATGCAAGTTGATAGTAAGCATACCTCATAATACCACTCATCTTGAATATAGCATTTCTAACATTTTCTTGTAAGCACCCTTTCACTATAATTGGGAGGATGAACTATCCAAGCAACAAAGAAGTCATGTCAATAACATAACATAATCATAATTACACTAACGCATCACAATTATTTGTACACATCCTACAGCTTAAAATACATGTAAGACCTTGTGCTAATCATGGGACTTGAGCCCACTATGCTTATTGTCCTTTGAAAATGCTCCTTTCAAGCAACACATGTACCCTATCGGTGTTCGAAAAGAGGCAATGTCCACCTTGACCGGTGCCTCCTCTCTCTTGGAGAGGATCCATGTTGCTTTCGAGAGGACAACTTTATGAACACGCACTTGGGGCCACAAATGAGGCATCCTATTCATAGCACGCAAGTCTTCTCGCAGTCCTCTCGAGTCTTTGGAACCAACCATGTGTGCCCAAATAGTAGCCCCCACATTCTTGAAGATATGCATGGGATCCAAGAGATGATTGATTTGTAACTGACCCCAATAAGGAAGCTCGTGAAAGATGGATAGCCTCTTCATACCAAGAAGAGGCTCCTCTCCATTTTCCCTCTAAGCCTGAATCCAATCACTTGCCTTCAAATATGGTGATGGTGGATCAAGCTGGCCTCCATGCGTGAGATGGTCCAGCGGAAGGTATCGAGCATGACCTTCATATTGTGCAAGCAGTTTCAAACCTGGCCCATAGACAAAGGACAAGCATGGTACCCATTTGTAACAAGCCCTGCATGCGTGCATGAATGTGTTGGTATAAGACATGCATGCGAAAGAGAGTCATAAAAGCATAATCATATATTATACATGTAAAGACACAATCACGTACCTGCACACTCTCCATATCCTGGGTAGTCATGCATGGTCCACATCAAGATTCTCCTCACCAAAATGTCATTGGTATGTCTAAGATCTCTAGAAATATCAAAGACCCGCACTCCTCTCCATAAGATCTGTAACTCCTCTATCAAAGGTGTCATGTACACGTCCATATTTTTGGCCTTGTACTTTCCTGGCACAAGCAGTGCAAGCATGAGGTGTCCCCTCTTTATTGTTAGCCATGCTGGATATTGTAATTAACCAAGACTATGAGCCATGTCGAGCATAACCCGAAAGGGTTCACGCCGTCCATGGCGCACCTAAGATGTAAGTTATGTGGCTCCCTCACAAAGTTTGCCCATTGATTGTCTATGTGCTTCCAAGCTACACAATCTGTGGGAATCCTTAATGTGTCATCAGTGGACCAATGTGTAGCATGCCAAGTCATCAACTCCGCTATGGATTTGCATCGAAACATGTGTTGTATTCTAGCAATGATGGAAAAGTGTCTCAAGACCTTTACCAGGATGCACCTTGCAACTTGCAAGTCATCTCTATATCGTTGTTCCCCACACTCGGGACAACTAGCCAAATCTCCATGCTCACAACGAAAGAGAATACAATCATTACGGCAAGCATGGATGGTATCATAATCGATACTCACCATTGTCAGCATCTTCTTTGCTTCATCTCTTGATGTGGACATGCTATTTGGTGCAAGCAACATCTTCTGGAGCAATCTATCTCTATGATGATTCTTAAAACAAACAATATCCAAATAATGAGATAAATTAATGTGGGAGCTAACCTCATTAAGTCCGAGGAGACACTTGTATCCGACCACCCATACTTTGCTTGCAGATTCAAGATTGAGAGACAAGTCCGTAGTTTTGAGATCCCAGCACCCTCGTACACCTGTGTTGATTGCAACTCTTGCATATTGGCCTCAGACTCGAACATCATGTGTACATGTGATGTAGTGCCCCTAAAAATAGAATCATCATGTCCACTATACCCTCGTCATTATCTGGCACATCTAGGAGACTATCCTCCTGCTCAAAGTGTGAAGGTATACGCGCACCCTCAGTGAGACAATCAGTGAGGTCATCAAAACTCTCCCCAAAATGTGGCAAGCCATTGGTTGTCACTCCATCTGAATGTAGAGGAAAAACTTGAACTCAATTCCATGTCTTCATAGTTGCAATGTTCTCACAATCGTCATGATCCCCTAAGATGCACGCACTGTTGAAATAAGAAAGTTTTATTATTTGAATCAGTTGGTTGTTTGAAAAGCCCCATATGTTATGCAGACCATGAACTCCTTTAATTTTCTCGCAATTGTGCCAACTTCAGGCTTGGCACTTCATCCACTTTCACTTCATGGAACACTATGCATACTACACTATTCTTAAGGCTTTGTTTACTGTATGTTGAATTCCTGCCTATGGAGAGGTTGGTTGTAAGCCATGTTACAACATCATGGGCATTATTGAGTTTTTCTTGAGGACATGTTAATTGGTGTTTAAATAGATCTTGCTTAATAGCAGCACCATATTTTATCATGTTCACCCCTGCCATGGCTAGACCCAAAGAAATTCCACATCATGTCTAGACCTTGAGACAAAGTAGGATCCACGGGTTGATTTAAATTGAGAGGCAGCACCATCTGACCACACCCAATGTTGTTTTATACTTTTTGCATGGTGATTTTCCTTTTTCAACCATTCCCGATGTAGTAGAAAAGCATGTTGCACAAATAAGGTGTCATGTTCCCTATCATCTAAAATGAAGAAATGGTATGTGCGTTGCACTTCGTGGACTTCTCTGAGTCAACAGCATCAGATTGGCATCAGTCGTAAAAGAATTAAGCAAATGATTGTACATGATATGCACAAGAATTGTTATATGCTTGTTCTACCAATGAGCACTTTTTATCTCATCTATGATAGAGATAATAGTGTCATGGGGAAAATTGGCAAGGCACGTCTTGAACTACTTATCTTGCCAGCTAGTCAAGAAATTGTGAAGCATATATTTTGGGATGGATTAAACCATGTCACCTATAAGCTCCCTTGGTTGAGTGCTCTTATGCGATAGTAGCCATCTCTTTTTATCGGATCCTTCAACATTGACATTTTCAAATCTCCTCCATTTTAGAGAAACATGGTTGTCTTCCCTCATTTCATTTGGACAGACATGAAATTTCTTCTTCTTCAGCTCCAAACTACAATGCACACTGGATAGGTTCTCCTCATTGAACGGCCACTAGCGGGTCTCTCTTAGTCTTGAAAAATCTTCTTTTACTGATGGGTCAACTTTGATGTGCTTATGATCCAGCCTCGATAGAAGGAAAAGGTTGGAGGGCTCACATACACAGGATAGTGCAGTATAAAGGAAACCGTGGGCATGTATGTTTTTTGGGTCGAAGGCGACTTGCTGCATTGTAAGCCCTTGTGATTGATGCACTGTTCTTGCTGTATGGGGAATTGTTTCCATGTTATCGTGTAGAAGTAGTTCTTCCCTACCTAGAACTTGCAGATGACTTGCAGGATGGGCGTCCAATGTCTCAAAGTGTCATCCTTGTAAAGATGTCGGTTCTTTGAACGTGATCTTAATCCAGAGCATGGGTCGTTGAAGCGCATCCAAATGCCATATGTCGTTGAAGCGCATCCAAATGACATATGGCTTGGTGTTGTTGTCCATGAAACTCCATCCACAATGTTGACAATCCCATCTGCAACATCTAAGTTTCTCAAGCAAATTTTTATAATCATCCCCTGTATTAGTCATAGCTTTGCGTGAATCCCACCGGTCTGTCTTAGCTTTGCTGGGTACTCTAACAGATTTACTACATGTCTTGTGACGTATGTCCTTTGCAAGAAGCACGTGAGGGTCTATTTGTAGGGTGTTGAAAATGAATTCATTGTGGTTGTCCTTTGTAGCATTTGTGTAGAAAAGGTGAGGAATCTTGTGCTCAGCTGGTGGGTTTTTGACGTGTTCATTGTTTAAGAGCTTGAGGTCAGCATATGTTTGGCATACTATCCTGATCTTTTGAGCAATGCAAGGAAACGGGGGTCTTTCTAGTGCATGGGTGTTTGCAACTCGTAGTAAAAAAAAATTCTTGTCCAAAAGGATCCTAGCATGGTCAAAGGAGCATGTCTGCCATGAAAAATCCAGGAGTCCTTGGTTGGGCTTGCTTGGTATAGGCCTCCACATAGCAAAACATCAACTCCACCGAAATGATGGTCATGGTTGTGCTTGATTCCTCTCATGTGGGAGTCTGCGACAATGAAGGTATTGATGCCAACCATGGATATCTCATCGATGACCAGTAGGTGCACGTCTTTGAATGCATCTGATATTTGCTACAGTTTTTCTACTGAAAGCGATGTGTAGCTCGATGAAAGTAGTGGAAGGTGGAATGCTCCATGTATAGTCATCCCACCAATAGCATGAGCGGCTCTTCTAGTGTAAGCGAGCAAGATTTTGCCCTGGGCAAGTCTACATTTGATGTGTCTTTGTGCGAGTAGAAGCGGATCAGTGCTTGCACTAAAAACATGAGTGTGAAGGTTTTTCTTGTACCTGCTACTCTAGAGAGCATGAGATGGAATTGTTGACCAAGATTGCTAATCTTCTTGAGCATGATGTCATTGATGTTCAATCGCTACTCATTGTTAAGCTTTCTCAAATGTGCATAGTATTGCTTGTTTGGCATTATAGCCGGTGAGGGTTGTCGCCGGTCATGCCGTGCTGCCTTTGTCTCATGCAGGTTCATTTCCAATCCCAGGTCAAATTTTTCCTTGCCTGTGCAGTTGTGGTTTGAAGTGTTGGTGCTTGTTATAGACATTGATGGCTCAAGCCTATTGTCCAAAGCTCCGTATGTTGAGGTTTTGTCAAACTAAGAGCAGTTGTTGTCAATGACCTCCGTGTTCGAGTGGTACATGTTGTGCCATGTTGGAAATTCATCTGATATTGCATGCTTGCTTCTGTGAAGGAAAGGAATGTATAGCAGGCATAGTTCTCAGTAGGATTAACTAGATCTTTGGTCCTGCTGTAGTTGTTGAAGCATATTATTTTCCCTCTCTTCCTTGATTGATTTTGGGTCATTGGTATTGTGTGCTTGCTAGCATAAGTAGCAAGGCAAATGTCCATGTACCTCATGGCATGGTGCATGTACTTTTTGATAACATCATCGAAGAAAATGTCTGTACTAGAAGGGTCAATTGCTTGTAGCTGGGTGTGCCGCTTAAGTAGGAGTGTCCTCTCCTCGGGAGGGCTTGTGTTAATGTAGTAGAATTTCCTGGTGGCACTTGTCAGAGGGAGCAACAAGCAAAGGTATGCAGCTTGTTGTGAGCTTATGTGTTCCGTGTTGAGTATTACGTTCCCAACATTTCTTATGTGCTCGTTCACTGGTGAGTCGCCGGGCATGCTTGTCACGAGAGTGCTCTTCACTACCTCTGTGGTTTCCCTATCCATTTTTGTCATGTATGATGTGCAATAAGATGCCGCTATGTGGGGGTTCAAGACAAATCATATATAAGTGCTTGCACACCAAATTTTGGATAATGTTGGGTTGAAATTGTTTGCAAAGAAATCCTTTGGCTCTCGCTTGAGCATAATTATTGGTTGGTTTTCTCCTTAGCGCATTGATGTAGTCATCGTAAGAGAATCCAAGTTTCTATAGGAACGTACCAAAACTGAGTTGCAGTGAGCCTTCCTCTAGCATTAGGTTGGTAATCTTCTTCATGTTAGCTTTGGCTAACTGCATTTCATTGTCCTTTGGAAGAGAGTACAAAATCATTGTTTCAATCATGGCTGGCGTTGGGAAACCAAACCTGCAATCTTTACCCCATCGCCTGCATGTCTTCATATGCTTTGGGTGTTTGTATAATTTCTTTCTCTAGGAGATCAAATAGCAAGAGATCTGTTGTGATGCATTTGTTAATGTATGTTGTGACCTCCTCATTTTTAGCATGGCTGAAAGCCAAGGGCTCTCACACCATAGAGGCCGGTGGTTGTGTTGGCTACCCCTACTCTGGAACTCCGTTATGAAGAAGAACTCAATGACTGCTCCTAGGATGGAGTGGTCCTTCTTGCGTAAATTCTTGAGGGCCTTGAATTTGTGAATGTAGTACCTAGCCATGGTGATGGGGTCATTGCGTATGCCATTCTTAATCAGTTGTTGAAGCTAAAGCTATTGCAAGTCAGCAAGGCATCGCAGGAGGGGGCTCCATAATCGTTCTGTAGCCGATAAAGTGATGAAGAAAGTGGGTGGTCCAAGCTGGCACAACATGTCGAACTAGTTTTTCTTTAAGCGATGCTTGTAATTTGCCGAAGTGCAAAGGCATGTAAAGTCACGGTACCCAATGTTGGAATGGAGCACTTGCATGTGCCACAAATGCATTCAATGCAATGCCACTCACAGTCTGCCTTTGGACAAACCATTGGCTCCCACAGAGACCTTAGGCTACAAACCCACTCTCCCTTGTAACACATGATGAGGATCCAAGTGGCCTACAAACTGCAGATTCAGACTACAGATTCATCGGAGAGGCATGGGCATTGATCCCCATGGAGCAATGCTCCAACACGACCAAATCTCAAGTCATTCATAGCTCATTGGGCCAAATCAAATTCTATGTGTGTTTTGCAACAACAAACATTCGTGTCTTTGAGTTTCCTGATGTACCAAGGCTTACAATGCTCAAAGCGCCTCTGCCTAATTTAACTGTCAGGATTCTGATCCATAAACTTGAGATACAACTCCATCTGTCGACCCAACATGTGGGAACAATAGAGCAATGAGCCCTCTTTTAAATGGAACAACAATACAATGAGCCCCCTTTTGCCACTACTAAAACAAGACAACATAGTACACGTAAAAATGCAATCTAATTAAAGTATATAATGAAGCAAAACAATTTTCAACCACCATACTGGTTTAGGATAGTCACAATTTCAACTACCGCGCTGGTTTAGGAAAGTCACAATTTCAACTACCAGATGTCTATGTGCTTACAAGCTGCACAATCTACGGGAATCCTCAATGTGTCATCAGTGGACCAATGTTTAGCATGCCAAGTCATCAACTCCGCTATGGATTTGCATCTGAACATGTGCTGTATTCTAGCAATGATGGGAAAGTGCCTCAAGACCTTTACCGAGATGTGCTCACCCTACAAGTCATCTCTATATCGTTGTTCCCCACACTCTATACAACTAGCCAAATCTCCATGCTCATGATGAAAGAGAATACAATCATTACGGCAAGCATGGATGGTATCATAATCCATACCCACCATTTTCAGCATCTTCTTCACTTCATCTCTTGATGCATCTTCTTCACTTCATCTCTTGATGCGGGCATGGTATTTGGTGCAGGCAACATGTTCTAGAGCAACCTATTGTAATTCAAACATACATAGGCTTTTAATAATGAGAAACTATGATGATTCTCAAAACAAATAATATCCAAATAATGAGATAAATTAATGCGGGAGCTAACCTCATTAAGGCAGAGACACTTGTATCCGACCACCCATACTTTGCTTGCAGATTCAAGATTGAGAGACAAGCCTGTAGTTTTGACATTTTATCACCCTTGTACAACTGTGTTGATTGCAACTCTCGCATATTGGCCTCAGACTCGAATATCACGTGTACTTGTGATGTAGTGCCCCTAAAAATAGAATCCATCATGTCCACCATACCCTCGTTGTCATTTGGCACATCCAGGAGACTATCCTCTTACTCAAAGTGTGAAGGTATACGCACACCCTCACCACCCTCCTCATCATGTCTCAAGGTTTTGTGTAAATATAAGATCTTGTCTCAAGGTTTCATGTCGTGTGCACATGCAGTATTAATCAAACTCAAATAGCTTTGACTTACCGATGATCCATCACCACGTGCACCATCAACATTGGGTACTAGTGCAGGCTCCTCCCCATACATCCGCAAGTGGCGCATGACAATACGGCGTTGATGTCATACTTCTCACTTGCAATGAGTGCAATGACAATACAACCTCTTCGTAAGCCACTCCACGTTCTCGAGCATTGGTGCATCATTTGACAAGCTTCCACTCGTCCCTTCCATCTACACACCTCCAAAATCACAACACAAAGTGTAAGGAAATCCATTAAAAATAGACACCCATGAGCTCCTTCCTTCTCTCCTTAGATTAAGTGCCCTGAACTGTCGCTATATAGCGACATTATGCTATATTCTATCGCTATATAGCGACGCTTTTAGGATATAAATGTCACTATATAGCGACTGACTAGTGTCACTATAGCGACGCTGGGAGCTAAAACCCGAAACCCTGCGCGATGCCGTCTTTCACAACTCTATTGCTAAAAAAGCAAAAATCTCTCCTCCAATCTTATATTCAGCGACCTCAATTTCCTCCATCCTCTTCCCCACACTCCTCACCCCTATCTAACCCCTCTCCCAACACTTGTGCTCCCTCTCCACCCTTCTCCCTCTCTGCTCATGTGAAAGAAAGTTTTTCAAGAAGGTGTGTCTCTTTAAGCAATGTAGGTTCATTTTTTGTGAGATTTTGTTTTGTGAGTGTTGAAGCATGTTTCTCCTTGCATTGCTAAGCCTATGTGCTAATTTTCATGCTTGATTTTCAGAGTTGAAGGACAAAAACCGAGATTTGGTGAAAGAAAAGAGACTCATCTCTTCTCTTTTTGGTATTTCTCTTCCTCCTCTTTTCCTTGATTTCGTGCTTTCTCCTTGTTTGTAGGCTTATGCTTGTCCCTTCAATCGAATCCCTTTGGAAAGTTGCTTCTCCGAACTCCTCCTTTCTCTAACTAGTTATCTGAAAAATGGCATGTTTCCTCTCTTTTGTAGGGCCAATCCACGAAACACCGAGCAGGATTTTTCTAGGTAAGAAAGTGCTTCCTCTCTTTTCCTATTTTTATTTTCGTGATTTGCATTGGCCTGTAGCTAGCACCTTAAGTGCTAGCTGCAGTGATGGGCGTAGGAACCCTCTCTTCCCCTCTCTTCTCTTATTCTCTCTTCTTCCCCTCTTTCCCTCTTTTCCTCCCTCTTTCCCCCCTCTTTCCCTCCCTCTATTATTTCCTCTTCTTCCTCCCTCTCTTTTCCTCTCTTTTGCATATGCTTATGCATGAGCACATGCTCATATGCTTATGCTTATACATGAGCTCATAAGAATATGCTCATATGCTTATGCTTATGCATGAGCATATGCTCATATGCTCATGCATAAGCATAAGCATATGGTTGGCATTCGAGGCATGGGTGGTAATTCTACTTCTTCTCATTTAATTTATTGTTATATTTGTTTTATTATATATTGCATGCACTTTTTCTAACTCTCGTAAATTGGGCCCATAGCAAGCTACGATGGATCGCCTTCCCACAGACAAAGAGGTGAGACGCACATTCCGCATAGGAGCGAGGTTGTGGTTTATTGAGATTGAGGCCATGGGAGCGACAATCGATTGGGCTAAGGTGGCTGCTCACACGATATAAGTCTACTCCTACTTGTAATCTCACTTTTTAAATTGTTTTATTCTTTAAGTTCCAATCTAATTTCCAATTAATATGGTTTCACTCTTAGGGTGCAAGCTCAAACGTCCCATCAACGGAGGTGAGTGGTGATGACAAGGAGGTAGGTCTCAAGGGGATTTGGCTTAAACGGCTTCAACGAGGGCCAGGGATCAGGCATAGCTCACGAGGGCCAATGATTAGGCCAACGTGACCATGATGATGACGATGACAGTGATGATGATTCGGATGAGCAGTAGTAGTAGTATTAGTAATAGTTTGTATATACTTCGGCATATATATGCTTTTGTATGTCGGCTCGTTTGAGCAATTTTGTATCACCCTTTTCGAAATGGAAATTTTGTAACAAACAAGGTAGTATATGTTCGGCATGTATATGCTTCTATCTCTTAGCTCTTTTGAGCAATTTTGTATCACCCCTTTCACAAGGGAAATTTTGTATCACCCCTTTCACAAGGGAAATTTTGTAACAAACAAGGTTTGAGAGTTTTATCTCGCTTTTGAGAGTTTAATCTTGCTTGTGTGCTTGTAAACATTCTTTTGTAATTACTTTAAAAAAATATTAGTGGGGAAAAATAGGGCTTGCTGTGGCCTTGTTTAGCCCCACTAATGTTTTTTTTAAATTCTGTTAAGGGTCGCTATATAGCGATGCTTTATAGGTAGCATGGCCGAGGGTTGGTTGGTACAAGAGTCACTTGTATATATTTCTAAGTTTCTTATTGATGTGGATAGCTCTCTCCCACGACTATGGAGAGATGATGAAGACCTAAGGATGACCTCTATTGTGCCTCAAGGGAAAGGATGCAACAAAGTAATAGACACAGAGTTGCATAATAGTATCAACCTCTTTTGCGTGCTTAATAGTGATGTGATGAAAAGATGGGTGACAAGATGCGAGGATGCAAAGGCAAGAAGACAAGAAGAAAGGGCCCTCTTTCGTACACACCACGGATCTCGTGTGCCATACCCTCAGTATCTAAGAGCACTTCCAAAGGATATTCATGTGGATTGGCTACTTGATGAAATGGAGAAAGCAGAGAAAGACGAGGGGATGCATATCACAATGGAAGAATGGGAGTATGCTAGGGGATGCATGAGCAAGTTCGGTATATAGAATGTTATGCATAAGTTAGGAGCTTTCAATAATTTAGATTGCTTATTTAATTGGTTTTTTCTTGGTGTAGTGCACTATGATCAATGCTATATGGTGTGAGGGCAAGCATTTTCGAACACAACAGATTGATGATAAGAGAAACACACAAGATTGCAGCGTCATTGCTAGCTTTGAGGGAGCCAATGGAGCCATGGATGATTATTGTGGCATAATCCAAGATATTATTATGCTTGACTTTCGACGCTTCTTTGTATATGTTTTGGATGTAAAGTGGTTTAAGGACGTGGTGGAAAGAGGCCCTTATGCAACAATCAAATGCCATGCAAGTGGCTTTGTAACTATTGACTCCACAAAGTTTTGGCAAAGTAGCAAGGACACACTAGTACTACTGTAACAATGTGGACAGGTACTGTGCACACATATAAAAATACTCGCTTTTAAATATTTGATGCAAGAAAAATAACATGATTGTATTTGTGTTTGAATTAGGTTGTCTATCAACCAATGGTGGATAATAATAGATGGTGGCATGTCATACCTATTATGCCACATTCCAAAGTGATGTATAGTACATTTACTAATATGGAGCATATAGAGGATGGTCATGGCCATGGACGTGATGATGACCGTGATACGAGAGAGGAGGATGATCATGAGATAGGAGATACAGATATTGAGGCCCCTACCCATGAGGACGAGCCTACCATTGGTGATGCTGATTTCGATGAGCACATGAGTAGCACAAGTAGTAGTGGGTTGAATGTATTTGTAGATCTAAACACTTGTTTGGATTTTGAAGTAGATAGTTTGGCAAGGGTTGATCTCATTGAGGATGATATTGAACCGTAGCCCCATCATTGATATTGGCAAAACTATTTTACATATTGTTTCATTCTCCTCACCTCACTTAATTCTTGTATATGTGGGCTTGCAAAAAAGCATTGATGTTTTTGTTAAAATTATGTGCTTTGGTAATCATGGGCAATGTTTGGAAAGCAATGATGTACACCAAAATCTCACTTTCTGTATTCTCTAGTTTGCGTCTATCTACGCGTCTAAATGCGTGTCTAATTCTCAGTGTAAACGTGCAAGTAAACGCGCTAATACACGCGCAAATAGACGCGCTGATAAACGTGATATTAGACGGGCCCATATTTTCTCAGTTTAGATGTGCAAATAGACGTGGTAATACACACGCAAATAGACGAGTTGTTAGACGTGCTTTTAGATGCGCCCGTAATTCCTCTACTAAAGCAACGCTTATAGACGCGCACGCTATTTTGCGCGTCTACCAAGCGCATCTATAGTTGCTTTGTGTTGTTGTGAAACATTTTTCAAACTTTTGTGCATACTTCGCTTAACAAAACTACTTTAGTAGTAAACAGACAAAATAGTAACGTATTCATCTCTCTCTCTCTCTCTCTCTCTCTCTAACTTGTGTTTTCCCAAACTTGAAAGATTCATCCAACAACAACTTCCATGGATGCTGAATTTGTGTGCCTGCAACACACAAAACCACTCATAACATCTTTAAGGCAAGAGATTCCCTCAATTGGGTAAGCCAATTGCATGTAATGGACATAACACGTGTGATTTGACACTAACACCATGCCATTTTCCAATTTGGACAAACATATCATGTCAAAACAGGATGGTATTAATGCACCATGCTTGAAGGTAATTATATGTAAACAAGAAAAGAGATTCGAACAGATGAGGCTCAAAGGACAACCATGACAGCCATAGGCAAACTAGCTCCACAACGTCCATCTGAAAGAGCCATAAAATAGAGATTTAGATAGATGAGGCTCAAAGGAGAAACAAGTTTTTACAAAATTTTCATTGATGTGCTTGCAATCCGTCACTTTTAATCCACCACAGTCAAAAAAAGACTCATAACTTTGCTAGCAAATTAAAGGTAGGGCTTGCAATAAACATCAGGGGCACTCTCATGTACTCAGACTTTTCAAAACAAGAGTCTTCAAAGTATCATTGGTGGTCACTTGAGGATGGCCCAAAGCTATAGCTACCCTTCTTTCTCCTCTTGAGTTGCTCAAAATAGCACGTGCATGTTAATAATCAATAAATAGGCAAAGGTAGTAGTCAGGTAGACGAGCACCAATCACACCATGTCATAGGAATTATGATGAACATTAGCAATAGCCTGGCATAAAGTTCTGAGCTCGAGGGGGACACTACGTATAAACCCTATATATCACACGTGTTCAAAGCCTAGTTGTTAAATCCCTTATAATAAAAATTTCATTAATAAAATGTACCCTTTTTTTTATACAAATCTGTAAAATTTTCCTAAAATTCTTGTAAATTACTCCCTTATTCAAATTAATTTTTGTAAAATTTCAAAAGTAAAAATATCCTTCCATTGAAGCCACGGAAGAGGGTTACATAGATAACTAATCTTTCTCTGGGGCTGTGAGGACACTACTAAAAAGCAACAATCAAGAAAGAGTACAAAAAGCAAACGATCTCACATGCCCAACTTGGATCAAAACGTCTAATTTGGTTTCAAACTTGGATCAATACGTCTAATTTAGATAAAAAATTTCTTTGGAAGGCTTGGTCTAATTTGGCTAAAGAAACATTTTTAAAGAAAACGTGGAAAAAAAAGCAATACACACATGGAAGCTTACAAAAATGAAGATCAATCACTATTAAAGCACTCTCTCCTATGGAGGCAAATAAAGGCACTGCTAACAAAGGTTCCATGGATGTATTTCTTGGCTCCAATTGTTCCATGAATGATTGGATTGAATTTGTGTGCCAACACACAAAACCACCCAAAACATCTTTAAGACAAAGAGATTCCCTAAATTGGGTAAGGCAATTGGATGTAATGAGACACCACACACCATTTCCCAATTTGGATGAACGTATAACTTCAAAATATACACAGACACCAAAGCCTTTCCCAACTTGGACAAACATATGAGTTCAAAATATACATAAAGGAACATCATATATATGCCTGAGAATCCTCAATACAAAAGTATACCTCAAAAGACCTACACAAAGGAAACTTTAATAACCTTTGGAACAAGCATGAGGCGTAGTGGATTGTCCACCTTGTGTAATATAAAATAAAATATATGTTATGTGAACACTCCCTTGACCAGAGAGTATTAATGGCATTGCTAGTCAATCATAAGAAGACGTTTCGATGCAATCTGTGTGTCCAAAAGGCTATTGCATGCAATCGTAAGCTTCCAAGTTCCCATGGAGGGGAAACAGCTCTCGCAATTTTGCCTCCATTTCTTCAAAGGACGATGGATCGTTGTTGCCGTCTCCATCTACATTATGTGCTGCGGTGGTGCCACTTATATCTTCGGCATCTACTCCGGCATCACGATTATTTGTACACATCCTACAACTTAGAATACTTGTAAGACCTTGTGCTAATCATGGGACTTGAGCCCACTATGCTTATTGTCCTTTGAAAATGCTCCTTTCAAGCAATGCATGTACCCTGTCGGTGTTTGAAAAGAGGCAATGTCCGCCTTGACCGGTGCCTCCTCTCTCTTGGAGAGGATCTGTGTTGCTTTCGAGAGGACAACTTTACAAACATGCACTTGGGGCCACAAGCGAGGCATCCTATTCATAGCACGCAAGTCTTCTCGCAGTCCTCTCGAGTCTTTGGAACCAACCATGTGTGCCCAAATAGTAGCCCCCACATTCTTGAAGATATGTATGGGATCCAAGAGATGATTGATTTGTAACTGACCCCAATAAGGAAGCTCGTGAAAGATGGAGAGCCTCTTCATACCAAGAAGAGGCTCCTCTCCATTTGCCCTTCTAAGCCTGAATCCAGTCACTTGCCTTCAAATATGGTGGTGGTGGATCAAGCTGGCCTCCACACGCGAGATGGTCCAGCGGAAGGTATCGAGCATGACCTTCATATCGTGCAAGCAGTTTCAAACTTGGCCCATAGACAGAGGAAAAGCATGGTACCCACTTGTAACAAGCCTTGCATGCATGCATGAATGTGTTAGTATAAGACATGCGTGCGAAAGAGAGTCATAAAAGCATAATCATATATTATACAAGTAAAGACACAACCACGTACCTGCACACTCTCCATATCTTGGGTAGTCATGCATGGTCCACATCAAGATTCTCCTCACCAAAATGTCATTGGTATGTCTAAGATCTCTAGAAATATCAAAGACCCGCACTCCTCTCCATAAGATCTGTAACTCCTCTATCAAAGGTGTCATGTACACGTCCATATTTTTGGCCTTGTACTTTTCTGGCACAAGCAGTGCAAGCATGAGGTGTCCCTTCTTTATTGTTAGCCATGGTGGATATTGTAATTAACCAAGACTATGGGCCATGTCGAGCGTAGCCCGAAAGGGTTCACGCCGTCCATGGTGCGCCTAAGATGTAAGTTACGTGGATCCCTCACAAAGTCTACCCACTGATTGTCTATGTGCTTCCAAGCTACACAATCTGTGGGAATCCATAATGTGTCATCAGTGGACCGATGTGTAGCATGCCAAGTCATCAACTCCGCTATGGATTTGCATCGAAACATGTGTTGTATTCTAGCAATGATGGAAAAGTGTCTCAAGACCTTTACCGGGATGCACCTTCCAACTTGCAAGTCATCTCTATATCATTGTTCCCCACACTCCGGACAACTAGCCAAATCTCCATGCTCACGACAAAAGAGAATACAATCATTACGGCAAGCATGGATGGTATCATAATCGATACTCACCATTGTCAGCATCTTCTTTGCTTCATCTCTTGATGTGGACATGGTATTTGGTGCAAGCAACATCTTCTGGAGCAACCTATCTCTATGATGATTCTTAAAACAAACAATATCCAAATAATGAGATAAATTAATGCGGGAGCTAACCTCATTAAGGCCGAGACACTTGTATCTGACCACCCATACTTTGCTTGCAGATTCAAGATTGAGAGACAAGCCCGTAGTTTTGAGATCCCAGCACCCTCGTACAACTGTGTTGATTGCAACTCTTGCATATTGGCCTCAGACTCAGACATCACGTGTACATGTGATGTAGTGCCTCTAAAAATAGAATCCATCCTGTCCACCATACCCTCATCATCATCTGGCACATCCGGGAGACTATCCTCCTGCTCAAAGTGTGAAGGTATACGCGCACCCTCGCCACCCTCCTCATCGTGTCTCAAGGTCTCGTGTAAATATAAGATCTTGTCTCAAGGTTGTGTTGTGTACATATGCAATATTAATCATGAACTCAAATAGCATTGACTTACCGATGATCCATCACCATGTGCACCACAAACGATGGATACTGGTGCGGGCTCCTCCCCATACATCGCAAGTGGCACATGACAATACGGCGTTGATGTCATACTTCTCACTTGCAATGAGTGCAATGACAATACAACCTCTTTGTAAGCCACTTTGCGCTCCCGGGCGTTGGCGCATCATGTGACGAGCTTCCACTCATCCCTTCCATCTGCACACCTCCAAAATCACAACACAAAATGCAAGGAAATCCATTAAGATCAAAAAAATAGCCACCCATGAGCTCCTTCCTTCTCTCCTTAGATTAAGTGCCCTAAACCGTCACTATATAGCGACGTTATGCTCTGCTTCATCGCTATATAGTGACGCTTTTAGGATATAAGTGTCGCTATATAGCAATTGACCAATGTTGCTATATAGCGACGCTATATCTAAAACCCAAAACGCCGTGCGACATCGTCTTTCACAACTCTATTGCGGGAAAAGCAAAAATCTCAGATGCATAAGCATATGCTCATATGCTCATGCACAAGCATAAGCATATGCTTTCTCTCTTTTTCTTCTTTTCCCCTCTCTTTTTTCCTCTCTTTATGTTCTCACACAAGCAACCTATTATTTTGTTGTATCATCATGGACCAGCTCCACAAGACCTAATTTTGCTTTACTATCAACCATACACGGAATCAAGGCCATGACGCTGCGTTATCGTCACAGACTCACCTCTCCGTGCCTTGTAACAAACCTTCTCGCACTTACACACACAGAAACAAGTAACGTTTTTTATCGTGCATTCGCTCCTCGCAGCTTGCAAAGAATTTCGATTCACCTCAGGGGTTGTAAGAACGAGCCACTGGTTGTCAGACGAAGACGAGAGGCAGGAGCTACACAAGCTCGTATGTTCACTGGTCTCTTCTGCGGCTCTCCCCATGGCCGCTTCCTTATATCGGTCGAAGGGAGCTCTGTGCTTTTGCGATAGACACGACATCTCTGCATTGACCGACTCTGTTGAGATGGATTGATCACGCTCACATATGGCAGTATTAGTCACGTGAGCACAGCTGCATAGACACCCGATTATATGTACGTCTCGTCTTCGTCTGGTGACCACAGGCAGTTTCTCATCAAGATCATGTCAGGATGAACGTGAATGAAAACCTCGATTGCGCCTGCCGCAAGAAGGTGTCTCGCTAGAAAGCCATCGATTGAATGAGCAGAGGCTACGTATGCAAACATCCATGGACTGCCAGGTGAGAGCCCTGACCCCAACAAATATCGCTGTTTACAGTTAGAGTGCATCGTTAAGGTTGAGTGTGCGTACCTTGCCTGCGTTCCATGGGTGTTTTCATGGTTTCTGTCAATGACAAAACCAGCCATTATGTGCATTTAACAAAAATGTAGTTCCAAAATTACTGTCGGGTCTAGTGCCACTTCAGGTAAAAAAGGCTCCTGCTACCTCTAATAGAAGCGTAGAGAAGATTAGGAAACTTCTCCCAGAACTTGACCTCGAGGACAAGGAGAGGCTTAAAAGGACCCAGAGTAGCGAGCGCCATCGCCATCATCATTCCTGTGGTGGGAGATATATGCAGAATGTGGATAAAGAGGCATCCACGACCTTCGTATATGTGTTACATGGTCAAAGATAAATAGTACTAGATAATAATTGCATGCATTAACTACGCATTATGAAAGTTAAAGAAGTGATGATGGTTGGCGATCCTTTAAACTAAATTATGTGCTTGATGATTTGTATGCTGAGTTTCATATGGGATCTGAGGAGCATGCATTTGATAGTTCCGGGAGGTTACCCCAAGTGGTGAAGAGGGAGAAAGACCCGAGAGCTAATAGAGAGAATCCATCATGCCCACCATGGGCCCATAAGGAGGATTGGAAGAAGTCTAAGTTCATGAAGGCGCCAAATTTACACCAACAAACTATTCTATTGAAAAAGTGAGACAACCTCACTTGGGCTCAAGTGGTAAGGGTTGATTCAAGGCAACGTTTGTAATTGCTCTAAAACTTTATTCTAGTACAATTTAATAATTCTTTGGAATTGCATGCATTTCACTTACATTGTGCATTATACTTTTAGCATTAGATTATGAACAAGGATTGCAATGAGAAGGAGTAGTATGGATATCTATGAGACGAGCACATTGTTCAAGAGGATACATATTTTGTGGGAAGACATTGTTTGCATTATTGATGTAAGTGAAACTTCACATCTATGCCATGCTTCTAATTTATAAAAAAATATATATGTATGTATGTATGTACGTATACATGTGTGTTTGTTGCGCGCATGCAAGGGCACGTGTGTGTGCATGTGAGTGCATGTATGTACATACATACATCTCTCTCTCTCTCTCTCTCTACACACACACACACACACAACATACATACATACATACACATATATATACATATACATACATACATACATACACATATTTATGTATGTATGTGTGTGTACACACACACACATATCTATGTGTGTGTGTGTGTGTGTGTGTGTACATGTGTGTTTGTTTCCCATGCGCATGGGCACGTGTGTGTGTGACATGACATGAGTGCATGTATATACATACATCTCTCTCTCTCTCTCTCATACATACATACATACATATGTATGTATGTATGCATGCATGCATGTATGTATGTACACACACACACACACACATACACACATGTATACATGTGTGTGTGTGTGTGTGTGTGCATGTGTGCGCATGTGCGTGTGTGTATGTGCATGTGTGCACGTGTGTGTGTGAATGCGGGCGTGCTATAGATACATCCATGTTGCACATAAAAATACAAAACAATTGTTTAGGGTTTAGTCAATCCCTAATCAACCCCTTAAAAAAGAATTCCTAGGAGACTAAAACATCAAATTAAGCATTGATGGTTTGAGCACAACATCAATATAAATATCTATTAAAATTCTAAAATTATATGCTACTTCATTTTAGTAGTGACATTAATTTCAATTTTTTATTTTGACACTCATCTCTAGGGTTTTATTTTGGCTCTTTTTTTCAATGTTTACTTTGATTCGAATCTAAAATTCAAAAAACTTCTAAGATAATTTACATTGGGAAAACTTTGAAATGAGAATGAATTGTAATAGTGTTGGGTACTCTTGGATCCTCAATCATGAGCAAGTCCACATGCTCAAAAACATTGGTTTGCATTAGTGTTACAAGTTTTTGCAAAATTTTGGAAAATACTCTAGAAATCCCACAAGAACGGAAAAGCCACTCTTTTATTTTGACTTCCTGTTCACTTGGGGATTCCAGTGAACCAATGAAGGTCTATGCTGGAGACAACATCTACTTGCCTTTTTGCTAAGGATTCTATCGAGAATTGCTTATGGGATACTTCATGACTTGAGGTTTTAGTAGCTTAGCTCATTCTATCAAGGCATTAGGTCTTTTATGAGAAATATGACTCTTCTTGGGCTCTTTTTCTTCACCGACATTTAGTGGAGTCATGCTCTCTTGACAATGTTCCCAATCTAAGAGAGGTAGGTGTAAGCCACAATCTTTCGTATACACACTCGGTTGTTGCATTATCAATCAAATGGTGCAATTTTTCTTCAAAGCTCACAAGACAAGCAATGTCCACGTCCCTAACCAGTCTCTTCTAAAGTCCATTCAAATGAATTTTGTTAAAAATATGATGGTAACCGACCCTATGGAGAGGAAAACACCTAGGGTCACAATGAGTGCTTTTAGAAAGTTTGGTAATGATGGGAAGCTATCCATGTATCCCATCAAAAAATGGACCTTGCACTACAGCTTGCATATGAGTGTACAACCATTGTAATGGGCATTAGGTTATGCAATTGGACAAGAGCGTTGAATTGAAAAACAAACCACCAACATATCTAATTCAAACATGGAGGTGTTTAGCACTTGAGGGTGCCGACAATTCAAGCATCTAAGTGTACAAATCAAGCTTGGTAAGCTATATGGAGAGAAGGAGATAATACCACAAAAGAGGTGAGACTTTGATCTATACAAAACATACAATCCAATTGTATTTCAGCCCATTAAAATTAGAGTCTCTTAGGCTCTTTAAATAAATCCCAGAGCTCTACCCATTTGGGTTTTACATCACACACTTTTGTACATCTAGCTCTATATACTTGTTTGCATCTTAACACTCTCCTTGTAGCTACTAGCTTGTTGTAATACTAGGCTCCTAGCTTAAGTGTTGTATACTATAAAGAATGGTAATTAATAGTAGACTTGAGAAAGATTTAAGATTTGAGTTTCTCTATGCTACAAGTTGATGCAATCATGAATGGCAACTAAGCTTGTTGAGATGCTAGGCTCCTAGCTTAGGTGTTGTATGATGTAGCAAATGGTAATTACTAGTAGAATTGAGAAAGATTTAATATTTGGGTTGCTCTATGCTACAAGTTGATGCAACCACAAGTGGTAACTAATATTTAAGGTAGCAGCTACTAGAGCAAGGGAATGGTGAGTAGACTTAGAAGAGCCCATAAGATTGATAGAGTAGGACTTGGAATGGGACCTTTAAATAATATGGCACAATGTTAAGAATTCAAGCATTTAAGTGCATAAGAGAAGCTCGGTGAGCTAGAAGGAGACTCGATGGAGAGAAGGAGATAAGACCACAAAAGAGATGAGACTCTGATCTCTACAAAGGTTCAATGCAATTACATTTTAGTCCATAAAAATTTGACTCTCTTAGGATCTTTTAATATGCACCACACACTTGTGTACATCCACCTTTACACACTTGTTTACATCCTTGACTACAAAGTACATGGGCCATGCTTCATGTGAGTCCATTTATGAGGCCCATGCCATGTTCCATGTTCCTCTTCACATGAGAATCATATGCATGCACTCACCATTAACCTCTAGGGAGTGCTTCACAAACCATGGATTTTTCAACAAAGGGATGTTAAAAAGCATGGCATGGAAAAGTAATGGCATGCATTGTGTAGCATATATCCTAGCAATCAATACACTTCAATGCATTGAAATTACTGATAGCTCACTGATAGACATGTGGGAATTTTTTTAAAAAACCCATGGAAATGGAAATACTTGGCATCATACATGTAAACACATAAGTAAGAAAACGTGTGGATGAACTTGTTTTAGGATTTTCTAGTCAACATGCCATGTCATTATGGAAAAATAGCTATCCGATACCTATGTGTCATGTCTACCTTGTCATGCTATCAATGGACACCTCCTCCCACCACCACCACCTTGGCTTTTTCCATGAGCCCTCCAATTATCTCCTCTATACAACCACCACTATTTCCAAACCCCACTTCCTCCCATTGCCATCTCCTCTAGTTGATGCCTCTTCTTAGAGATGCCTCCTCCTACTATCCATCTCTTCCTTTTGTCACCTCAATCTTCTTGATCTTGCACATACCATATCCATATCCTTCTCACATAATCCTTTTTCCACCTTCCTAGAACACGCCTAATCATAACGCAAATTATAATGCTAATGGCCAACCTAACCACCATCTTTGGCAACCCCCACTCTACCTCTTCTAAACATTGCCTTTTCTCAAAACTTTCTCCTTCTACTAGAGATATCCTCCCTTTTTCACCGAAATCTTCTTGCTCTTTCACAAATCCATGTCCATTTCCTTCTCGCATGTTCCTCCTTTTTCCACTCTCCTAATAAAACCCCAATCCTAAAGCAAGCTATAAACCTGACCACCAACCTAATCCTTAACCCTATCCGTCATCCAAGTAGAAATGTTAACATTTTTATTCAAAGTAGTCATTGAATCCCCTTTAACTTCTAGAATGGCATGATACACTCGCATTTTCATTGAAACCACCATTGTATTCTCTCTACAAGCATGTAGATCTATCAACACATGCTAAGCTCATTGCTAGGTAGCCAAAGGAAGGTGTATTTGCAATGTTTATGCATTTGTCCTGATGCCTTTTTGTAATCATGTGGCAAAAAAAGGTGGTTGTGAAGCCTATGCATACTTTTAAATGTTTCAAATGTGGGGATGAGTGAAATGAAATCTAGAACATAAGTCATTATCCTACTCATTTTTAGGCATTTAGTTGCCATGATGTGGGGCTGGAAAATAAATGAGCAATAGAGAGATTT
Organism: Dipteris shenzhenensis; assembly: GCF_047967505.1. Classification (NCBI taxonomy): domain Eukaryota; kingdom Viridiplantae; phylum Streptophyta; class Polypodiopsida; order Gleicheniales; family Dipteridaceae; genus Dipteris; species Dipteris shenzhenensis. The sequence goes on from NC_141619.1 coordinate 24,600,904, forward strand.
AGAGTAGAAAGCTAGAGTTAAGGAGAAAGGATGTATAGTAAGACAAAGTGAAAAGCTAAAGAGAGGTGCTAAAGGAGGAGTGTAGAAAAAGGAGCAAGGATGGCAAGTAGATCAAGGGAAAATAGGAAGCACAAAGTAAGGGAGGAGAGAATAAGCAAGGCAAAGGAGAAAGAAGAGAGAATATTTGGGAGCATAAGAATAATGAGGAGGAGGGAAAATAGAGGAGAGGGATAGGAAGCCTTGGGGGGTTTACTACATGAAAAGACCCTTACATAAGTTGAAACTTATTCTCGCACACAAGAGGTGAGCAAGTAGAGGTTAGGAAATCATGAACTTGGGGATGCAAGTAACCTAGTGCAAAAAATCCATATATAGTTGGGTGCAAAATATACACATTCATGCATGCATAGGTGCAAAAGACTATGGATGACCTTGGTGAAGACCATCTGCCTTCTACCTTAACATCCTTGATCAACATCTTGAACATTATATCCCTACTTATTAACACTAGCATTCTTATTTTTAGATTCAACTTATAGAGAGCCCCTTGGACATCAACTCTTGGAATGTTGGAGGAGACTTAACACTCTAGAATTTGAATAGGATAAGAAAGGTGGAGACTCCTTGCTAATGCCTTCTTCTAAGCATGGTATTTTAGAGTAGTTCGTCTTCACGATCAGTTGGTCACAACCTCCAGAGGAAGGTGGGGTGAGGGTGGGGTTCTCTAGACTTTTGTCTTATCTCTCTTACTATGGTTACTAGTGGAACAATGGTCTACTACAGAGACTCAGTAGATTCTACATGGGGATTGAGTGAAGCAAAGAGGGATCCACTAGTATTTTGGTAGGGATGATAATGTCAAACCACTCCCAATCATGATGCACATAGAGTAGCATTGTTGTGGAATCCCATAAAAGTTCATCTACATTTCTACACTCTATTATATGAAGAGGAGGTGCATCATGCCATAACAGTGGTCTAGCAATAGCCAAAGTGCACCCTAGCTAGACGGATGGGCTAATTGAGTAGAAAATGTAATCTAGAGGAGTAGTGAGGAGCTTCAGGCACGAGTAATACAATTATGACACTCTCTCTAAGAGTGGGAGAGAGAATTAAGATGATATTTTCATTCCTTAAAGCATCTCAAGGAGCAAGACCCAGCATCTTAATGGCTTGTAGACCAATACAAGAGTAGATGACTTGGTCTTTAAGCCACTGCGATCCACAAGTTCAAGTTCTCCTATCACTCCTCCAAAGTACACTAGGTCTAGCAAGGAGACAAGATGATCAAACAATTCTTCCAAACCACCACCCCTTGCTCAATAGGGACAAGTTGCAGTGCTTGTGAGATGAGAGTAGCCTAATAAAATCTGGCCCTTAGGAGATTCAATATGTCACCATTACTTACTATCAATAGTCCATCTAGTCTCGGTCTCTTGTAGTTTTAGAGTTAATTTAGACACACATTGTCAGTAGCATCTCTAATCATTATTAGACAAGTGGAACTAATGAGGAGATTTTGGAGGCCCCTAAGTCCCTCCCTTGATATAGAAGGCCTTGTGTTGAGGAGAGATTAACACTATCCTCATTTAGGTGCTTCTTGGAATCCACACATACATCCATGTGTCTACCCTTTTAGGATATTTTTGATCCTAGAGGACTTCCAAAATCAATGCATGAGTTAAGGCTGGATTTGTTTAATCTTAAAAGGGGAGGATCAATCAGACATTCAACAATGGTACCCAATCAGGCTACTAAATATTAGCTGTAAGATCTTAGCCAAGATTTTGAGTCTAAAATGCATTTCATCTTACTAACATCATACATAACACTTAGATAGCTTTTGTCTAGGAACGCAGTATCTTGGACAACATCTCCACCTTTTGGGAGGTAGTGGATTGGGCCCAAGAGTCATCCCAACCTATTACAGGAATTTTCATTCATTTACAATAGTTTTATGATAGGTGCAATGGCATTTTTTGGAGGGCACCACACAAAGGATGCATTTCTCAAATAGAAGGATTTGAGTGGCCTCTGTCTTGTATACAAAGAGTGTTGACAAGGTGCTTCAGGGGTACTTCATTAAGGGTCATATGGGAGAGGCCTTCTCCCTTTCTTTCTTATTATGGAAGTTCTTACTTCTTTTTCCTTTCCTCTGACTAAAAGATTGCAAATGACACAACACTCTTTCTAGAGGGTATGACAATAAGTCTAGAGGATTATAGGGAGCCCTTATTTTTATTGTATGTAACATCTTCGGCTAGAATCAACTAGACCAAACCATTTGGCTTCCTCATGATGATCGAGGAGATTCAAGGGGACTTAGACTAGGGAGCTCACCTTCTAGTGGGATCTTGCAAGGGCAAACAATATGTTACTTAGGCTACCAAGTGGGCAATAATGTTTCAACACAGTAGCAAAATTTCCCTTTGGTATAGAGTGTGTGATGTAAGCTTTCATATTGGAGCTTGACCAACCTCTCCCTTAGATAGCAAGCCCTTGTGTCCAACTAGGTCCTTTTGGCCATGGCATGGTACATAGCATCCTGTTGTTGTTTTCACAGGGGATGTATGGGACAACTCAAGAACTTTGTGCACAATTCTTATGGGTAGGAATGCATGGCAAAAGGAATTCTTAGGTTACCCATAAAATAGTGATCTTGCCACAGGCAAAGGGTGGACTAGGGATTATAGAACCGGAGATGTAGAGCAAAGCCCTTCTAGGAAAGCTAGTGATGTAGGGACCCCAAACTTGAAGCTTTGGAAGCTATTGCTTTTGGGAGGGCTTCTTAGTGTAATAGCCCCCCATAGGAGGGTAGAGGTAGTAGTCCCATCATAGATCCCTTTAGAGACTCCATTGTAGGAAAGGACTCACCCCTAAGGAGGACTTCTAATAAAGTTTGGAAGCATTTGCCTTGCAAAATTATTTGGGATAACCCTTGGTGTTGTGAGCAATTCGAGTGCTAGCCCCTCCTCTAGCTTCTATAAGTTTGAGATTAGGATCGATTTATGATAGGGTAGTGGATGCACATTGGTTGGACATGGTGGGAAATTGGCTTCACCAAATCCTTTGAGCATGGATTCATCCCCCCACTAAGACAAATGAAAAAATGCAAGACCTCTCTAATCTAAGGGGGGAAAGCATGCAAATGGTAGAGATAGACTCAAAGATACCTGACTCTAGGAGGAATGGCTTGCATAGACCCAGCTCCATGTGCTAGTATGGATAGCTCTCTAGGATAGGGGTGCCCCAAGGTCTCAATTCTGGCATTGATCCCTCAAATTATTCTACTCCAAACATTATAGAGTGAGCTAAGAGGCCTTGTTTAGGTAAAAATAAATGGAGACCCATGGATAGATGTGGTCTTGGACTTTCCCCTAGCAGAGGATTATGGTAATGGGCCACTAGAGGAAGGACCAAAACACATTGACAAAGTGCCAAGCACTTTGTGGGTTAGGAAAGGTTGCAGTGGTATCTATGGTTGTGGGAGGGATGGGCCCTTCATGAGGTATAGTGGGATCTAGGATAGTGGTTTTTTCCTTCGTGGGTAGGTAACTCAAAGCTGTGTGTTGAGGTGCCCTTCTGAATCTCACTTAGCCACATCATCTCCAACTAGAGGCAGCTACTTGGGCTCCTTTCAGAGAGTGGCATTTGATCAAGTAGCAAGTACCCCAAGATGTCATCTCTAGGTATTTGTAACATTTTCAATTTGTCGGCCACAAAAGATTACGTATTCCTTTTGGATGGTTGCCCATTGGCCCATGGCTAGAGCAAACACTCATTGATGGAAGGTGCCACCATTTCATGGATAGTGATCATGAGACAATTTTATTGAGATGACTCATAGCACAATGGATAGGGTCCAGATCATAGCCAAGACATAGATGATGTAGTAGGACTTCACTTGGCATGTGGCAACATGGAAAATGGAGAGCATCCATGCCTTCTACATCAACCCACTCACACCAACCTATAGGATCCAAGGAGAAAGGATATTTCAAATAATGATGTGTGACTTGGTGATGGCAGCCCACTAGGTCCCCTTTGGAGCCACTCTCATTGCCATTTAGAAAGATATTATCTATACCCTACATGCCATATGGTAGCACTGGATGTCAAGATATCAGATGACTGCTAAGAGATGGGGGCATTTCTACAAGGTTAGGCATGCAAATGTCTACCTGAGGCATCCTTTGGATCTATTTAGATATTCTATAGGCAATGAGCTAGGTTCTTTGAAAATAGGTCATTTGACATCCAAGTTTTCTTCTTTTGTTTTTCCCCATGATTTACATATTCTATCAGATGATTGCTAAGAGACTTTCCCTCCAACATCTTCCTATAGACTCAATTGCCCAATTTATCATGCAACTAAACCTCATCTTCTCTATATTACCAACTTGCAACTTATTGCATGTCATCAAGTCCCTAATTTCGAGGCAATATTTCAACCGTCAAATCAACTATGCTTTGTCATCTAGATTGTCAGCAAGATTATCCATCATTCAAATCCAGCCTAAGACTCTTGCTCTTTTGGATCTTACCTATCACATTTGAATTCAATCTATGATGCCTACATAACAAATCCCACTCCATGGATCCTTATGGTACTTTCACTTGGCTAAGAAGACCAAATACCTCTTCACACTTCACCTTCAGTAAGACAAAGTGGTCTAACAATGAATGCAATGTTGGGTTGATTATTTGCCAAATATAGTACACTCTCAAGAAACATATTTGGTGCTACCTTACTTTGATCTCCATTGGAATGTTTCTAGCTTGTAACCCTCCATCTTGAATCATTTTACTATCGCTAGTTAGTACTTGTTTGGTTCCTCTCAGTGGATTGCATCTTGGTTTCCATTTTGAATTTCCAATCCAAGTCATCCTTTGCCTCTTCAAAGGACCTCGGCTCTTAATTTAACGTCAGCCTCTATATTTTAGTTCACTTTTGACAAGATTTGAATTCACCTTACTTGCACACTCCGTTAGAACTAGTCTTTGAGATGTTGGCCCATTATGGCATTGTTAACCTATCATTTTTAGCTGTAGCATACTCTAAGCCCTCTTTTCCTAAGTCTTCTTCTTCTTATGCCAAAGTGGTCTCCAAATCTCCTTTTTTCAAACTTACCTCTTCTTGAGGTCCTAATGCAGAGCTAACTCTACATCACTTGGTCCTACATTTGGTTAGTACTATAACCAAATTCAATTCTCCAATAGATTGCAATCCTAAGAATACTCTACTCTCCTGGAAGTCAGACCCTTGGAAGACCACATCCTAGCTTAGCACTAGCTTCTATGTCATAGGATCATAGACCTATAGACCTTGGATTTTTTATTGTGGTTAATGAAGATGCACTTTGGCTCCTTGAATCTAGCTTGTTCCTCATGTTTCTATGGACATGAACCCAAGAATCAAATTTGAAAAAATGGAGATTCTTGATTGTGGGCATCTTTCTTATGGAGGCATGGGGATTCTTGATTATGGGCATTTTTCTTATGTATGCATCTAGAGGTGACTTTGATTTGATTGCCTTTGTAACTCAATTCAAACCATGAACAATTTCAGTGGGGACCTCTACCTAAAAGGAATGATTAATATTCGTCTCTCTCAGCATGATCAACCCCATTTCAAAAATAAATTGGCTCCTTCATTCCACTACCTTGTGTTGCTCGCATGTTCTATCCGGCATCAATTACCTCTTGATCTTTTTCTTCTTTAGTACATGTACAATATGGTTGATGAACATTTGCCATGTCTATCTATATGAAGTGTATTTGGCTTTTTCCTAGTCATATTCTACCTTTTCCCTCCATTCTTTGAACTTTTTAAAGTACTAAGACTTATGTATATATCACATCATCCAACTAAAGGTATGAATGAACATTGTGAAAGACACCGCTTTAGGCTATGATAATATAGGCATTATCCCACAAATGCATAAGTGAAAACCAATTCTAATGGCTCCATGTCCCAAGTCCTTGACACTAGAATTCAACCCTAGTCTATAGAGTGTCCAAGGTCTTTGAGATGTGCTTGGATGCACCATTGTGTTATATGTACCAATCTTAACCCACCAGACTTATTATGAGCCAAGACTTGTTATGGGCCTAACCTAGGTTTAAAAAATCCTCCTTGATGACGTTTTTTCTTTCTACCATTGGTTGTTCTAATTTGTCTATTCTATAGATACTCCATTGTTGCCCCTGCTTTTGTGTTTCAATAGCTTTTTTCAAATTGTCCCAATTTTCCATAGTTGAAGCATGTCTTTGGCTTTCTATTAGATTTAATCTTTGCAAACCTCAAACCCTCATCTAACTAAATCTTATTGGGTATGCTCTTACCATTTCTTCTTTCCAAAAAGCTTGCTTTCAAATCTATCAAACTTCTTCCCCAACTTCGTCTCTCAATCCTCGTCCTATAGGAACAACAAAACTCGCTCTCTAAATGATATTGACCACAACTTCTACCCTAAGATCATGGTAACCATATACCTTTAGTAGCTTTGGCGAAGCATGCATGGTGCCAGTCTAGTGATCCAAGATGATCCGTTTTTAGACCAACTACTGCTACAAGTTGCTCTCTAACTATTTTCACCATTTTCATGGTCTAGCACCAAATCTCCTTCATCCATCTTCATGGTCTAGCACCAAATCTCCTTCATCCATCTTCATGTTGTAAACATTGGTCTCAAGATCAAGTATTTAGGCTTAAATACTTAGCTAGAACATCTCAATGAGCACTTTCTACACCTTTTTCTAATATTTCAACCAACTATATGTGGGGAAGGCCAACATTTGTAGTGGCACTAATGACATTTTCCAAGGCCTCTACATCTTCCAATACCCAATCCTATTCTAAAATTGGCTCCATTGTAATGTCCATTTCCCCAATCCTATGGCCCCTTGCTAGTGGCCTTGTCTTCATATCTAGCAAGATATCTTGCATGCGTCTTTTGATTAATGTCCTCTAGTCTCCACCATTCTTGTTGTGATTTGCCAAATTCCTCTAACAGCATGGTGCATATGGACCTTCATCTTCCAAAGTGACTAATGTGCCTTATCTCTTACATTAATCATGGAGAGATTCCTATTGATTTCTACTCATGAGTCAACCCTCAAATCAATGCTATGTTTCATCCCCATTTCATCATGTAGTTTTTCAACAAGGTTATCTGTTGTCATCCATGTCTAACCCAAGATTTGGATCCCAATCCGAGTAGCTTAAAATTTATCTATCATCTAAATATAATCCCAAATTCTTGATAAAGGACTGTTATGGTACATTTGCTTTATGGAGGACACCAAAGATTTCTTTGTATTTTGCCTTTGGTGAGAAGCCTAAATGCAATCTTCATCCTTTCCCTTTGGAGAGAAGATCATGTGCCTTTGGTGAAAAGGTCATGTAGAGACAATTATGGTGATGGAACATATAGCCTTTTGCATATATAGCTTTCTAACAGAATTATAGATTTTGAAATAGATCTAGGTTTCATGTATAAAATAATATCACATCGCTTGATGAAAGTCCAAGGAACTCTTTGATTCCTCTAGGTATCCACTTTGATGAAAGGCTAAGGGACTCTTTGATTCCTCTAGGACTCCTCTTTGATGAAAGGCTAAGGAACTCTTTGATTCCTCTAGGTTTTCTTGTCTTAAAGCCTTTGTTTAAAATTTACATCTTTCAATGTTATTTTGACTCCCTTGTGACATGACATCTAGTAGATATATAGAAGCAGAGTTCACAGTCACATAGCTAATCACATGTTGAGAGTTCACGCTCAACATCATGTGATCATGTGTGCATAGCACCATCACGTGATCATATATGCATAGCACTAACCTTATAGAGTGCTATAAAGGAAAGGGTTAGATCCCCTAACCCTAACCCTAAAAGGGTTTGTATATATTCTATTTTTTCAACTAATTCTAGTGTACAGTTAGTCATTTGTGGTGTGCTCTCTAGCTGTGCCCTCTCTCCTCATCTCCACTCTTCTCCTCTCCCCTCTTCATATTTTGTCATGGTATCAGAGCTCCCTTGTCTTCCACTGAGACACTTCCACTGAGACATTGTGATTCTTGAGAGTGTGAGATTGAGAGATTGAGAGGTAGTCTTTCATTCCGTTCACTTCCATTGAGTGAAGGATTTCCGTTCATTGAAAGAGAGAAATTTCCTTCTCATTGAGAAGAAGTTTCGTCTATGGAGAGAGAGATTCCATGAGAGATTTCCGTTAATCTCCTTCCATTTGATTCATTGTTTCATTGAGAGATTCCTTGTTGTGTGAGAGAGAGAGATATCCTGGATCTTACTCTAATGTGAGGGAGAGACAAAAAGATTTTTGAGAGTCTCTCTACCCTACTTCGAGAAAGAGAGCTTTGGAGGGTCGACGTGTTGAAGAGGTTCTACTCCAAAGGCCACAATCGCAGCTCCTTGCTCGACTCTCCAGCTCCATTGGATTAAACGGTTGCAAGCTGGTGAGCCCACTCCAACAGCGGCTCCTTAAACAAGCTGCAACAACCACCGGAAGCTCCATCAGCAACTCAAAGCACTCCTACAAGGTGTTGGCTCACAAGCTCTGCCAACTTACGCCTTCAACAAGGCACCAACCTCAGCAAACGCCACAACTCAGCCTCTCCAACGTCAATCAACTGCGAGCATCAAGGGTAGCGCAACCTTGCGACAAACTCCCATGCACAGCAAGCTCCAAATGCCACACACCCACGGCTCTCTTGGCGTTCAGTAACTGACTCCGTCGATAGTGCTCTCTTGCTCGATGTCACCTGTGCATTGCAGCGTAGCCTCCCAATGCGAATGCCCACAGCAAGTTGAGCGTCGCAGCAACGTGGCTTTAGACCTTCACCATCCTATCGGGATCTGGGAACCTGGATCTTTCAGTGAAGGCGACCTCCGTCTTTCTCTTCCATGCCAGCCTCCACGCTCTTCTCCTTCAACCGGCTTCACCCCCGGACTGTAGCAGCCGAGCCTGAGAACCCTCAGCCGCCTCCAAGCAATGCCTCACAACGGTTTCGACCTGATGGTTTCAGCCCGCTTCATGGCTTCGACTGCTTGTAGACTCCATCACGCTAACGGGCTACAACAGCTCATCTGGTTGTGCCATCGATGCAACGCATAGCTTTTTCGCCAACGACTTCTCCAACGAGCGGCAACGAAGAGCAGCGCAGCCCAACCAAACGACTTCCGACTGCCTTTCCAGCGCGCCAGCAACGAATCAACGGAGAAGACGACGGAATCTCCAAGATTCTGTCAAAATCTTGGATAGATTTCGGTGCCTCGCGTTTCGACATGTGGCAGATAGAGTTTTGCCATGTGGCAACCTTATCTCCAATTACCACGTCATCAGGCACCTGGATGTGCCACGTGTAGCTGTCTTATCCTCTACCACATCATCATTGCCACGTCATCACCATATCCACATTGCCACGTCAGCATTGACACGTCAGTAATCCACATCATCAGGCCACGTCATCATCAACTGCCACGTCATCACCGATTGCCATGTCATCATCGACTACCACGTCATCATCGACTGCCACATCATCATCGACTGCCATGTCATCACCGATTGCCACATCATTATTGATTACCACATCACCTGACACGTCATCAGTGACACATCATCAACCACATCACCTACCACATCATCAGTGACATGTCATCAACCATGTCACCTGTGCCATGTCAGCATTGTCACGTCACCTTGCTGACATCATCTGTGCCACCTCAACACTACCACCTCAGCAGTCCAGTCAGCACTGACCCTTTGCAGGCACAGTCCCTTGCCAGGCACACTGTGCACACACTGCATGTGCACACTCCTGCCACCTCAGCACAGAGCTTCACTGGCACACCTCTTGCTAAGCACAGTGCCACATCATCACTGCATGTGACTCACAGTGAGACATCATAATTGAGCACCATTTGCACTCCTTTTGCCCCTCCACCTAGATCAAGTCATATCTCTTGATCCAGGAAGAATTTGAGGGTGCTCCAAAAAGGAAAGTCGCTCGTTTTTTCGTGCTCTACGCGCTCGTTACATCACATGCACATTTTGGTGCAACTTACACTCACATTTGTGCCTCATCGACAAAACCACTTCCTTCACGCACATTTGCCTCTACATCGACGCATCTGACCCAGCACTTAAAAAGAACAAAAGAAAAGGAATTATTTGCTGCTCTTTCATCGATCGACGATTGGTTTTAGATCTAGATCAGAGTAGACTAGATTGCCATAGAGGGGACGCTTTGAATTTCCCCAAGTTGCCAATCTAAGCCATGCCCGAAATTCCCGACTAGTACCTACTCGGAGTCAGTCCATACGCTCACATCCGATTTCACATCATTACCTGAAACCTTACGTTCATCAGTTCAGTGAGCAGACTTCAGAGTTCAGAGGCATTGCAGATTGATTCAGTGGGCAGATATCATTTGATTTCACACACACATGCCACCATTGTAAAGCCTATTTGGCTATCTCACGGCATCTGCACATCATTTTCAGCCTTGTAAAGCCTCTTGGCTATTCTCGGCATCATTGCCATAAGCCTTGTAACACAGATCAAATTTTATATACTGCAGTTCTATCTTCACCGACGGTACAGAGATTTCACTTTGCATCTTCAGTGTATTTGTAGTTGATTCATACAGAGTTTTTCAGGACATTTTTTGAGTACATTGTTTGCACCATGTCGACTAGCAACCTCAATCTGGGGGCATCTGCTAAGTTAGACAACTCCAATTACGGTACATGGAAATACTGAATGGAGACCATTCTTGTGCTTCAGGACAAATGGGAGTATGTCGATGGATCTATACCTAGACCATTGGCCGATCCAGCCACCAGTAGCTCTACTCCATCTATTGTCACAGCACCAGCAACGGGATCTACATCGGGATCTACATCTACACAAATAGTTTCCGCACCAGTAGCAAATCCTGCCATTGCTCGAGCTCAAGCAGAATGGGATAAGAAAGACAAATATGCCTATCACCTGATCAAGTAGAATGTGCAAGATGTCATGCTAGGACAGCTCAACACAGTCAAGACATCAAAAGAAGCATGGGATATGTTCGCAGCTCTCTATGAGTCCAAGAACACATCCAGGATTCTCACCTTGAGAAACCAGATCAACTAGAGTTTTTGCAATAGCAATGAAACTGGTCATGCTTATGTCCTCCGCATCAAAGACTACAACAATCAACTTGCAGCAGTAGGAGAGACTATGAATCCCGCAGAAATGGTTCAAGTAATCCTAAATGGACTAGGAGAAGGATATGAGAATCTAGTCCAGAGTATTGCCATCCAACGGCAAATTCCAACACTGGAAGAACTTCAGTCAGTTCTACTTGGTGAAGAACTTAGGACTCAGGCCATTCAAGCACGTAAAGGTCATTCTAATGATCAGGCATTCACAGCTTCAGATAGAAGCAGAGGCAAAGGCAGAAACAGAGGTAGATCATACCAGAAAAGTGGTCATCATCAACAAAATCAAAGTCAGAATCAGCATCAGCATCAGCATCATCCTCAGCAACATCAAAATCAACAAAGAGGAAATCATTCCAACTGAGGAAGATTCCAAGGACGAGGGAATGCATCCACCAATGTGTCAAACATCCAGTGCAACTACTGTCACAAGTTTGGACACTATGAAAGAGATTGTCGCAAGAAGCAGTATGACCAAGGCGGTCAATCCAGCAGTAATCGAGGGAATTCCCGAGGAAGAGAAAATCATCGTGGTGGACATTCTAGTCACAGTCATTTTGCAAATGAACATGGAAATATGTTTCTTGCAAGTGAGGAATTGCATCAGACTGATACAATGCACCTAGACACTGATTTCAATCCCAAAGAGGATTTCAGCTATCAAGTCGACCAAGTGGAATAGGATCCTTGGTACATCGACAGCGGTGCATCATCTCATATGACAAATCATCAGGAATGGTTCACAAAAATGAAGCCATTAGAAGGTCAAAAGAATGTCATCTAGACAGCAGACAATACACCGAATCCGGTTCAAGGGACAGGTGTTATCCCTATGAACAATTTCACTGGTACAAAAGGATTAGTCAAAGATGTGCTCTATGTTCTGAAGCTCAGCAAGAACCTTTTGTCAGTAGGTCAAATGACGGAACACAACTACAAAGTCATCTTCGACGGTGATGAATGCACTATCAGAGACAAATCCAAAAGAGGTCAGCTAGTAGCAAAAGGTGTCAAGGAAGGATGCTTATACAGGATGCTAGCTACAGTACCAGATAAGCATGCCATGTCAGCTCAAATGCAACAGATGCCACTATCTGCAAAATGGCACAAGAGATATGGTCATGTCAACTTCAAGTACTTGTTAGATCTCAGGAATCAAATATGGCAATTGGGATTTCGAAGCTATAGTTTCTTGGAAAAGTTTGTGAAGCATGCTGCTTCGGCAAACAAAAGCGAACCAACTTTGTTAGAAGTACCTCTCGTGCACGAGGTATTCTTGATTTGATTCATACAGATGTATGGGGTTATGCCCAGACCCGCAGCATCAATGGTTCACTTTATTACTTGACCTTCATCGACGACTACAGCAGATATTGTTGGGTCTACTTTCTGAAAGAGAAATCTGAAGTGTTTGCCAGATTTCAAGAATTCAAAGCCATGGTAGAAAACCAGACAGGCAGAAAGATCAAGGTCATGAGATCAGACAGAGGAGGTGAATACATGTCTTCAGCATTCATGAACTTTTGCAAAAATCACGGCATTTAAAGACAATTCACATGTGCAGATACTCCTCAGCAGAATGCAAGAGCTGAAAGGAAGAATGCGACTTTAACAGACAGTGCTAGAGCAATGCTTAGTGAGAAGCATCTTCCGAATCAGTATTGGGCAGAAGCAATAGCTACAGCTAACTATTTGCTTAATCCGCTTCCTACCGAACTGATACAAGGTATGACTCCTTATGAAGCATTCACTGGACACAAGCCACGCATTGGGCATCTCCGCATATTTGGTTGCATAGTATATGCCCACATACATGATGATCATCGCAGGAAATTGGATGCGAAGTCACGCAAATGCATCATGGTTGGCTACAGTGAAGAAAGCAAAGCATACAAATTGTATGATCCCATCAACCGCAAAGTCATTATCTCTAGAGATGTAATCTTTGATGAGGAATCATAATGGAAAACCTCACCTACACAAGAGATAGAAGCATCGACTTCACAGTCATCTACAGAGCAGGTTGATGAAGAAGAGCAAGAATTGCCAGCAACACCCCAAGTAGCGCCACAGCAGCTCAGACGGTCTACTAGGGAAAGCAGACCACCAGCCAGATTGACATATGCTCAGAAAGGCAAAGCAATTCAGGTGGAAACCACTAACTATGCTCTTATGACTACCATCATGGCTACAGAAGAGCCAGTGTACTTCGAAAACGCAGTAGACAAGCCAGAATGGCAAACTGCTATGGATGAAGAAATGGATGCTTTGTATAAAAATAACACTTGGGAATTATGTGACCTTCCACCAGGAAAGAAGGCCATAGCCAACAAATGGGTATACAAAGTGAAGTACAATCCAGATGGCAGTATTTAGAGATACAAAGCCAGATTAGTTGCAAAAGGATTTGCACAACAATATGGCCAAGATTATGATGAGACTTATGCTCCAGTAGCAAAGATGGATTCCATACGGTTCTTGATATCACTAGCGACAATCAGTAAATGGAATGTATATCAGCTTGATGTCAAGAATGCATTTCTCAATGGTTATCTAGACGAGGAAGTCTACATGCAACAACCAGCCGGTTATGTTGAACCAGGAAAGGAGAACAAGGTTTGCCATCTCAAGAAAAGTCTCTACGGCTTAAAACAAGCACCCAGAAGTTGGTACAGCAGAATTGACAAGTATTTTGCTGATCTGGGATACATGAAGTCCAATGCAGATCATACTCTCTACTACAAAGTTCAAGGGGAAGATATTACTATTGCACTTTTGTACGTAGATGATCTGATTGTGATAGGATGCAAGGATAGCTTCATCAGATAATTAAAACAAGACTTATCTGCAGAGTTCGACATGAAAGATCTTGGACTTATGCACTATTGTCTTGGAATTGAGTTCTGGAGAGATTCAGATAGCACATTCATGAGTCAGCTCAAGTATGTTGACAGTCTCCTGAAGAAGTTTCATATGGCAGATTGCAAGATTGCAGCCACTCCCATGGAACAGAGTTTGAAACTTACTAAAGATTCAGAAAAGCCTACAGTCAATGACAGATACTACAGGCAACTCATTGGATCTCTTATATATCTGACAATCACACGGCCAGATATTTGTTATGCAGTAAGCTCACTAGCACAGTTTATGGCAAATCCAAAACAGTCTCACTGGAATGCAGCCAAAAGAGTCTTGAGATACATCAGAGGTACAAGACAGTTTGGGATAGAATACAGAGGAAGTCATCCACGGTTGCATGGATACTATGATAGTGACTATGCCGGAGATCATGAGACCAGGAGATCGACACAGGGATATGCTTTTTTCCTTGGTCAAGGTGCTATATCATGGTTGTCAAACAAACAGCCAACTGTTTCTTTGTCTTCGACTGAAGCATAATATAGAGCACTCACTACAGGTGCATGTGAGGCTATATGGCTCAGAAGACTATTGTCAGAAACAGATTCCTTTGATGAGTCAAAGCCAACAACAATATACTGTGATAATCAATCGGCTCAAGCATTGGCCAAAAATCTAGTATATCACTCTAGGACAAAGCACATTGATGTCAGAGAGCACTTCATCAGAGAAAGAGTGTTACTTGGTGACATCACACTACAGCATTGTGATAGCAAAGAAAATGTTGCAAACATCTTTACCAAACCACTCGGTAAAGAGCTATTCGAGAAACACCGACTAGCTCTTGGTTTGATGCAGAGGAAGGACATTCCCATTAAAGGGGTGTGATGGAATGTAATGCTCAGTCCTTCTTCGATTCCCCAGAATCATCATCTTGAGGAAAGGCCTACTTCATGATGTTGATCTTGAGGGAAGGTGTTGTGAGAGTTCACGCTCAACATCATGTGATCATGTGTGCATAGCACCATCACGTGATCATATGTGCATAGCACTAACCTTATAGAGTGCTATAAAGGAAAGGGTTAGATCCCCTAACCCTAACCCTAAAAGGGTTTGTATATATTCTATTTTTTCAACTAATTCTAGTGTACAGTTAGTCATTTGTGGTGTGCTCTCTAGCTGTGCCCTCTCTCCTCATCTCCACTCTTCTCCTCTCCCCTCTTCATATTTTGTCATCACATTCATAGTATATAGGAAAATACATTAACGCATGTATATATGTATATATCATTTCTTGAAAATATATCATTTGGTCTTATATGCTATGTTGCATTTTGAAGAGACTCCTTTTATTAAAAATAAACTCCCATGAGGTTGAGATGGTGTTCACCTATTGCTCTCCTCAAACGTGTCAAAAATTTTCATCTCCCATAATTTTACATCTTTGTGAGATTACATAGGATTTGGGTTCATTAACAATGTCAACACAATTATTCCAATTTTGCCATCAAAGTCACCAAATTAATTCCACATGAAGGTATTCTGTGTGATATTACATAGGATTTGGGTTCATTAACAATGTCCACACAATTATTCCAATTTTGCCATCAAAGTCATAAAATTAATTTTATATTTTTGTGAGGTTACACTGGATTTGGGCTCCTTAACAATGTCCACACAATTATTCCAATTCTACCATCAAAGTCACAAAATTAATTCGACAAGAAGGGGCTCTAATTTTTTTCTTGTAGAACTAGCAATGCCCTTATTTGTAGCACTTTGTGTAGTAGCTTCTATAGTGAAATGAAAGGAAATATATTTCATTGCACAAAAACCATTATTATCTATTTGGTTTTTCTAGACTAAGTCACTTACAATACATATAAAATCCTTAGGATGGTAAAATACTGACTGGCATATAAAATCAATAGGATGGTAAAAAAATGCTTACCCTAGATACAATAAGTCTCCTTGAATGTATATAGGAGAATTTTTTAATTCAAAATGGAAACATGCATATGTACAAAATTGGGATAAGGAATTGTGAAAAAAGCTTATATTAATTAAAAAAGATGTAACTATTTTAAATTGCCTATTGTTTAAAATGCCTTGGGAGAGGCAGAGCAACAACTAGGCAAAACGGTATTTGCACACTTGAGCTGGTTGCCCATGCATTTGAATCCTTCAAAATGCTTCCTAATACCTTGCAATGTAAGCCACAAGCAAATGTGTCCCTTGTAGTTGGCCATGGCTACGTGAGATGGGTGGATGAGGGGGGGGTCTTGGCTTGCATAAATTAGTTTGCAAAGTGACCATCTTGAGTAAGGGATAGACGTAGTATGATGATTTGGATTAAGGAATCCTTCTAGCAAGCTCCTTAAGAGGAGAGTTATGTAATATCCTTGATTCAATCTATCTATTTGAACTACATGTTGTGGTTCCTAAATTTGTAAGGAGAGAATTTTTTTATAGACAGACACGCAGAACATCCAACGAATGTTCAAAATACACTACAAGTAAAGCTCTAGTTTTGATTTACCCCCCTTAAGTAAACAACAATCCATGATGATGTAAATTATCATCATGCACTCAGATCCCACACCTCCCAAAGCTTTATAAGTTAGAAGGAGGAGCTAACAAAGAGATGAAAAGAAACAAGCTTAGGTGGGAGAGACATGAAGATAGGATTCTCATATATGATAATGGACTTCATAAGATTGGTGGAGTATACAACAAGGCAGAGCTAGATTAGGGCCATACAAAGTGAAGTAATCATCGGGATTAGAGCCCACAAAAGTTTATCACTATAAATCCATACATTAAACAAGGTTGGAGAATTGAATTTTTACTTACATACAACTTTAATTATTTTAGTTTTAAATATATGTATCAACCATGTAAACCCCCACCCCCAAACAACACCCCTAAGTGATCCTCCCCCTCTTCCCCCTTCATTGTGATCACTACTCTTTAAAGAATGCTCCTATCACTTACTCTCGTCCCTATAAAGAAATCAATTTTATTTGTTTGTTAAGTAGGTTTGAAACCCCATAATGTATTAAAGCTCCCAAGTAAAGGATCTCTCTCTCTCTCTCTCTCTCTCTCTCTCTCTCTCTCTCTCTCTCATGATTTCATCCTCTCCCTCATAGGCCACATGATCATAGTTGTGTGTGGTTGTGAAGGAGGTGATTAATGTTCTAACCCTTCCCCTCTAACCTACCTCTCCCCCTCTTACAACCATGTTATGATTAAGCAAGGTTTAACCTACTCCCCTTTCTCCTAGCCCCCTCAAAACCACGTGACTGTGATAAAGGGAGCCTCCAGTAATTGATCCATTAGCATAATTCACCATGTTTGCAAAACAAAAAGCTTACTTGATTAATGCATTCAAACTTGCATTGCTCTATCCGTAAATGGTCTGCAAGTTTAGTAACTCAAGGGAGACTCGTAGAATAGAGAATGTGCACTTCTTAAATACTAGTGTCAATGTTGCAGTAAAAAGATTGTCTTGCTTGCTCCATGCTATCATCCCTACCTAAGGATTGATGGGCAAATAAATCTTGAACCATATCATCAAACACCTCCTCGTGCCTGGCCTCATGAGGTAATGGTGGAAAACTACTATCATCATCACTCCATGCATCCATAACAGTCCCTCCTGAAGATCCCACCTCATATCACCGATGCTTTGCCTCCTCATGATGAGCATAGGGCAACATATGCGGGTGTGGCACTACATCCTGTATCAAATTAGAAAAGGTTTATATATCAAACACTTGAACACCCATAGGTATCTCAATCAACCTCAACGCTTTAACAATTACCATGGATATGGTCACTCTTCATATTTTGAGATGTGACTGAGTGTAATTCTACGTGCATGATGTACATGTTCCCTGGACATCGATCACACATACATTTGATTTTTTCCTCCAACCACATTTCTTGATGGTGGATATGGAGGGATACATCCTCACTGGAGGTGCTTGTTGAAGATGCAAACATCCTACAAATAATAACAACTCAAAATGAAAGTCCAAAATGTTGCAAATTTTACCCCAAAACTATGTAACGCGTCTATCAACATGTCTATGTTGGGATATCTCAAGGTGTATGCCTCAGGCACACCTTGGTTTCTATGTGTGAGTGCTAGAGGCACAGTTAGGTGCCCACAAGCACAGTTAGGTGGTGGAGAGCCACATAGGATGATTGAGAGAGTCTAGGAGCAGATTGAGGAGATGATTGTGGAGCTCTGAAGTCATCAGTGATGTCAGTGAGCATGTATGAGGTGCCTACTTAAGGACCTCACTCTTCTTCATTCTACAAGCAAATAATGCAAGTATTCTGAGTTTGTGTCCACTCTTTCCTTTCCTTTCAGATTTCCAACATGGTATCAGAGCCCTTTGATCCCCCTTGAGCCCATTTTTGCCACATCATCTTCTTCTTCTTCATCTTCTTCTTCTCCATTTTCCTCTTTCTTCCCAAAATCTTTGAGAGCTTGGTTCTCCACCTACAGACGACCATTGCCCAAACCCTCTGAGCTGGAAACTCCTCTAGTATGGGCAAACTTCCACCTGCAAGCAATTGAAGAAAAAACGTCTGTGGTGGCTGCCATTCCCCAAACAGCGCATTTTTTGCCATTTCTTCTACTGGTCAATACTCCCTGCCTGCTCTGCCATTGCCTGAGCCCTCTTAGGAGTAGATGGGCGACCTCAAGACGAAGATTTTGAGCCATTTTTTAGGTCATTTGGTTTAGTAACGAGGGAGAAATTGTCAAAACTCAGTTTCAGTCTGTAGCAACTCTCTCGGGCAAAAGTGCACACCATTTCGTCCAACCTCTGTGCTGGACCCTCTCTGGTATATGAGCTTTCTTTTGCTTTAGAAAGCCCTCTTTTCCTTGCTTTGAAGAGTGAGCTACAAGCCCTCCAATTTCAGCCTTTTGGTTTTGACAGTTTTGGACAAGTTTTTGAAGATGATGCTACATAAAATGCTACTCTAGCATTTCTGGTTTTTTGAAACTTTCAATAACTTCAGTACAAGTGTGGCTTCAGTTTTGTTTTGAATTGCTAGACCTGGTTTTGATTGGAAAGTATTCATTTTAGCCTCTTCTATGAAGCATGTAAGAAGAAGCATCATTGATTGAAATTGGTCACAAGACTTTGCTACATTAAATGCTTATATTTTGAAGCATTTCAGTTGTTATTCTAAGCCCTGTAAGAGAGAAGACACTACCCAATACCTGGGTTAGACCCTCTCATGGCTTGCTTATGCAAAATATGTGAAAAGCCAAAACATAAAGCAATGTCTTGTTATGCTACAAAGGATGAAAATGCCAATCTGACTTCCTTGTTGAAGATTGCCAAAACAATGGTTGCCAAAAAGGAAGCAACTTCAAAGACAGAAAATGCAAATCTACTTTCAGTTGATGAGCCTCCACAAGATGAGGCATCCTTTGAAGATTATGCATTTTAAATCATCTCTATGTATGCTCCAGATCTCTTTTTTTATGTCAAGGTACTTAGCCTGGATAGTCCGCCAAAATGAATGAAATAAATTATTGTGTTTTTGTGTGTTTTGTAAACACCTCTGGTCACCTTATGATGTAGGCCATGTGTATGTTTTGCTCCATGGTACCTCCTGCAGACATTGTGTGCATGTACATGCAGGGGAGATAACCATTGGAAGGTCTTTTTGTATCCCTTTTGTTTACCTTACACCCAAGGGAACCCTTGCTAGCATGAGAACCTAGCCATAGATTAATCCTTGACCACCATGAGATGGCATGAGAAACTATGAGACTAGATGTATCCTTGACATAGCCTGAGGCATTCCCTTGAGGGGGGGTTTGTTGGGATCTCGTTGGGATATCTCAAGGTGTATGCCTCAGGCACACCTTGGTTTCTATGTGTGAGTGCTAGAGGCACAGTTAGGTGCCCACAAGCACAGTTAGGTGGTGGAGAGCCACATAGGATGATTGAGAGAATCTAGGAGTAGATTGAGGAGATGATTGTGGAGCTCTGAAGTCATCAGTGATGTCAGTGAGCATGTATGAGGTGCCTACTTAAGGACCTCACTCTTCTTCATTCTACAAGCAAATAATGCAAGTATTCTGAGTTTGTGTCCACTCTTTCCTTTCCTTTCAGTTTACCAACAGTCTATCCACACGTTTGTACTATGAAACGCGTCTATAAAAATGTCTATTATATAGTATAGATGCACCAATAGACACGTTTTTAGATGCGCTAACTAGTTTTCAAACCTACATTTCCTCACTCCATTGCACTTGCATTCCCTTCAACTTGTATACCCATCTCCAAGAGGAACTCATCTCCACGCATACACATTCATCTCCAAGCATACAAGAGAAGAGGGTTAAGAAGGAAGCCACAAGAGAAGAAGGAGAAGAAGCTTTTGAGAAGAAGGAGAAGAAGCTTTTCATACCTCTACCCAAGGTAATTCTCTTGTCACTTGCTCTTCTCTCTCAATCTATGATGCTTCTTGTACGTGTGGAAAGTTGTTTTCTTCATATTCATCCTCTGTCGCATGAAAGAAAGAATGTTTTGGGGACCTGAGTACTTTTGTTCTATGTGGGGGTTGGCTGGTTTGTTGTTGTCAGTTTTTGTTAAGATTCTTTGTCAGAGTGCATCAAACTAATTTTTGAATTGTGCACCCGTGCCTATAGATGCACTGTTAGCCACCATGTGTATAGACTCACTACGATAGTTTTCTCCTTCTTCAACCCTTCTCCTTCTCGTCTCTTTCTCCTTCTCCTTCTCCTTCCCCTTCCCATCTTCATTCTCCTTCTCCTTCCCATATCCCTTCTCCTTCTCTCCCTTCTCCTTCTCCTTCAGCTTTTATTTTCCCTTCTCCTTCAGTCCTTTCCTTTTCACTTCCCCTTCTCCTTTTTCCCATTTTCCTTCTTCTTCTCCTTCTCCTTCCCTTTTCCTTTTCCTCTTTTCCTTTTTCCCATACTCATTCCTTCTTCTTCTCCTTATCTTTCTCTTCTCTTTTTTGATCTTTTCCTTCTCCCTTCCCTTGCATGCATGTTTAAGTTGAATTTTCAATGCCTTAAGCATTCATGAGGAAATAAGGGATTGCATGAGGGAAATTGGGATAAAGCATGAGGGCAGGATAGGGAAAGAGGGCATGCATGATGGAAATCGTGGGATTGCATGAGGGAAATGATGAGATTGCATGAGGAAAATTGGGATAAAGCATGAGGGCATTGATAGGGAAAGAGGGAATGCATGATGGAAATAAGGGATGCATGATGAGAAGCATAGGATCAATTCATATGAAAAAAGATTTGATGCATATGTTTCATATAGCATAACTCTTTTATGCATATGCACATGCATAACTCTTTTATATATGCATATGGAATGAGGACATGCATGATAGAAATAAGGGATTGCATGAGGGAAATTGGGATAAAGCATGAGGGCATGATAGGGAAAGAGGGAAATAAAGGATTGCCTGAGGGATTCCTCTTTTCTCTTTTCTTCTCTGCTCTTCTTATGTTCTTATCTTCTTTCTTTCTTCTCTTTTCTTCTCTTCTCTTCTTTCTCTTATTACTCTTATTCTATTCTCTTTCCTCTTTCCTCTTTTCTTCTTTCTCTTTTCTTCTTTGCTCTTCTTATGTTCTTCTCTTCTTTCTTTCTTCTCTTCTCTTCTCTTCTCTACTCTTCTTGTCTTCAACCCTTCTCCTCTTCTCTTCTAATCTTATCTCTCTGCAGTTTGTCATGTGGCCAGGAAGCTCTTCAAGAGGCTCATGACCCTTGAGATGCCTTCTTATATCAATTATATAACATTTTGTGGCATCCTCCCACTCCACAAGAGTTATATACATATATGACAAGCACTCAAAACACCCCTCATGAGTCGAGAGTAGAGACTCAAAACCACCC
Source organism: Dipteris shenzhenensis (assembly GCF_047967505.1). NCBI lineage: Eukaryota > Viridiplantae > Streptophyta > Polypodiopsida > Gleicheniales > Dipteridaceae > Dipteris > Dipteris shenzhenensis. The sequence continues at coordinate 24,622,894 of NC_141619.1, forward strand.
AACACCCACACTACTTGAGATTACTCCTGTGGAGTCAAGACAGCCCATCAAGTGTGGCAGAGCTATGCCAACCATCTCCCCTATGGGCGGTCAAGATTTCCTTCTCCCTTGTAAGTAGGAGTCCCTTCTAGATCATGGATCCGCCAACCTTCCCTTGTGTAGTCGGGTGTCCCTTCTAGATCACAGAGCCACCAGCCTACTCTCGTGCAGTCTCGAGAGTCCCTTATCTAGAGGCGAGTGCCCATCACAATAGCTCATCTCATGACATGGCAGCAGGCATAGTAGTAGGGAGAGCTCCTAGCACAAGATGCATGGGACAGTGCTTTGGGGTAAGCACTAGGGGTGGGGATGATTCAGATCCAGATGTGCCAAAGGTTGATGCTACAATCTACTATGATATCACTGAGAAAGACTACATAATCCTGCTAGTATGACGATGGATAGTGGACTTCGGCAAGTCACATTGTGAAGCAACACTGCTGCTGCAAGGTGGGGCAAGGGGATCAATGGGAGATGGTAGGTTGGATGGGGGAAGGGAGGCACGAAGGGGAAGGGGGGGAGGGGGAGGGGGAGGGGGAGGGGGGAGGGTGGAGGGGGAAGAGGTAGAGGTGGAGGGCAAAATGTAGGTGGCTAGGGGAAGGGCAGAGGCTGGAGGTAGGGGAGCAGATGAGGATGTGGAGGGGGGGACAATGGAGGTGGGGGTGGGGGTGGGGGTGGGGGTGGAGGTGGAGGTGGAGGTGGAGGTGGGATGTAGAGGTGGAGGTGGATCCGTGGTGGCAGCGCGAGCTCTAGCTCTAGAGGCTCTCTTGCACTCATGAGCCTTCCGCTTACACTCCCGGTCAATGAGAATTGAGGGGGGTTCCTACATCTTTCACGTCTACTAGCTCTACGGCTTTGAGAACCCATTCTCAATGAAAGTAGGATGGAAGGTGTGACAAAGTGATGGGGAGGCAAGAATGGCTAAGAATGGGTGAAATGAATCAAAACGTGGTGTCTTATAGAGAGCCTCAGCTCATCCACTAGATTGCTCTTACTCATCCACTAGATTGCTCTTGATTATTATTGGTGGAGAAGGTGCTAAGATTGAAAATAATTGGCTACTAAAATTACGTTGGATTTTGTTTTGAAACTAATTTTTGTGGTCTACTCCAAATACCTCGATTGTGGTCATAAACCATGACAATTTGATTTGTCATTTGATTATTTTGCCATTTCCAAATACCTCGATCATGGTCATAAACCTCGATCGAGGTATTCTATGCCTCATGCACACCGTGGTCATAAACCTTGATCGAGGTATTCTATGCCTCACGCACATCACGGTCATAAACCTCGATCAAGGTATTTTATGCCTCACGCACATCGTGGTCATAAACCTCGATCGTGGTATTCTATGCTTCACGCACATCGTGGTCATAAACCTCGATCATGGTATTATATGCTTTACGCACTCAAATCACATGCATGTATAACTTACCATGCATGTTGATGATGTGGCTCGCCATCATCATGATGTGTATACATGTGGCTAATGTGGCACCATGCATGATGATGATGTGGCAATATGGTGTGGAATATATGAGTCTCTTCCATGATGTGGAAATGTGATGTGGCATGATGAGTTGGCATTCATGAGGTGGTAGATTGACATGGCAAATTTCGGTGGAGGGATTGGTGACGTGCCAATGTTGACGAGGTATGCCAAGGTGGCAAAGTGTGATGACATGGCTCCAAGAGTTCCTATGATGTGGAATGATGAGGTGGCACATGTGGCTGATGTGGCAGCATGTGTGGCAATCTAAGGTGACATGGCAAGGAGTGATGTCACATCTCCTTGATGACATGGCACCATGCAGTCTAACAACATGGCATGGTTGCAAGGCAAAAATAGATGACTCAGCCTTCCACATGGGCAGGATGCACACTCCAAAGGCTTGCCACTAGGGTCGGTGATGCCCAAGCCTAATACCAAGCCTACCTTGTCTTGGTATTAGGCTTGGGTGGCCCTTTTTCCCCCACAAAAGGGAGATTTCAATCTTGGAGGCCATATTGTACGTTTCCCTTATCAAATTCAACCAAAATTTTTTCATCTTATTCATCATGCAGAGGACTAAAAATATTGACATTTTTGAAATGTTTAGTCATGTTTGAGAATTACTAGCTTTATTTTGAATATTCTTTGTTGATCCTCTAAGGAGTAAAAGTAAAAATTAAACTTTAATCTTCCTAAATCTAACCGTTGGATTTGGGATTTGATGATTGAACCACACACCCTTATGTGCCTACTAACCTTCCACCGAATTGGATTTGCTTAATTATTCAAAATACTAAAAAAATATGGTGTGCTACTAAAATGCATGTATCTTATGACTTTATTTATTATAAATAATTATTTATAATTAGATAAATCAAATAATTACCAATAAATCAAGTTAAGCTCTACATAATGTAAAGAGACCACCTACAAAGTTTCAATAACATTTAATCTAAAATGAGTGAGAAATTTAGAATTTAATATGACACTCTATTCGTGACAAAGGTGTGATCGCCGAACCATGCCATGTGACACAAAGAAATTTTTTGTGTGTGCATCAAATTTTCATTCAGACTATACCATTGTGTGCACAATAGCATGTGTAATGTTGTGTGTGAAGACTTCAAAGACTAGATCCATAGGGAAGTAGGTGAGATTTGCATTTTTGTGTGCTAAAAAGCTTGTTTTTCCACCTCCTAAGGATTGGGGAGTGAACAAAAAGTAGACACCCTTAGGTTGCTACTTCCCATATATATAATGGATGACATAGAATATTAGGGTGTTTTGCACCCACCAAAACTTGTGTGGCTCTCTCTTCTGGCTCTCCCTCTCTCTCACCTTCTTCCATTCCGCTTTCGTTGTTGAGATCTCTCAACTGGTATCAGAGCATAGGTGTTCTAGTTGAGCCTAAGTATGAGCCTAGAGTCCAAAGTCTATTGTTGCATCCTGGTGTGCAGAGACTCCGTAGAAACCTTTGGAAAGTTCTCTGAGTGGTTTTGGAGCAAAAAAGAAGTTTTTAATGATTCTCCTATTCGTTTGACTACTAAGAGTCCGTGGAATGACCTGTAGAGGCAACCATTTCCTGCTTTTGGTTTCCATTTCACTTTGGGAGTTCAAAAACACCGTTATTTTTGAATTTGGCATCATTTTGTTGGATTTTTGACTCACTGTCTCTACTTCAACGTTTTTCTGCCAGTGTGTTGGAACTCGAGTTTGAAGCAACCATTCATAGATATGTCACTTTCGGTGGACTCAAGAGGTCCTAAAACATTTGTATTGCTCATCATTTGCACTCCAATGGTGTTTACAAATAGGTTTGTTTGCAAAAAAAATTTTTGTTCCGTGTGTTGGACCTGATGATTGGGACCACATTTTCTAAAACCATCTATTCCATTGCATTTTGGAGGCCTTAAAACCCCTACCTGCCATCTCTTGTGCAATTCCATGGCAATTTGGAAAAGTTCCGTCTCTCTGAGGCTCCGAATCTTTTTGTTTCTTTGTCAAAAATCCATTCAAAGGTTCAAACATTTGATTTTTGGATTATAGGTTAACTGCAAGGGTTGACTCTCCATTTCCCATTCATCGGTTGGGATTTTGGAGTTCTGCCAGAAGAGAGATGTTTGTAGATTATCTTGCCGAGTTTAATTATTTAGTGATACCCAAGTTTTGAGGCATCTCAGGTTCTATTTTCACTAGCGATCATTGCCATGGAGTCATGATTTTTGGATATACCTTATGCAAATCACTCTTGTTGCAGTAGTCTAAGCCGTGTGTGCTCATGAATTCATGGTTTGCATTGGGTTGCAGTGGATGCTTTATAGGCCATTTGGATGCATTGAGATCCTTGTTGGATGCACTGATAGGTCTAGATTGTTGCCTTGTGGGATGCTTTATTGATGGACGTTTAGCGCACAAATGCTATTTTATACTAGGGATTACTTTGGCATTTTGTTGATGCATATGCTCATGGACAACATTTATGCTTGATGCATTTTGGCACTTATTGGCATTGGGATTGCCATTTGTTTTGCCATTGCAGCTAGGATTTTCTTTGGGGCCAGATTTGCTCATATGGATGCATAGTATATGCACATGAGTCAGACGCATTTTGATGCTTTGAGCCTTTTAGGTTTGGTGATGTTACCTTCCATTTTGGCATACACATTTGGGTGCACCTGGTATTTGGTGTGATTCTTTCTTACATGCACTAGCGTTTGGGATTTTGTTTCATTTGCATCATGGCATCCTCTTCCACATTGTCTAAAAAGGAGTTTTTCAGCATTAAAAAGTTTGATGGGACAAACTTTTCTTTATGGAAAGAATAGATAAGGGATGTGCTTATTCAAAAGAAGCAGATTAAACTCTTGGTAGGGATTTGGAGCTAAGCCTACAGATATGTCTGAGGATGATTGGAATGAGTTGGATGCATTAGCAAAGTCTATTGTTAGACTTCATCTTGCAATTCACAGTAGTAAATGAGCAGACTACGAAAGATTTGTGGAAGAAATTATGTGCCACTTATGAGAAGGAAACTGCCTCAAATAAAGTTTACCTCAATGTGAAGAGGTTGTTTGAGCTATAGGTGAAGAAGCAGGTCTCCATTGCTTCTCACTTGAATGAATTCAATATTATTTTCACTTATGGTAGTGGAAAGATGAGGGAAAGACATGTTGTGCACATCTTGGAAATAACTATGCATGTGCTAGTGGGAGCAAGTGGCATAAAGTTTTCTTTTGCAAATGGGTTTGCATTTGTTTTAAAAAATGTGAAACATGTTTCTAAGCTGACCAACAGTCTTATTTCATCGAGTCAGCTAGATGATGCTGGTTTTTAGACCACCTTTAGTTTTTAGGGTTGGAAAATTCAAAAAGGGCTCTATGGTTTGCAGACCACCTTTGGTTTTTAGAGTTGGAAAATTCAGAAGGCCTCTATAGTTTTGGCAAGAGGTGCCAAGTGTGGGACATTGTATCCCTTACATGAATTAGGGGTGTCTGATCATGTTGTTGCAATAACCAAGTAGCCAAGTACTTCTTTGTGGCATTGCCGATTAGGGCACATGAGCGAAAATGGATTGAAACTCTTATGCACCGCATTTGAGTTTTTCTGACTTTGAATTTTGTGAGCATTGTCTCTATGGGAAGCATATAAAATCAGCCCATAAAAGAAGGGGAAATAAAGAGCTTGAAAGGCTTGATTTGGTGCATTTGGATGTATGTGGTCCTATGCCTACACAATCATTAGGCGGGCTGAATACTATGTGACATTCATTTATGATGCAACTAGGAAAGTGTGGGCTTATGCTATAGCTCTTTTGTTCCAAGGCGGACTATGTGATGCTTACTGATTGTAGGGAGCCTTCTTGCTATAGGGACGCCATGATGCACGAGGATCAGCGCAAGTGGGAGTATGCTATGCAATCAAAGATGAGTTCACTCATAAAGAATAAGACTTGGGACTTGGTTTCTTTGCCACATGGAAAGAATGCATTGCCATGTATGGGTCTACAAGATGAAGGTTACAAGTGATGATGTGCCTAAGTACAAGGCCTGTTTGGTTGCTAAAGGGTTCAAGCAAGAGAAGGGTGTGGACTTTGATGAGATCTTCTCTCTAGTTGTGAAGATGAGCACACTTAGATGTGTACTTGGACTTGTAGCAACAGAGGATATGGAACTTATGCAGATGTCAAGACAACTTTCTTGCATGGGGATCTGCATGATGAAATTTACGTGGTACAGCCAAAAGATTTTGAAGAAAAGGCAAAGAGCATTTGGTCTGCAAGCTGAAAAAGAGTCTCTATGGCCTTAAGCAAGTGCCTAGAGAATAATATCAAAAGTTTGATGCTTTCATTCTGCTCCAAGGTTTTAGAAGAAGTGAGATTGATCACTACCTCTACACTAGAAGGGCTAAGGATAATAGCCTGATACTCCTTGCACTTTATGTGGATGATATGCTATTGGCTAGCAAGAATGCTTATGAGCTAGATGCATTGAAGTCCAAGTTGCATGCGGCCTTTAACATGAAGGATTTGGGACTTGCAGGTCATATTCTTGGTATGCACATCACGCATGACCAGAGTAGAAAACTCCTTTGGCCTTCACAGAAGGAGTATGTTACCAAAGTGTTGTAGTGTTTCAATATGGAGGGAGAAAAGGTAGTAAGTACTCCATTGCCTCCATATGTGAAACTGAGTCAAGTAGATAGTCCCAAATCAAATGAGGAGAGAGCCATGAACCTGACATTGCATTTGCAGTGGGAGTTGTTAGCCGATATATGGCTAATCCAGGAAAGAGGCATTGGGAGGCAATTCAGTGCATCATGAGGTACATGAAGGGTACGAAGGAGATGTGTATCTGCTTTGGTAGAGGAGAGATGCGTGTACTTGAGTACATAGATTCAGACTATGCATGGCATGTGGATAGTAGGAGATTCACTTCTGGTTATGTATTCACCTTTGTAGGTGGTGCAATGTCATGGATGTCTTGAGCACAAAAGTGTGTTTCCTTGTCTACCACAGAGGCCAAGTATGTTGCAGCCACAGAGGGTTCCAAGGAGGCTATATGGCTTGATCGGCTAGTGGGAGATTTGGGGATTCATATAGGTGTATCGACATTGCATAGTGATTCCATGAGTGCTATTCAGCTAGCACAAAATCTAGTCTTTCATGCAAAGACCAAACACATTGAGGTTAGATACCATTTCATCATGGAGGTACTTGAGGACTAGTGCATAGAGCTTGTCAAGGTTCATAACCGTAGTATGTTGCAGCCAGAGGGTTGGGCTATATGGCTTGATCGGCTAGTGGGAGATTCAGGGGGTTCATACAGGTGTACCAACATTGCATAGTGATTCCATGAGTGCTATTCAACTAGCACAGAATCCGGTATTTCATCATGCAAAGACCAAACACATTGAGGTCAGGTATTGAAGGACAAATTGATGCAATGGGATCTAGAGTCCTAAGGTCTAAGGTTGTGAGTGTGTGAATACATGGTGTGCCTGGATAGGTGTTAGTGAGTGTGATTGATGATGTGTCAGTCACAATAGTTGTGTGATTGAGAGAATCATGGAGCTGATTGAGAGATTTGTGGATCTAGATGCTCTACTGAGCTCACATGTGATGTCACTACTAGATGTAACTGGAGCCTATATATTGGGCCTATTTGTCTTGAATAAACTCTCTCTTTTGCCTTACTTGCTGAATCCTTTTTGCAACTCCAACATGTGGTATCAAAGCATTGGTTCACTCTCCTTGAGACGTCTTTGAGTGCCATGTCATCATCTTCTTCACCATGAAGGTTTTTGAAGCTTTTCTTCTCCTTCTTCCCATGAAATTTCCAAGTGCTTGTTCTCCATAATCTCTAGACCATTGCACCTGCCATTTCAACTATAGTTTCCCCTTGTCAGGGCGCACTTCTAGCTAGGATGAATTGAAGAAATAGGGCATCTACAACCCTGCTACTCCTCGCTCCATTCTATGCCATTTCTTCAAATCCACCTTGTTAGAGCCACCATTTCAAAAATGGCATGAGGTGCACTTAGGCCCTATGGGCTACTTGTTGGTAAATTTTTAGGGCAAATGGTCAAGGGAATGAGGAGAAACTAAGCAAAAACCAGTCGGGTCTTGAAGAAGACATGGTTTTTGGAGGTGGAGAAGATGCTGCTACCCCTAGTGGTGTGAAGCTTCTCACGTAGCCATGGCCAACTACAAGGGACACATTTTCTTGTGGCTTACATTGCAAGGTATTAGGAAGCATCTTGAAGGATTCAAATGCACGGGAAACCAACTCAAGTGTGCAAATACCGTTTTGCCTAGTTGTTGCTCTGCCTCCCCCAAGGCATTTTAAACAATAGGCAATTTAAAGCAGTTACATCTTTTTTAATTAATATAAGTTTTTTTCAGAATTCCTTATCCCAAATTTGTACATATGCATGTTTCCATTTTGAATTAAAAAATTCTCCTATATACATTCATGGAGCCTTATTGTATCTAGGGTAAGTATTTTTTTACCATCCTATTGATTTTATATGCCAGTCAGTGTTTTACCATCCTAAGGATTTTATATGTATTGTAAGTGACTTAGTCTAGAAAAACCAAATATATAATAATGGTTTTTGTGCAATGAAATATATTTCCTTTCATTTTGCTATAGAAGCTACTACACAAAGTGCTACAAATAAGGGCATTGCTAGTTCTACAAGAAACAAATTAGAGCCCTTTCTTGTGGAATTCATTTTGTGACTTTGATGGTAGAATTGGAATAATTTTGTGGACATTGTTAGTGAACCCAAATCTAGTGTAACCTCACAAAGATGTAAAATTAATGTTATGAATTTGATGGCAGAATTGGAATAATTGTGTGGACAATTGTTAATGAACCCAAATCCTATGTAATATCACATGATCCGCATTTTATAGGATGCATATGTGCCAAAACCGATAATTGCAAACATGGAAAAAATAATAGATTTAGTAATAGGAGTGTGCCGATCACGAAACCAAGAAAAAAGTAGTTGGCACGAAAACTGACGTAACTTTTTGCTTCGAAGTCCGATTAAGTGCTCAGAAAGAAGAGCACAACAAGAGCTACGCTTTGCAAACGATTTGCCACTAATAACTTTCTCAAATTTGCACCAAAATACCTCCAAAAAACCACATCAAGTTAGACATGTCAAAATCGACAAGAGAACTTATAAGCAATGAGATATTGTTTAAGCTACACATTTCTCCATTTTGCATCCAAGTGTGGGTGGATATTAGTTGGCCTAAGCGAGCCCACCACCGACACTGGACACTTTTTAAAAGGATATGAAAACTCACAAAGTATTTTGGAAGCTTTTTTAATCCTTTCTTCCTTGTCCTTCTTTGTTTTTATCGACACTCCAGCAAAGCCAAATTCTCAGGAATGTGAATAGTACAAGGTCGGTGCAGCATATATAAGAAAATGCACCATGCGGTATGTTTCTATTATCGCGCAGTATATACCACAACACCACATGGTATAATAAGGGACCATGCGGTGTATAAACTACCCGTGCAATATGCGTTAATACTTGGCGGTATGATAGCAATGATACCACATGATAGTGTGGATTTATCGTGAGGTAACAGGCTATAGCCAGTTTTTCGATTAAAAATCATGGCAGGGGCGAATTAAAATGCTCTTGTGTGGGTTAAAAAACATTTAAAACATTTTAATTTGGCTATTAAAATGCCCGTTTTAATTCCCCCACGAATCCCTGACCCAAACTTAGTGTGAAAGCTCTCAATATCTTGAGAAAATTCTCAGCTTTTTTCTATCAAAAGTACTGTAAAGTAGCATTGGCAACCTTAGTGCTAGTATAGACAGCAAACTTATCGAAATAGGTATTGATGATCGTGGCATATATCGGCACAAATACCAATGAAAACTTTGAGTGCATGCATTGAAGATAATTACCGACACTCACTTAGTTACCAATGCTTTGCTTTTTTTTTTTACATAATATTTTTTCTTAGTTGTAAAAAAATTCAAAGTACATAAAAGCTTTGCAAAGAAGTGATAGAAGATAGCAAGCAGCAAAAAGAAATAATCATAACTTTCTTACCTGAAATCGGAATATATTGATCCAGCCAGTCAAAATAGCTTGCGCATACGCTTCGAACAAGCCAATGTGCACTGTTTTCATCAATCATGACCATAACACTTATTTACGATGCATCGTTGATACCTTTTGCATATCAACTCAAAACCTAGTGATCAAGTAGTCGAAATGACCAGAAAGAACGTTCTGTGAATGATTGTGTTGTTAGATTGACAAAAAACATATTGCTTTCTCCTCACGGTCATGCTAGAGCATAGCTAGGCTTTGATACCATGTTGAGAGGAAGAGAAAGAGGAGAGAGACGAACACAAGAGTTGTGTTCAGAGGAAGAGAAAGAGGAGAGAGAACAACACAAGAGTTACTCCCAAGAAAGTGATTGTATTCGTAGATCATAGGCGTATATATAGTTGAGGACTAGGCTGAGTTAGGGCAAGCTATATATAACTCTAACAAGCATAGGGTCCCCTCATGCAATGTTGCTCACATTAGATGGGACAAGTAGAAGGTTGAGTATGGGTGTGGGTGCTCCAAGTGACAAAATCAGTCACTATGTTCACTAACAATAAAAAAAAAACAAAAATCAAAAGTGATTTCAACATCATTATGAGCTCGCGAATATTGTGCTTAATGTATGGTAGGATGTTAGGATTGCACCTTCCTACAAGTAGCCTCTCAAGTGCCACAAGTTGACAATCATAAGAGTCTCTGATTGCATAAGCTTGTTTAAGAGTCTCCTAGTCATGTGTTAGCCACAACACCTTCTTTCATTTTGCCTCCGGACTACCAATGGTTGGTTGGATATGGGAAGGTGACTTCTTTGACAATTTCCCTACAATCATAAGAGTGTAAGGCTGCATAAGCTCATTTAAGGACTCTTGACCATGCATTTGCCACCTCACTTCCCCTTCAAAAACCAAAGTACTTGATCTTATAGTCTCCATCTCAACTTTTGGTTAACTGGTAAACCTTTGATGAATCAGGATTTCACTATCATATTAATGGGTTTCCTTTTTTCTATGGTATGGCTCTGTAGAAAAATAAGGCATTTGCTAACCTTTAATGAAAGTGATTAGGAATTTTACTAGAGGTTTCATTCTTTCATTAGCTCCCATGAGGTTGAGATGTTCACCTATTTCTTTCCTCAAAGAGTGTCAAAATTTTGTATCTCCCATAGTTTTATATCTTTGTGAGATGACATGGGATCTAGGTTGAATAATAATGCCTAAATCAATTCTTTCCAAGTCCCCCATACTTTTACATCTTTGTGAGTTGCCATGGGATCTAGGTGGAATAATAATGCCTAAATCAATTCTTTCCAAGTCTACCATCAAATTCTCACAATCAATTCCAGAATAGGGTATTCTCTGTTTTGGAGCTAGAACTAGCAATGCTCTTATTTATAGTCCTTATCTATTGATCATATCTCAAAGAAATGAAATATATTTCATTGCACCAAAACCATAGTTGTCTATTCAACTAAGTGTTGCATCATATTATAATATCGTTGTTTACCATTAGAGTGACCTTAACATGATAGCATGCAAGCATCACCCTCTTGTGATGCTCACAATATTTACATTAGATGGGAAAGTTAACAATTTATGTTTACTTATCCCGTCTCATAAAAACTTCTCATGCATGTCCTACATTATCTAGATGACCAAGGCACATCCATAAGGTTGACCATGGGTACCTTTCTTGCACTTTGTGCATGCTACCACTAATAAATCCAGACATGATTCTATTCACTTACAAAAGGTGATACAACATCATGGTTAGATTGGGAACACTATGCTATCCCATCTGTATATAGACTTAACATATGGTAGGGTGCAGGTCCCATCCATACTTTCCTATAGGTAGCCTCTTAATTGCCACTAGTGAGATGTCATGTAGGAAGGTGCCTCCGTCGGCACTTTTCCTATAGTCATGATAAGGGTTTACAATTGCATAAGCTTGTGTAAGGGCCTAGTAGCCATGCATTGGTCATAGCACCTTGCATCTAGCCTCTTGACTTCCACTAGTCAATTGCATCATACTCTTAAATTTGGCGATGATTATGGATGACATTTCCAAGGATGATTATGCAACAAATTGCAAAATACTTTTTTAAATGGGCATTGCTTTTGCAAAATAGACTTGGATTATTGCAAGATCAATCCGTAGATCAGCCTTGCATGGGGAAGGGAGGTATATATAGAACGCATAAGCAGGCCAACCCATTACAAAGAATGCTACCATACTGCAACGCGGGTGCTGGCACGAGTGAGGTGAGGAAAAGTTTAGCAGTTTCATGTTGTTAGGGTATTTAGGGGTTAGTATGGTTTAGTTTTAGGGGTTTTTTGTCTACATATAACTAGTAAGGTAAAAGTAACAAAAATGCAATAAAACAAGAAAAAGTATAGTATTAAAAAAAAAAATCCTCTAAGTTAAATTAAAAAAGTTGCCACCGTTAAATTAAAGAAGATAACTTGGTTGAGTGTGGGAAGAAGGGGATAAATGAGATCATAAAATTAAAAAGAACAAAGAATCTGGTTATGAACATAATTAGGTCATAAAAGGCATAAATTCTAGAATGAGGGGGAGTCCTAATTGAAGACATTAAGTCATTAAGAGTTTACCTATCACATAGAATTCTCCTAGAAGAAGTTGACATTTTTATTACCAAAGCTTATAATTGACCAATACCTTGGCAGAGGTTCCATAAGGGGGGCCGTAAGTACATAAGGATGATGTGCATGTGTGTGTATGTGGTAGTGTGGTCAGTAGGATATGGGTGTGCGTAGAGTATGAGAGGTCTATGTTGTTTGTCTGCATGCATGTGTGTGTGTACGTACATGCGTGCGTGTGTGTGTGTGCGTGTGCATGCATGTGTGTGTGTGTGTGCACGTGCGTGTGTGTTTTAAAAAAGTGCTTAATCCAAAAATTGATAGCCATACACTTACTTGGTCTCACACACACACACACGTACTCGTCATTAGGCCAACAATTATGAACCATAAACTTTTTCACATACTAAGTATCTACACTTGTCAATCAAAATAGGGGATTGTTCTAAAAAATTTGAGACACAGACATAACCCCAATTGATGCACACAATAAAAAAGACATAAAACTAGAGAAGAGCAAACGACTAGGAAACTCACCAAAATTGTCTCAAGAAGCTCTCACAAATGGTAAGCTATCAGAATTATATGGTGAAATAAGGTAAAACCTCTGCTTTATGTATTTTCACTTATAGCTACCGAACACTGTTTTTTTAATACACAGTGCAATAAAATATGCCAACCACCGCATGCGCAAATCAATTGATGGGGTCATCTTAAAATCATCATGTAGTACAAGAAATATTGCATGATATTTTTCCTATTTATCAAATGTATTAATCCTTTAAATTATGTGATTAATGCCCAATCAACCAATGTTCCTCCTCACTTTCAAAATATAACTTTTTTTTGTTTATTTTGTTTCAATCAATTAAAAATTTTTAAATCTTACTTTTAAGTTTGAATCAATTTTTAAAAGACTTTCCTAGCATTAGACTGCCTAATCTGGGTCATAGCCATAAGTTTAAGCCAAAACAAGCCTAGTAGCCCAATATGTTATCCAACCAAAGTAGTAGGAATTAGATAGTCTAATCTTGCTCATAACTATATCTACAGTTGCCAAATTAATTCACGATGTCATTTATGGTTGGAAGTTATCTCATTCGCTTGGAACGGATCGAGGATCCTATACGTACCACTTATGCTTCTATCATATTGAAGAAAATTAATCCACCACAACCCATCTTGAAGAATTTATCACAAAATAGCATTGTGAGAGCAATGAGCACTTCTTGCAATAATGTAAACATATGTTAGTATCACAAGAAACTCTATCACAATAGATTATGTCTTGAAAGGGAGGGGGGGTCACCTTATAAACAAGTTAATGAAACATTATTCTAGACTAAGTGACTTACACTATGTATAAAGGCATTAATGTGCATTGGGGACTTTTAAATTCTAAATGGAAACATGCATATGTACAAAAGTGTGGCAAGAAATTGTGAAAACCCTTGTATTAATTTAAATATTAAATGGGCGATTTTTAAAAAATTTTGCTTCCATGAATTAGTGTGCAAAGTGACTTTCTTGGGTATGTGATAGAAGTATTCTAAAGATTTGGTTTCTCTAGATCAATAAACCCTTCTAAATAAGTTCCTTAAGAGGAGAGTTACATTGCCCTTCATTAAATTAGGAGTTGAATGACATGTCATTTGGTTTTTCAAATTGTATGGAGAGGCAAGGGCAAAGCTCAAATAGACATTGACAACACAATGAGCCATGAAAAACCCAAGCTCAAGGATAATTTTCATTTTGCTATTTTGCTCCCTCCTTCCAAGGTAAGCCTCATTAAATGAGCTTTCATTTTGCTATTTTGTTCCCTCCTTCGAAGGTAAGCCTCATTAAATGAGCTTTCCATTAAATCCGCTTTCAATGGATACGTTAGGTGGGAATGGTAGAGCAAAAATGAAATAGATTTTTTTAAAATGTGAGCAACGTGCAAAGAGATTCCCATTCAATGGTGGCGCGTAGCATGGCTCCTTTCAACATAATTGAGTAGGGAGTTTCCAAGGAATATAGGTGCCTTCAATGTTTAGGGGTACACAACAAAGCTTAAAACCAAAAAAGGAAAAAAAGTACCCCGACATAGTGTTGAATTTGACCAAGTACTATTGGACCAAGTCAAAGCATCAACATAGTGTTGAATATTCTTGTCATATATATTAGTGATCCTCGTCTTGAAATAGTTTAAGAGATTAACGTGCTCGAATATCTCAGATTGCCAACGCAGTTTTCCGCCGAAAGCTAAAGCTTCGCTAAAAGAAATATGGTTTTGTCTTTCAAGGGATAATTTAATATTGTGTCTTTCGTAGTCAACTTTCTAACGTTATATCTTAAAATGGCTTGATTCTCAATCTTTTAGATGGGCACGCAGATAGTTCAATGAATGTTTTGGCGCATGCAAGTGAAATAATAACTTAGTCATCCACTCTTAATAACTTAGTCATCCACTCTCAGCATGCAATGTAAGGAATGCTTGGCAAAACAAAACTCTTTCGAGCTTTGTCCCTTTTAATATGCCTTCCTAGGCTGCTTTTCACAGTCAACCCACTCACAAAAAGAGATGTTCAGCTAATATTTTGCAATATCATCGTGCAGAGTCAGCTCCATGCTCATCGCTACAAGCTCTGCTTTCGCTTTACCATCGCGTGCGCAGCAGATTATATACTTTGTCGGATGTCTTGCCCTGACGATAGATTATCATCATGCTCTCAGCTCCCTACACCTTACAAACTTCTCGCACTGATATATAATCAGCTATGCTTTCGATCCACCTCATGCACTCGCTCCTCGTAGCAGCTTGCAAGATCTTCGTTTTCCCAGAGTTGTAAGAATGGGCCGCTGGTTGCCAGACGAAGACGAGAGGCAGGAGCCAAGACAAGCTCATTTGTTATCTCATCTCTTCTCCAGTTCTCCCCATGGTCACGTGCTATCGGTCGAGGGAGTTCTACATAGACACGACATCCTTGCATTGGCGGACCGCTGTCGAAATGGATTGAAGGGCACATATGGCAGTATGAGTCACGTAAGAACAGCTGCAAAAGACGCTCGACGAAGAAATTGGCCATGTACGTCTCGTCTTCATCTGGTGACCAAAGGCAATTTCTCATCAAGATCGTGTCAGAATCAACGTGAATGAAGGCTTCAAGTAAAGGCGGGGTGAAGGTATTTCATGAGTACGCTATTGCAGAGGAGGTCGACGATCGAATGAACGGGGTTACCGTTTGCAAGCGATTTTAAGAACTGCCAAGCATGTGTATGATGCAGCTTGCATAACGTGCTGAGAACCCTCCCTCGCTCTTATCAAATGTGGTAAGAATCCTCCCTCGCTCTTAGCCTCTTATCAAAACTTATGAGTTGCACGGGGTTTAGATTGCAGCTTGCCCTCGCTCTTATCAAAACTTATGAGTTTCATGGGGTTTAGATTGCAGCTTGCCCTCGCTTTTCATGTGGTTTAGGTTAATTACCACAACAATATCGATTTGTTGGAAATTCCTATAGTATGACAACTAATTCCTATAGTATCGATTTGTATGGGGGGACATACTCGCTCAACTTTATTATATTCCTATTTGTTTTGGACCATAGTGGTTAATTAACCTATGTTTGTCCATGGATTATTTGGGTTAATTAATTTATTTTAAGCTATGCCTAAGAAGAGTGCACATTCTTTAAGAGGGTAGGATTGGAACCCACAATGTTCTCTTTCCCAAGTGTGAGCCCTACCACTAAGCTATAGAGTGGAAGAGTATATCTAGTCACTCCTACCATGCTGCCTTGTTTGGCTTCTCCGATTTAAAGAAGACGCATAGAGTTTGGTGGTGAACATTTTCCACTTACTATTTGGGTGTTGTCTTTAGTTCTAAGTGGAAATATGAGTAGGAGTTTCTCCCCTTCACTTATACCCACCCCCACATCTTGCTTTTCTTCTTAAGCGAATTTGCTTTAGCAAGTCAATGCCCATGTTAAGCTTCCCCTTTCAAACACCCTCGTCGCTTGTGCACTTGATTCGATTAATTCATGTAAGGGATGTATTAGCCTTTCGTATGCTTGTAGCTCATGTAAGCCTTTTTGTGTGGAGCTTTTGGACTTATGCACATCTTCATGTTATTGTAGTCATCATTTGAAATTTGTTCCTATTTTAGGTGGTAATTTGGTTAGTTAAGCTAAGTGTTTATATTTTAAAATATAGTATTGTGATGTGTGAAAATTGGGAGAGAAAATTGCCTTGGCTCATGATTTATATTATGCATTGGACTTGGAGACTTGGAGCAAAATGCTGGACTTAGAGCAACATAAATTGGAAGAGTCACTCTGTAAGCTAGCTGAGTCCAAAAAAGGCTTGGAAAGATCTATACACAATCAAGTACGACGAGCTATAGAGAAGGAACGAGAGAAGGCAGAAGAACAAGTGCAAAAGATTAAAGAAACCCCTTTGGGATTGAAGGAGAGGAAAAGAAGGTGCTTACATAACATGGATGCATTGGCACCCACTGGTGGTGCTAGAAAGAGGAGAGTCTGGGCTACAAGGTTGGTTATCAAATGTTCCAATGAGATTACACTCTTTTGTGCTACACTGTTTGTGACTAAGTTTTTATTGTGTTTTTCTTTAGGAACTTCATGGAAGATGTGATGGGAAGAACGGACAGGGATGATATTGACTGTTCATATGCTCTAGCTAGTTTATTGAAGTCAAGCAATGTCATTGGGATACTAAGGGACCCAAGACACAAGCGCCTACGTGTGCAAGTTGCTAAGGAGGTGATGGAGGACTTCAAGGATATTGTGGATGCAAAGGAGATGCTTGCAGCTTGTGATACTACCGGTGTAAGTCGTGAAGCTTACACATCTATTTTCAAAATTTTCAAGTCTGCTATTTTTGGAAAGTATAAGAAGTTTACAGTGCCCCTACCCACAGCTTGGTCTGCGAGATGTGCACGGCAAGAAACAAACCAATGTGCAAGAGAAATGCTTGGAGGGTACCATTGCGTAAGGGGCACAATGACTTGGAAGAGTAAAAAGAAATCTGGCTTGCAAACCTTTGAGATGAATGCTTTCAACAATGTGTACTTAGATGTTGAGAAACTGCAACAAGCAATGGTCAAATTCTATGGCATGAGAGAAGACGGTAAGAGGAAATTCATTATAGCATTGCACTTTACTTAGTTCATTTTCTATATCATGTTTATCCTAATGATTTTTCTCTTTTGTTGTATAGATTGCAATGGAAAGCTCATATTTGTCATCAAAATGGATGAAGCTCAATTGGTGAAAGAACACAAGTTAGAGAGAGTGAGCATCTGCATTATGAATAAAGCCTTAGCCTTTGTTCAAGGGGATGAAGAAGTAGAGCAAGATTTCTTAGTGCAATCAGAGAAAGATATATGGTGGCTTGCAGCATTTGAGACTCCAAAAGAGTGCCATGAGACAATGAAGTGGGTTCTAAATAGAACAGGAATCCCATCGACCATCCGAAGACAAGAGGAAGGGCAAACATTGACAGTTGATGGCCATGGAACCTTTCAAGTTGAATAGCATCTTGCTGGTGATTTGAAAACCCTCAAGTGCTTGCATGGTTGTGATACAGGGGCAAACGCAATGAACACATGCCTTAATTGCATGTGTTTGCAACGTAAGCAAAAGGCTAGCTTGCAATGGGAGAATGGCATTCTATCTTCCAACCAAACGCAAGCTCCGAATCACGACAAGAAGGATCCAAAGTGGGATCCCATCTTGCCCATCCCACTTGAGAGAGTACACATATGTACTTTACACACAGAACTGCACGTACTTGATAAGTTGTTGTATTTGCATCTTGTTTATGCTTGGAATTTAATTCCGCAAGAAGTATCTGCACAGTGCATTGCAGAAGCTGAGAAGTTGTTGTCAGAGATGGGATTCCATGGAGGACATTTCAAACTTAAGGAGGATAAGAAAATGTCTGGGTCAACACAGAATCTTCCTGCAAAAGTGTCCATGGGTGGAGGGAAGGCAAGGAGATTCCTATCGAACCACAATCTCAACAAAGACAAACATACATTATCTCAAAGTAGTTTGGGTTGGGAATACTGGAAAGCATTGTGTGAATACACAACCAATAAGACTTCTCATCCTCAAGTAGCAACTTTGAGAGCTAAAGTATGGACAAAGGTAGATGCATTGATAAAATTGCATCGCCAGGTTCAAATCGATGAGATGTATTATGAAAGGTTCAGGATGGCTGTGAAAGAGTTTATGCAATTAATGGTGAAAGCATGGGGGGAGTCGCACATTACACATTACATGGTAATCTTGGCACCATCGTAATATTTAGCACTTGCTTTATAGATAATTTTTATTGCTGATTTGATTCTCATCCTGTTTGCAACATATTCTCTATGCACACGGACCATGGTTTGTACAAAATTGGGGTCCTTTGTCAATTTGGAATACACAAGGCATAGAGAAGTCACACTATAGAGCCAAGGTAGCCTACTTCAAGAACTTAAGGCATGGTGGTGGTGTCACTTGCAGCAATGCATTACATGAGATGTTCGACTGGTTTTTTAGATGTTTACTAGGAAGGACTTTGAAGTCTAAAAAGGCAAAGAACTTGCAAAAGCAATTCAAATCCTATCAAAGAATAGAAGGCATAGTGCTTGGAAAGCATCCATAGGGAGTCAAGGAGTCACACGTTGGTTGCAAGCTAGAGTGAGAGAAGGGAGAAGATGGGTCCAACCACCAACAGAAGCTATGGTGTAATTATATACATATATGAAATAAATATATTGCTTATTTTGACCATAATTTGTGTACTCACTCTTTAATATCTTGCTTATTTTGACCACAATTTTTGTACTCACATGACATTGGGGAATGTGGGGACATGGTGAAGGAGGGGGGAGAGAAGGGAGGGGCATGGGGTGGGGCAAGGGGAGGAGTGGAGTGGTAGCAAGGGTGGGGGGAGGGGGTGAATGGGGATATGGGGGAGGGCGACGGGTGTGGGCGGGGCAAGTAGGGGGAGGGCAAGGGGGGGGGAGGGCGACGAGGGTGGGGGGGTTAAAGGGGTTAGGGTAGGGGCAGGGGGCATGATAACCCTAAATGTAAGTAAAAAGGATGTCAAAACATGATGGGCCCTTATAAAAAGTTAAAAAAAACCCTAACTCTCATTATTCAATGGCAAGAGTGAAGAACACTGCTAGAACCACTAGACGCCGCCTCCACCCTTCCTCCTCTAGCTCCACCACCTCCATGGCATCCATACACACGAACCTATTCAGGTTTGGTGGTGCCTCCCCTGACTCTCATGAGCTCTCCCCCAAGTCCCATGAGCCCACTCCCCAGTCTCTTGAGCCTTCTTCTCCTCCCAAGTCCCATGAGCCCACTCCCCAGCCCCAAGAGCATGAGCCTTCCCCTCAGCCTTCTCCCCAGCCTTCCCCTTAGCCTTCCCCTCACAGCCTCAGCGTGAACATGACCCTCAACCTTCCCCTTAGCCTTCCCCTCAGCCTTAGCCTCAGCCTGACCCTCAGCCTTCCCCTCCCCATGAGATCCCTCTCTCAATCGAACAAAATGTGTTCGATAACCTCTCGGATATAGAGAGGCTTCCTGAGGGTCAACAGACTGCCAGGAAGAGCACCATCTTCCCACTCCCAGAGATACAGACCATGGCAGAGATGACCCCTATGCCCATGAGGCTAAAGCAGACTCCGAGGAAGCCCCATCCCAAAGAAGGCCAAATCTCTAGACGTCAGCGAGAGGACTCAGAGGAGAAGCAACGTAGACAGGAGCAACGGAAGAAGTTGAAGGCAGACAAGAGGCCGTGGGAAGGTGTTCAAGTACCTATAAGGCCCCCACCAAGAGTCAAGAAGTTGTATCAAGCAAAACCAAGAGCGCAGGCCCTAAGGGAGATTAGGCAAATGCAAAAGACCACCGACAACTTGATCGTGCATGCTCCAATCCAATGTATGGTACGGGAGATCGCACAAGGATACAAGGATGATGTGCACTTCAGCACACGAGCTATGGGGGCACTGCAAGAGGCTGTAGAGCAAGTGACCACTGCTCTGTTCGAGGACGCCCACTTGTGTGCCATCCATGCGAAGCGCATCACGGTCATGGACAAGGACATGGCTCTGGAGAAGCGGCTACAGAGTGACCCAGGTTTGAAGCCCTAGATTCTCTTGCAAGCCACTCTTAGGACTTAGACCACCCCCTGCCCTTGAAGGCACTATCTTGTATCTAAGGCCCAAGGGTCGATTTTTTTAAATAAAATATATCAACATTCTCTACACTCTCGCATTGTTGTATATTTTCCATTTCAATGCTTGTAGTAAATGATCATTTTAAGTTAAGTTTTAAATTCTATCATATCCTGAAGGAATTTCACCGTTGCATAAAAGGGAAAAGTGTCCGGCACGTCGCCCGGACCAGAATGCCCGAATTCACACCGTGGCGAGTTTTGGGCTTTTCGAGGTCCAGAATGCCCGAATTCGTGCCGTGGCGTGTTTTGGGCTTTCTGGGGTCTAGAATGCCCGAATTCGCACCGTGGTGGGTTTTGGGCTTTCTGGGGTCCTGGCAACATGCTGGATACTTTTCCCTTCTGTGCGACGGTGAAATTCCTTCAGGATTTGACAAAAATGAACTCTTGATACCCAGAATTGGTGAAAATGATACTAAATTGGCTAGAAATTTATTAAATTAACACAATTAAAATGATGGAGAAAATATATCATCAATGTCAAACAAAATACAATGGAATTCATGACGAGCAATGATAACTTAAATTAAATAATAAAGACATGTAGTCATGTATCCATTGAAATTTCCATTTAAATATATGTTTATATATACAAAAGGCCTCACAGACTATCTTTCTTCTTGGCTAGTTCGAGTACATTGAGAATAGGGGTCTTTGAATCCCCTAGTGGATTCCTAGATATAAATCTAGCCACAACATCATTAACATCCTCCTCTCCTGTTGCCAAAGACATAGCCGTTGCCGTCAATGCCCTGCCATGAATATTCGATCCAAAGGCATTGATAGCAGCCAAGTAGTGTACCAAACTAACTTTGTTGGCATTCTGAGTAATGTTGGAGTATCCGATAGCATGCGACAATGCTTTGCACTTCAGCAGCTCCGAAGGACCTCGAGGAGAAAATTTGCCGTGAAAGACCACGATATGCTTTGTGACTTTGCCAAGGTAATGGGCCAAAGAATGATCTCGTCCAAATGTGCTACGAACATTACCCCGTCGAGATGAGAAATCATCAAGCTCGAATGCATCCTGCAACAATTCGTTAAACATTACAATACTGACAAAACAAATTATATTGAAAGAACATCAAAATAAAAAATATTGTTCGAACTTACCACTACAGCGTCGTCGGCTTCTATCCCTTCCTCATTTGCAATGTTGATGGAACCAAGTGCTGTGTGATGTTCCATTTGGGAGGTGGATGCTTTCTCCTGACCTGTGTTGGAGGTGGAAGCTTCTACATGAGAGGGTTGTGCATCATATACAGACATGTTTGCATCCCTCATTGAAACCAGCGTCGTCAAGAGAAAGTATTCCATTGTCTAGTCTTCAGTACCTAAAACCCTAGAATCTTTGACACGTGTCAAAATCGAACCCCGATAGGACTTTGAGTGTCTCATCCTCCCGTAGTCCAAAAATAATCTCTATGTCATGGAGGAATGCACGGCTTCCCTAAATATTCAAGAAAAGATTCGAACCCTTTATCCCACATATGAGCCCTACCACCAAGCTATAGAGTACTATAAGTGCTCCCTTTTGTTATAATAATATTATAAGTGCTCCCTTATCCTCCTCCCCCTTTGGGATGTCGCATCCTCTTTAATGCCCTTCCCCCTCCCAATCTCAAGTCCCACCCTCTTTAATGCCCATCCCCATCCCCCTCCACCCTTTATTTAATTGAATCCCCCCGCATGAGAATAATTAATCCCCCTCCCCCTCCCCCTGCCCCCTTTATCCCTAATATTTGGCCATATACCACTCCCCCCCATCATGCGAGACTAATTAATTAATAGGTGCTTTTTATTGACTGGGGGGTCCTATTATTTTGTTTAGAGGCTAAAACATTTCACTAATTCTCAAGATTGGGTTTACGAAAATAGAAAATAAAACATTAAACAAAGTTAAGGGTTTTTTTCAATCTTGCTCTTTGGTTTAGTTGCATTAGTTACAACATTTCTTTCATTGCCTTTTTACAACTTTTGATAATACTACATGGAAGGATCCAATGCTCATCTAAGCTCTCCCAACACTATTACAAAATATAATCCATGATTTTCAACATTAAAGTTACAAATCTTTAGAATTGATTAATATTACCTATAGTAGTACCCGAAATATACGTGAGTTAAGACATGGGTTCTTGAAAAGAGTATTTTTAAGATGTGTTTTAATCTAGAAAATTCACATAAATGTACATACATAATTGATTTTTAGAACTTAAGATTTAGAGTGCTAGGAATCTAGACTAACATGTAAGTGAAGTTTTAATATTATCCCTAAAATGCAAGTTTTATGTAAGGGTTTCCACTACACTCCTTGAGTAGCAACTTACTAAGATTGCACCTCATTCCATCTCCTATATTGCCTATCTTAATGTGTCATGATTAGGTCTTTGGCATTGATTCAATTTTTAGCATTTGTGTTATATCGTAAGAGGTAAGATACATCATGAAGCAATCTATGAACATATGTTCAATGGAGATCCATGTTTGTAAATGATTTCATGTTATTCTTGCATAAGATTACAAGCCATACTTACATTCGCACATAAGACTATAACAAGTCCCCAAATGTCCACTAGAGGCCCCAACCACAAGGATGACTTTGAAAGCCATTGTGTTATGGATTCAAGGATTCTCTTAGACAGTCTATAATTAATAAAATAAATTAAGCCATGGAGAAACATAGGTTAATTAATGCATAGATAAATTAAGCCATAGAGAAACATAGGTTAATTAATCCATTATAAATTAAGCCATAGAGAAACATGGGTTAATTAAGCCTCCATGGAGAAACATAGGTTAGTTCATTAATTGAAATGGTAGAAGAGGTGAATAAACAATCTTCAAAAACATAGGTTAATTATATGAAATGGTAGGAGAGGTGAATAGTATGAGATTCCATTACTTCTTGGAGCTCAAATTTACCTTTTAATGTCTATGATATTATGCAAACCTCTTGTGAACTTATTGGCTATTGTTGCTCTTTGTACAAACTTCTTTTGTACAATTCTTTATGTAGCCTATGGCTATTTGCTTTAGCCTTGTTCCCTCCTAGTGGCTTGAATACTCCAATGAGGTTTTTGCAGCTTGGTACATTGTTTTCTATCAGCATTTTGTTGTATACGATTGTCATCTTGATTGTAATGCATATGAAATTCAATGTATGCTCCTAGCCCCTCTCTCTTATGGGAGTAGTCAAAATGCTATTAATAGGTTATTAACCTTTGCTTGGATATGAAAAATCTCATCTTGGATGGAATGTTTTGCTATTAAGATGTAAAGGGGTTGAAAAACAAATTGCTATTCAAGGGCCGCATCACTTGAGGAAGGCCTGTTTTTGGGATCAAGCATTTTATTTGGGATTGCCTATAAATATTCCTCACAACCACTGTCAAAATGAAAATTTCCTTTTTGATCTCATAGTTCTCCTCAGCTAGTACACCATATTTATCTCCTCATAACCAATGATGCCAAATATGATAAATTCTAGTGTGAGTTCTTGACTCAACTCCTAGTCTTACATCGATATAAGTCAACATTTCATCACAAGTGGCAAGAATAGATTGAATTAATTTTGTAGCATGCTACATGATTAATTACTTTGTTGAATGTCAATCACATGCATAAAAATTTGCATTTCTCTCTAATGTCATATTATGAGTAGCACTAGAGAAGATCAGATAGAGAGGTTAAGAACCTTCGTTACTGTACGGCCATTGTTGTGTTGGTGTTATAGCTAAACACTAGTATTTTGGCTATTATGACACTATCATTATGGCCCTTAAACAATGTCGAAACATAGCAAGTAGGACTCACATTGCCTTGCTAGAGCTAGACTAAAATACAAGGTCCCTTTGTCTTGTAGTTTGCATGCTCCATATCTTATATAGTTACCGAATGTGCTAGAGCCATACTAAAACCCATGTCCACTTTGATTTGGAACTTGCATGTCTCATATCTTAGAAGGAATGGCATTTATTATATGAGCATCCTTTACATGGAAACTCTTAATTCTTTTTCCTAAAACATTTGCAATTGTAACATTTACATCCTTGATGTGGCTTCATGAGTGTGAAAGGTGGGGGCTTTGAAAGAGGAGTTTAGGATGGTCACATGGGAAATGATAGTGAAAGGGGTTGAATAGGGGAAAGGGTTTGGGATTTGAATGGGAAGAGAAGTATAAGGTTGAAGAATAAGAGAAGTGGTTTTTGAATGGGAAGAGGGGTTTAGGGCTCCAAATTTTCTATGAGTAGGGGAGAGGGTTCAATTTTTGAGCATGGGGGAGCCCAAATAAGAGAAGAGGAATGAAGGAGAGAGAGAAAAGAAAGAGGGAAGAGGTGAGGCTATACCTTTTATATTCCATGTCTCCTCTCTTTCTCACAAGCCCCTTTTATCCTTCTATCCCACCCATCTTCCCCTTTCCCCTCTCCCTCCCAACTACTTCTTCTCCCCATAGACGTGACCATGTGGCCATGAGAGAGGTGGACTAACCCTTTCCCCCTAAGGTGTATGGCTGCCTTTATCACAGTCACGTGGCTTTGAGGGGGCTAGGAGAAAGGGGAGTAGGTTAAACCTTGCTTAATCGTAACATAGTTGTAAGAGGGGGAGAGGTAGGTTAGACGGGAAGGGTTAGAACATTAATCCCCTCCTTCACAACCACACACAACTATGATCATGTGGCCTATGAGGGAGAGGATGAAATCATGAGAGAGAGAGAGAGAGAGAGAGAGAGAGAGATCCTTTACTTGGGAGCTTTAATACATTATGGGGTTTCAAACCTGCTCAACAAACAAATAAAATTGATTTTTTTATAGGGACGAGAGTAAGTGATAGGAGCATTCTTTAAAGAGTAGTGATCACAATGAAGGGGGAAGAGGGGGAGGATCACTTAGGGGTGTTGTTTGGGGGTGGGGGTTTCCATGGTTAATACATATATTTAAAACTAAAATAATTAAATTTGTATGTAAGTAGAAATTCAATTCTCCAACCTTGTTTAATGTACAGATTTATAGTAATCCCGATGATTACTTCACTTTGTATGGCCCTAATCTAGCTCTGCCTTATTGTATACTCCACCAATCTTATGAATTCCATTATCATATATGAGAATCCTATCTTCATGTCTCTCCCACCTAAGCTTGTTTCTTTTCATCTCTTTGTTAGCTCCTCCTAACTTCTCTTAAATGCATTTTTTCCATCTCATCTCAGCTTTCAAGGACATCAAGAAATGGTCTCCTTACATGCACTTAAAGTCCAACTTATATAATGCAAGAATGTTAAGAAATATGAAGGGGAAAAAACATGAGTAGAATGAGTACAAGGAAAATATACAAGGGTTGAAATATAGCAAGAAGCATACAAGTGATGCTAATAACATAGATGGCTAAAAGTTGTAGAATTTCGTAACAATAAGTTCTAAATATTATTATCCAATCCTTTTAGTGTTACGTTCATCTACCAACAACATTAAGCTTGTTGAAACACTATGAAATAGAAATGAATATTCTATTCTATTCCTTGGTCTCAAAACCATGCATAGTTTCCTTTGCAAACCTAGTGCCTTTTTTAAAGTATTTCTCATGGGTAGCACACATGGAAATCTCATCCATAGTCCTCATAAAATTTAGCAACATCATGAAACATGTAGCTGAAAAAATAATGGTTTTGGTGTAGTAATATGTGTTTCAACTTAATTAGCTATGGTAAGAATGGCACTAGGTCCACAAATAAGAGCACTGCTAATTCTACCACTACCCATCCCCTCCACCCTATCACCCCCCTAGAAAAGCTCATACAATATGTTATTGCGGTACTTTCAATTAAGTGTAGGACTCCATGGTAGAATTGGGTGTAATTGTGTATAGATTATTAATGGACCAATATCCCATGTCATCTCACAAAGATGTCAAAAGTACACTAGTTATGGGAAATGAAAAATCATGACAATCTTTAAGGAAAGGAACAAGTTAATACCATCTCAATCTTATGGGAGTTTATTGTTAGTTAACTAAGGAAACCTCCACCATGAATCCCATCAATTTTATGAAATCTTAGTCTATGCCTTATTGTTGTAAGAAGCCATAGCATAGAAAAAAGGAAACCCTTTAATTTTAAAGCAAAGCCGTAATTAATCAAATATTCACCTTTAAATTTGTAGCAAAGTAGAGGTAAAAGCAAAGTTGAGATGAAGTCTATATGATCAAGTACTATGCATTTTGAAGGGGAACGAGGTGGCCAATGCAAGGCCAAGAGGTTGTCAAACAAGTGTATGCAACCTTAGGCCATAAAGCTTTTAGGAAAATTATCAAGATAGGCATATTCCCATATCCAAAAAATGAGAGATGGTAGATGACTAGGGGGATAGGTGAACAAGCTTATGCAACCTTAGTCCCTTATGATTGTAGTGAATGTGCTTGGGGAGAGACCAAGCTCCCATATGTAGTTGACCAATGGTAGTAGAGAGGGTACATGTAGGAGTGCAAATGATGAGCAATACAAATGTTTTAGGACCTCTTGAGTCCACCAAAAGTGACATATCTGTGAATGGTTGCTTCAAACTCGAGTTCCAACACACTGGTAGAAAAACGTTGAAGTAGAGACAGTGAGTAAAAAATCCAACAAAATGATGCCAAATTCAAGAATAACCATGTTTTTGAACTCCCAAAGTGAAATGGAAACCAAAAGCAGGAAATGGTTGCCTCTACAGGTCATTCCAGGGACTCTCAGTAGTCGAACGAATAGGAGAATCATTAAAAACTTCTTTTTTGCTCCAAAACCACTCAGAGAACTTTCCAAAGGTTTCTATAGAGTCTCTGCACACCAGGATGCAACCGTAGACTTTGGACTCTAGGCTCATACTCAGGCTCAACTAGAACACCTATGCTCTAATACCAGTTGAGAGATCTCAACAACGAAAGCGGAATGGAAGAAGGTGAGAGAGAGGGAGAGCCAGAAGAGAGAGCCACACAAGTTTTGGTGGGTGCAAAACACCCTAATATTCTATATCATCCATTATATATATGGGAAGTAGCAACCTAAGGGTGTCTACTTTTTGTTCACTCCCCAATCCTTAGGAGGTGGAAAAACAAGCTTTTTAGCACACAAAAATACAAATCTCACCTACTTCCCTATGGATCTAGTCTTTGAAGTCTTCAGACACAACATCACACATGCTATTGTGCACACAATGGTATAGTGTGATCGAAAATTTGATGCACACACAAAAAATTTCTTTGTGTCACATGGCATGGTTCCAAGGCGGTCACACCTTTGTCACGAATAGAGTGTCATATTAGATTCTAAATTTCTCACTCATTTTAGATTAAATGTTATTGAAACTTTGTAGGTGGTCTCTTTACATTATGTAGAGCTTAACTTGATTTATTGGTAATTATTTGATTTATCTAATTATAAATAATTATTTATAATATATAAAGTCATAAGATACATGCATTTTAGTAGCACACCATATTTTTTTAGTATTTTGAATAATTAAGCAAATCCAATTCGGTGGAAGGTTAGTAGGCACATAACGGTGTGTGGTTCAATCATCAAAGCCCAAATCCAACGGTTAGATTTAGGAAGATTAAAGTTTAATTTTTACTTTTACTCCTTAGAGGATCAACAAAGAATATTAAAAATAAAGCTAGTAATTCTCAAACATGACTAAACATTTCAAAAATGTCAATATTTTTAGTCCTCTGCATGATGAATAAGAGGAAAAAATTTTGGTTAAATTTGAGTAAGGGAAACGTACAATATGGCCTCCAAGATTGAAATCTCCCTTTTGTGGGGGAAAAAGGGCCACCCAAGCCTAATACCAAGACAAGGTAGGCTTGGTATTAGGCTTGGTGAGGTAGGCTAGGAGCATCACCGACCCTAGTGGCAAGCCTTTGGAGTGTGCATCCTGCCCATGTGGAAGGCTGAGTCATCTATTTTTGCCTTGCAACCATGCCATGTTGTTAGACTGCATGGTGCCATGTCATCAAGGAGATGTGACATCACTCCTTGCCATGTCACCTTAGATTGCCACACATGCTGCCACATCAGCCACATGTGCCACCTCATCATTCCACATCATAGGAACTCTTGGAGCCATGTCATCACACTTTGCCACCTTGGCATACCTCGTCAACATTGGCACGTCACCAATCCCTCCACCGAAATTTGCCATGTCAATCTACCACCTCATGAATGCCAACTCATCGAGATGATGCGAATGATCATAATGCAGATAGATGCTTACTTAAGAAAGAGCGGGACATGGGAAAAGGCAACTTGCCATCCCATGCCTATTTCTACAGGTAGATTACCACGTCTATAACCATCCATTTATGTCGGGAGGGGGCAAGACGATTGGATGGTGGCTCTCTCCTGAGATCTAGCAAACTTACATTTGTTATCGATGACATGTTAGTAACATTGTCTTGAGTTGTAGAAAACATATTAATAATTGAGATGTTTTTTCTCTTTTACATGTACATCAACTATGGTGGATAGAGAAGTTAGGGTAGGCCAATGCCAACCACCAAACCAATCTCAAGGAGAAAGTCAAAGTGTTTCAAAACCGCAAGATTTTGTTACAATGCTAGGGTGGAAAAAGTGGAAGTGTAACTTTTGCAACCAAGTCTTTATAGGATCGGCCATGAGGATAAGAAAACATATGATTGGCAATGAAAATAAATTGATAAGAAAATGTGATGGACCAAATGTCGAATCAGTTGCACGCATCCTACAAGGGATTAACAATGCCTCAAGTTGAATCACTTGTGTACCATTTGAATATGTAAATGAGTGAACATTTACCACGTGCAACTATTGTAATGAAGTTTGAGAATGATTTTCATCATGGATGTTCTTAATCAATCAATTGCTAGTTCCTTGCGTATTTATTTGAGTCTTGATGTTGTAGATTGAACTAAGGCATTTGGATTCTTGAAATAAATGTGTTGAAGAATGAAGATTGAAAAGTAGAGGGCGCGAGAGAGAAACTCGCAAGGCACTGTGTGCATGTAAGCAATGCTAGCTACTATACTAGTGGGTGTGAAATACTGACTTTCGTATATAGAGCATGACGTTACAAATGATCATAGTGCAGATAGATGCTTACTTGAGAAGGAGCGAGATGTGGGAAAAGGCAATATGCCATCCCACGCCTAGGTCCGTAGGCAGATTACCACGTCTATAACCATCCAATTATGTTGTGATGGGGCAAGACGATTGGATGGTTGCTCCGTCTCAAGGTTTGGCACATCTACTTAACATTGGTGGAATAAGAATGAGAGAAATGAAGGCTCCATGCAACACATGTTCAAGAAATAAAAGTTTAAGTAAGATCAAAGAAATGTTTTTATACATGACAATTTACAATTTCACATGATTGATCCATTGAAACGTGCATACAGAGTCCATGGGCATGGCTCCAAAGAAACAAGGCCAAAACCTTGCAAAAGCCCGAGACTATGCTATGCTCATAACTACCACAAAGTGGAGATGTAACATCTACCATGAAGAGTGCACAGGTTCAGGAACTCATATGCGCAAACATTTCTTAGGTGACCCTCAAAGACAAATTGGAAAGTGTAAGGGTTCGGGAGTGGAAAGGGTGATTTCCATCTTGGGTGGTCAGACAATTGGCACTGCAGACACAATTGTGGATGAAATAGTTGCACGTCACCGGTCTCAACTTATAATTGAAGAAAGAACCATGGGTCTTGAAACCTCAGGTAAGCAATCAGTGACTATGAAAAGTTGTTTGCAAAGTGCAATTGCTCATAGTAGTGGTGCTGGATCTCTTGCACAATCGGCAAGCTGCTCAAATGTGTAGATGGAAAGAGGACAATGCAGTAATGGGCCTCATTTGAATGCTCGTGCACATGTGTTGCAACAATCTCTCAAAGCTTACTTCAAAGCACAACATATCGAGAAAGTGCAACAAGATGTGTTTGAAGCTATATGTTGCACGGAATATTCGTTGAGCATGGTGCAAAGCCCACATTGGAAAAAAGCCATGGCCTCTATTGCTAAAGCTGGCCCGGGTTTTACAATGCCTAGTCACGATGTTGGGCGAACTGTATACATGTGCTTAGTTTCCAAAATTTATAGTTATAGATTAAGTGGCCAAAAAATTATCCTAAGAAGCTCATTTTACAAAAATTGTGAGCATCAAAAAATTGCTAGTGCATGCGAGGTCCATATCCTATTGTTAATTTTGTGGATCGCATGAACAATTGCATCGCATGCAATTGTGTAATAGAACAATGAATAACCCACACACTAACACCACAAACACCAAGGTGGACAGGATGGAGAGCAGTATGATCATCATGGCAGGTGAATTTGCAAAGGTATGAAGAAAAACATATAAGCATTAATTGCATATTAATTGCACATTTGCAAATTAAGTATTTCAAAACAATTAAAATACATCTTTAAAGAAAATTGATTTAAATAATCCCAACAAAGAATTCGCATGCCATTTACTTAAGTCGTCTTGGATTTGAAAAAACACATCACTCGCGCAACATTTACTTAAATATTTTAAAATAAATAAAAAGCCATCGCATTAGCTCCATTAACAAAATTGGTATATGTCTTTACAAGGCAATACAATGCATTTAGATCATAGTGTTCTCAACCGAGGATCG